>NW_020173198.1:3470497-3545013 GCF_003031525.2 Neophocaena asiaeorientalis asiaeorientalis
AAGCACGTGGAATTCTGAGTCAGATGAGCCCTGGAGCAAACCCTGGTTATATCTCTCGCTTTCTCCTACTCCATGCATCTCATTTCTATGCCTTTCATTGGCATCACTTTGAATGTTGTCAAATCATTAAGCAAGTAGAATGCCTCATTATTTCATGAATCACATCTTGTCCAGTGATTTGAAAACTTTGTTCTGGAAAACCCTATAGCTTCACAGAGGTGGCTAAGAGCCAACATCTCGCCCTGGGCTTCAAATAGAGCAGCCCCTTTTTATCTGTCATAAACATGCAAATTTCCCATGATATTTCAGTTGATTAAGAGAGGTAGACTGCTATAAAATGAAACACACCCTGATATCCAAATACTATCTAACTCTTTCATTTTATGGGTAATGCAATTGTCCCAGATATCTGAATTTACTTCCCCCAAAGTCTCATGAGGATTAATGTCATAATCAAGACTTGGATTAAATGTAACTCCAAGCCCAGTTGTCTTTCCATGGTATAAGTCACTCACTCATTATTCAATCACCTGATACACATTTATTGGGCACTAACTCTATCATGGAGCCAATTCTCACATCTCAGTCTAGGTGCTGGGGATATAGAGATGAACCAGACGGGGAGGTTTCCTGCACTCTTAGAACAGCCAACAAACAAATAATTAAACCAGATAGTTTTGAATATTAAACCAAAGAACATCAGAGCAAGTTATGTGGAAGGGTGGTGATGGTGACAGTGGTAGGAGTTCCAGGAACCCATCCTGAAGATATCTGCTCCAAGTGGACGTAACTCAGCTGACCTTTCTCAGTGAAAAAAGATTTACTTCTCCCAGGATAAAAACAGTTTGAATAAGGCCCCAAACTCCTACTCATCCCATTTACTCTCCCCATCTAGGTCTGCAAAGCCTTACCAGCAAACTAGCTCTCAGGAGCCCATGTTGATCAACGTAGCACATGCATTTTGCTGCTTGGTAAGCCCAGGATCTGATCTTGATGTACCCCACTGACATGTATGTTTTGTTGCTCAGTAATCCCAGGACTGCATTTCTATCAGCCTCACTACCTAATTTCCAGCTTCTGCTAGACTCTTTTCCCATGAGTTGATGCTTGGATGAAACAACAGTAAATTAAACTAGAAAACACACATACATGTAGTCACACACACACACATACACACACACACACACACACACACTTCACTATTCAGAATGAGTCCATGGTGCAGATAGAACTGGGGAGCATTTGAGCATGTCTTCCATTGGTAGGAATGATAGTAATAAATGTGTGAGAGAGATTATGGGATAAAAGACTGCTCACTGGAAATGTAGTCTTGGAGAGCTGCTGGCACCACCATTTGGGGGACCTTGAAGCAAGTCTTTTTAGAGAAATTAGAAACATAGCTGATTCTGTGCCTTCCTAGATCATATTGGAGATGCCTGAATTTGTTTTTCATTAAAAATTTTTAATTTTTAAAAATTTATTTTAAAACTTTTTATTTTATATTGGAGTATAGTTGATTAACAATGTTGTATTAGTTTCAGGTATAAAGAAAAGTGATTCACTTATACATATACAGGTATTTGTTCTTTTTCAAATTCTTTTCCCATTTAGGTTATTACAGAGTATTATTGAGCAGAGTCCCTCGTGCTCTACAGTAGGTCTTCGTTGGTTGTCTATTTTACATATAGCAGTGTGTACGTGTCAATCCCAAACTCCCAATCTATCCCTTCCCTCCACCCTTCCTCCCTGGTGACCATAAGTTTGTTCTCTAAGTCTGTGAGTCTGTTTCTGTTTCGTAAATAAATTCATTTAAAAAATTCTGCATAGAAGTGATATCGTATGATATTTGTCTTTCCCTGACTCACTCCACTTAGTATGACAATCTCTAGGTCCATCCATGTTGCTGCAAATGGCATTATTTCATTCTTTTTAATGACTGAGTAATATTCCATTGTATATATGTACCACATCTTCTTTATCCATTCACCTGTCGATGGACATTTAGGTTGCTTCCATGTCTTGGCTATTGTAAACAGTGTTGCAATGAACATTGGGGTGCAATATATCCTTTTGAACCATGTTTTTCTCCAGATATATGCCCAGGAGTGGGATTGCTGGATCATATGGTAGCTCTATTTTTAGTTTCTTAAGGAACCTCCAGACTATTCTCCATGGTGGCTGTACCAATTTATACTCCCACCAACGGTGCAAGAGGGTTCCCTTTTCTCCACACCCTCTCCAGCATTTATTGTTTATAGACATTCTTATGATGGCCATTCTGGCTGGGGTGAGGGGATATCTCATTGTAGTTTTGATTTGCATTTCTCTAATAATTAGAGATGTTGAGCATCTTTTCATGTGCCTCTTGGCCATCTGTATGTCCTCTTTGGAGAAATGTCTATTTATGTTTGATAACCACTGGATACCTGTCTTCTGCGAGTCAGTTTAGCTTGTTGCTCAAGAACATGATACATAACTCAGGAGACACTCATTAAGCACCTACTGTGTACATAGATGCCTGGTGAAAAGGGAGGAAAAGGAAAAAATACAGTTCCTGCTGTCAAAAACTTCTCTGGGAGATGCGCCATCACTGAGTTAAAATGATCTGCGGTGTGGCTGCTAGAGGGGGCTTGCTGGTGCAGTACATCCACTGAAAGGTGCACAGAGTGGCAGTTATGCCCTTGCCCTTCATCCACACAGACCCAGCTCCAGCCCCATCCTGCACCTGCTCTGGAGCCACTGCCTCAGGAGACAGTGCTTTCTCTGCTGCTCCCACCTGGACGCAGCCTCTGAACATTGGTTTCACCTCAACTGTATCTCACCGTATTTGGTTCTGAGCTATACGTGACAGAAACGGAACTCCAGGTAACTGAAGCACATACAGCATTGTTATTCTTCAGGCACAGTTGAATCCAGGAGCTCAAATAATGCCATCTGGGCTCTGTCTTTAGTATTTCGTTGCCTTCACTTTCAGGAAAGCTCTTTTCTATGGGTAGACAGGACAGTTTCAGGTTGATATCTCCCCAGCTCAGCAACTTCAGGGTAAAGGAAGCTGCTATTTTTATGTTATTCCAACAAGATCCCGGGGTTGAATTTCATTGGACCAATTGAGTCACATGCCCATTCTTGAACCAATCACTGTGGCCAGAGGAAGGGAATACTCTGATTGGTCAATGCTGTGACGGGCTTCCACCCTGAAGCTGGATAGTGAGGTCAATCACTCCCATGTCATATGAAGTCATAGGGGGTTATGGGTAGTTCTGCAAAGTAAAACTCAGGTACTGTTACCCAAAGAAGGGGAAATAGATCCTAGAAGGGCAAAAATACTCAGTGCTCGTCTTACTGTCTCATGACGTGTCCCACATCCCACCTTGTGTTATAGCTATTCTGCTTATCTGCCCTCCCAGCTAAAAGCTTCTTCACACCAGAACTCAAATCTGTCTCTGTCTCTGGCTTGACCCCGGGGAGTACCTTTCACCTGACAGGTGCTCTGTAAGTATGGCTATAATAGAATAATATATACCCAAGCTTTCTTTTACTTGGTTTGGTGTAATGACTTTAAGAATCCCTGTGTGGAAGGAAATGCTCTTTTCAGCACACCTTTCCAACATATACATCTTCATGTGAAAGACAGAACTTTCAGAGCTTGTGCAGTCCCTGGTTTTTATGATTAACAAATAAAGGTGAACAAAATCAATGAATGTGTCAAAATTTCGGAGGCTTTGATGTCTCAGACTCATTGGGTAAATGTTTCTATTGAATGAAACAGATTTATCTTTCCATTATATTTCCATTGTTCATAACTGTAGGTCATTTAATAGATCAAGCAGGCTGAGGCTTCTGTGGAAGCTGAATACTGAAGTGGGAAGAGTGGGAGGGTAGGAAAAGTTTTCTAAGCATCAGGAAAGCTTGGAATTCAAAAAGTTTAATTAAAATAAGACATAGGAGTCTTATTAAAATAAGACAAGAAAGTTTTTGTTAGAGGGATTTAGACTCAGCTTAGGAGAGCTGAAGTCAGATGAAAGGGTCTTGTCTAGGTGTAAGGAGATTTGTTTCCTTAGAGGGATCACCAGCGGGTTAAAGAGAAACCCCAACCCTGTTTGAGGAGAGTATAGTTGCTTTACAATGTTGTGTTAGTTTCTGCTGTACTGCAAAGTGATTCAGTTATACATATATGTATATACATTCTTTTTCATATTCTTTTCCATTATGGTTTATCACAGGGTATTGAATATAGTTCCCTGTGCTATACAGTAGGACCTTGTTGTTTATCCATTCTATATATAATAGTCTGCATCTGCTAATCCCAAACTCCCAATCCATCCCTCCCCTCCCCACCTCCCCCTTGGCAAGTCTGTTCTCTATGTCTGTGAGTCTGTTTCTGTTTCGTAGATAAGTTCATTTGGTTCATATTTTAGATTCCACATATAAGTGATATCATATGGTATTTGTCTTTCTCTTTCTGACTTACTTCGCTTAGTATAAAATCTCTAGGTCCATCCATGTTGCTGCAAATGACATTATTTCATTCTTTTGTATGACTGAGTAGTATTCCAATTTATCTATATATCTATATATATCTCACATCTTGGTCCATTCATCTGTTGATGGACATATTTAGCTTGTTTCCATGTCTTGGCTATTATGAATAGTGCTGCTATGAACATAGGGATGCATATGTCTTTTTTTTTTTTTTAAAGATGTTGGGGGTAGGAGTTTATTAATTAATTAATTTATTTTTGCTGTGTTGGGTCTTTGTTTCTGTGTGAGGGCTTTCTCTAGTTGTGGCAAGCGGGGACCACTCTTGATCGCGGTGCGCGGGCCTCTCACTGTCGCGGCCTCTCTTGTTGTGGAGCACAGGCTCCAGACACGCAGGCTCAGTAGTTGTGGCTCACGGGCCTAGTTGCTCCGCAGCATGTGAGATCTTCCCGGACCAGGGCTCGAACCCGTGTCCCCTGCATTAGCAGGCATGTTCTCAACCACTGTGCCACCAGGAAAGCCCCAGCATGTGTCTTTTTGAATTATAGTTTTGTCCAAATATATGCCCAGGAGTGGGATTGCTGGGTTGGGGATAGCTCTTAAATTTGAGCATTGGGTTAACTACGTAGGAGTTACTTACTTGTCAAAAATACCAATTTCTGGGCCCACTCTTGAGATTCTGATTCAATATGTATGTTGAGTAAGATGCAGAAATCTGGTGAAGCCAGGTGTGAGAACCTCTGTACGTGGGCAGCTGCTGACCTGCACCTGCAATGCTCTGTGAGTAGAGCTGAGTATCTGGAGTTGGCTAGATCGGGGTGAGAATCTCAGCTTTGCCCCTTATTGGCTGGGAAGCCTTGGGTAGTAAGACCCAAGTCAATTCAATTTTCTGATGCTCAGAAGAAATGAAGATGAGCACAGTCTTGACCTCACGGGGTTGTGTGAGGCTGAAAACAGGTACAGCACGTGGCAGAGTGCCTGGCATAGCCCACACGGCCAGTGATGATTAAATCCCGCAAATGTTTTGCCACCGACACAGGGGCCACTGGTGTGTCTCACTTTAAACAAACTGCTCTGTAAGGGAAATTAGCAATCACACCTTAATACTACTACTTCTACTAATAAGAACAAGCGTGTATAAAGTGCCGTATGCTGGACCCAGTTCTAAGTGCCATCCAACCATTAACCCATTTTATTCTTGCAACAGTCGCTTAAAGTAGAGGCTATTATTATTCCCATTATATATATGAGGAAACTGAGGCATATGGAGATTAAGTAACTCTCCTTTGCAGACGACCTCTCCTTAAGAGCCATATGTGTGGCAAGAAAACATCTATGTCCAGAGAGAATGTCTTTTG
The DNA here is from genome assembly GCF_003031525.2 of Neophocaena asiaeorientalis asiaeorientalis. Taxonomy (NCBI): domain Eukaryota; kingdom Metazoa; phylum Chordata; class Mammalia; order Artiodactyla; family Phocoenidae; genus Neophocaena; species Neophocaena asiaeorientalis. The sequence goes on from NW_020173198.1 coordinate 3,476,335, forward strand.
GTCTAGCAGAACTGGGTGGGAACACAGGTCTTGGGGGCAAGCTTGCAGTGTGAAATAAATCCGGTTTAACTGCCTGTGTAGGCAGGCATTTCCAGCTGGTCTCTCAGCTTCTCAAATCCTTGGGTGTGGCTTTTGTGAAGAGGTCTGATTATTCTGTACATTCATACCTGTACAGCTGGTGACTTGTAGAACATCCCACCCTGAGATTCCCAAGATCGTAATCTGGTCCAGAGGTAGCACAGCTCAGCCGTGTGCATCCCTGCTGGTTTGCAGGACTGGGCTTCTAGGGGGTCGGTAGAGGAAATGAAGTCCAGCCAGATGCATGATGCCTCTGTCCTGGTCTAAAGGGGAGCCACACATCAAAGCACTCCTTGCAAAGGCAGTGCCTGGGTTTCCCAGGCAGTCCGAACACGTGTGCTGTTGCCGGCACAAGAAAGGCATTTGTTTCCTTGGAAATCGATTACCAGGGCCCATTTAATGAGCTGCTTGCCTCATATCAATTCTGATCAACAAGCCTTTGGTCTTGCTACTCTCCCTTGGCTCACAAAGCAGGATTTGGGGAGGGGAAAGCAAGTTCCCAGACCCACGACCAAAGGGTGGTGTCTCTCCTCTCCTTCCCCCCACTCCCCAGGTACAGAGACTCTTGTCAGTGTCTACAGTTCCACCATCGTGATTCATTCCTTTGGGCTTAAAGACCATCTTTGGTCTTTTCCTTCTCTATTACTTATTAGGTTTCTTGTAAATCATAAAAACGATTGCATATCCACTGTAACTAGACAAACAATTCAAAGGGGTTTAAAAAAGAAGTCATTAATTTCTTCTAATTTTTCCTCCAACCTCTGAGAAAACAACACTGGCTATCTGTTTTATGTCCTGCCATAGCTTGATTCAAGCTCATAAAACATGTACAAATATGTACACATTTGTAGAATTGTTTTGGCTCAACTTGGATCATATTATGTACACTACCCTGCAGCTTGCTTTTTTTCACTTATCACACCAGAAATTCCTGCAGATACATGATTAACTCAACACATCTTTTCAAATGACTGCACAGTATTTCACAGTTTGGTTTTACCTCATGAGTTCAACTATTCTCCTACTGATTGACATTTAGGATGTGTCCAGGATATTTGTGTGTGTATGCTTGACACTAAACAGTGCTGCAGTAAACATGTTAATATTTTTGTAGTTACTTTTATTTCTGTAAAATAGAGTAACCTCAGTGGAGCTTGCTACATCAAAGGGGATATGCATTTTTATTATGACAGCTGTTGCCAGACTCATTCCCAAAGAGCGACTAAGACTTCAGAAGAAAATAAACAGACTTCCAGCAGGAATCTGGGAATGCTTGTTTCCCCATACACACGCTAGCACTGGATATTATTAGTCTTTTCTTATTTTTGTTAATCTGACTGATGAAAAGTGGAATCTCACTGTGGTTTTGCTATGAGTTTCTCTGGGTAATAAAGACTCTGTGCACATTTTCATATAGTTTATTGTATTTTGGCCTTCAACAATCTCGTAATATGCAAGTATTCTTGAAAGGTGTTAATGCTGCCTTAATGCTTTGCTCACAATTACTTGTGAACCCAGAGTGTGGTCTTACAAGAGGAGCATTACAATTAGGAAGCAGGAATAAAGAACCCTTCTGTATTTCAACATCTGTTAGGAACCTGGATTATGTCAGTGTTGGTACCCTCCTGTGATATTGTGCGATAGTTTTGCAATATATTAATGGTGGTGGAAACTCAGTAGAAGGGACACAAGATCTCTCTGTAGTATATCTTACAACTGCATGCATCTCTGCAAATATAATAAAATAAAAATTAAAAGTGTAACTAAAACTTTTGGTTAGGATCCAGCTCCATCTGGTCTAGTGGTATTTGCCATCATTTAAAAGATTATGTTTTTAACACAAATTTAGAGAGGCTGTTGAAGGTCAGATTTTTTGGATAGACCCTTCCTGACACTGGCCCCCTAGTTTCATTGGCAACCACGCCATGAGTGACATAGTTCTTATGGGGTAGCTGTCTAGGTTTTCTCTAATTGAAGAGATGAATTGAATGTAGTTTAGAAGAGGATCCTATCACTTGAACTTTCACTTCCCAGAAGACCCTCTTTAACAACTGCATGATCTGGAAAAATTTTCGTATGTGCCCAGTACAACAAAAATTTTTTAAAACGTTGATTCAGAAGAAAACATCGGCAGAACACTCTATGACATAAATCACAGCAGGATCCTTTTTAACCCACCTTCTAGAGAAATGGAAATAAAAATAAACAAATGAGACCTAATGAAACTTAAAAGCTTTTGCACGGCAAAGGAAAGCATAAACAAGATGAAAAGACAACCCTCAGAATGGGAGAAAATATTTGCAAATGAAGCAACTGACAAAGGATTAATCTCCAAAATTTACACGCAGCTCATGCCGCTCAATATCAAAGAGACAAACAACCCAATCCAAAAATGCGCAGAAGACCTAAATAGACATTTCTCCAAAGAAGATATACAGATTGCCAACAAACACAAGAAAGGATGCTCAACATCACTAATCATTAGAGAAATGCAAATCAAAACTACAATGAGGTATCACCTCACACCAGTCAGAATGGCCATCATCAAAAAATAAATGCTGGAGAGGGTGTGGAGAAAAGGGAACCCTCTTGCACTGTTGGTGGTAATGTAAATTGATACAGCCACTATGGAGAACATGTCTGTCATACAGAGTGAAGTAAGTCAGAAAGAGAAAAACAAACACCGTATGCTAACACATATATATGAAATCTAAAAAAAAAAAAAGGTTCTGGAGAACCTAAGGGCAGGACAGGAATAAAGACACAGATGTAGAGAATGGACTTGAGGACATGGGGAGGGGGAAGGGGAAGCTGGGACGAAGTGAGAGAGTGGCATGGACATATATACACTACCAAACATAAAATAGATAGCTAGTGGGAAGCAGCCACATAGCACAGGGAGATCAGCTCGGTGCTTTGTGACCACCTAGAGAGGTGGGATAGGGAGGGTGGGAGGGAGACGCAAGAGGGAGGGGATATGGGGATATATGTATATGTATAGCTGATTCACTTTGTTGTACAGCAGAAACTAACACACCACTGTAAAGCAATTATACTCCAATAAAGATGTTAAAAAAAAAATGCTGATCCTTTGACTAGGCATTTCTGCCGTGCCCAGTATGTGCCAAGCACTGATTAGGAACTGAGAGTACAATGCTGAACAAGACAGTTGTCGTGGAACTCAGACTCATGGGGAAGGCCTGACAATACACAAGCTGGTTAAAAATTAAACAGGCTCATTTTGAGTTAGTGATAAATTCTACCCAGGAAAAGATGTGGCAGATCTCTATGAAGTGGGTAGGTTAGCACTGGATCAGATAGAGAAAACATTCTGGAGAGACGACATTGAGCTAAGGCCTGAATAATGAGAAGAAGCAAGGTCAAAAAGAGATCTGTGGGTAGACTACTCCTGGGTGAGGAAAGAGCTTACGTAAACTCTTAAGAGTGACAAAGTGAGAGAGTGGCATGGACATATATACACTACCAAACGTAAGGTAGATAGCTAGTGGGAAGCAGCCGCATAGCACAGGGAGATCAGCTCGGTGCTTTGTGACCGCCTGGAGGGGTGGGATAGGGAGGGTGGGAGGGAGGGAGACGCAAGAGGGAAGGGATATGGGAACATCAGTTATGTATAACTGATGCACTTTGTTATAAAGCAGAAACTAACAAACCATTGTAAAGCAATTATACCCCAATAAAGATGTTAAAAAAAAAAAAAGAGTGGATGAAGGTCAGACACCCCACGGAGCAGAAGACCTCCTGTGTGTCTGGATCATAGTGGGAGGTGGTGGCTTGGATTTAGGTTGGAGAGATAGGCAGGACCTGCTCACGCAGGGGTTTTCAGACCATGCTAATGAGACTTCGTGTGTTCTAAGTCCGTGGGAGCCAGTGAAGGATTTTATGCATGAGGTGAGGTACCTGCTTGTATTTCTGGAAGAGTGCAGTGGTGGCTGTATGAAGGATAGGTTGTGGGTTGTGCAGTAGAGAAAAAGAACACTAGAGAAGACAGAGAGCATTGAAGTATCCTGGGTTAGATACAGCTTGGATTGGAAGTGTGCAGTAGAGATAGAGGAAGTTGGACAACTTTGGTGTCAATTTTGGAGGTAGAATGAGATGAAGTTGTTGATGGATTGGATGTGAAGAGTAAGAGAAGGAGAGGGATTGAAGAGGATTCTAAAGTTTTCAGTTTGAAAAACGCAGAGAGATGGTGGTGTCATTTCAGGAGCTGGGGAGGCCGAACAAAGAATTAGGTTTAAAGCAAAAATGAAGAGTTCACGCAGGCGGGAGGCGATCTGGGGACATATGTATATGTATAGCTGGTTCACTTTGTTATAAAGCAGAAACCAACACACCATTGTAAAGCAATTATACTCCAATAAAGATGTTAAAAAAAAAAATGAAGAGTTATCCTTGACCATGACAGTTGCTATCCAGATAGAGATGACAAGCTCATCATTGAATATATGAATCTAGAGTCAGACACGCAGTCTGAACTCGAGCTATAGATTTTAGCTTCAACAGCACATACATGTTATTTAAAGCCACAGGACAGGAAAAAAGGAGAGGTGAGCCCTGGATTCCTGGTGTGTTTAAACCTGTCTGCTGAACTCAGATTCGTGCATCTAAATGCATACCCAACCTGTCCACCTAGATGTTGAGTAGGAATCTCAAGCTTAACATGTCCAAACCAGACGTCTTGACATTCCCCCTACAACGGTTTGACCCATTATCATCTTCATCTCAGTTAACGACAATCCATTTCTCCAGCATCTCAGACCAAAATTTTGAGAAATTCATATATATATGTATGTATATACACAGATATAGTAGTATATACTTGTAGTATATGCACACACATAATAAACATGTAGTATATTATTCATAAATATTCATAAATACTTGTGGTACTGAGCTCTTATATTCAGAAACTCTCGTCATTAAATTTTGTGCAAGGTTTTAAAGAACAGGATTAAATATCTTATGAATAAAACTTACTGAAAAAAATACAGTTACATCTTCATATTTCAGCTGATTAATGTTTACATGTCTCACGGATCATGATGGCTTCATTCTATCATGAAGTAATATTCCAAGGCATGACAGGCCCTGAGGGTGAGGGAAAAATTGTTGACATTTCTCTCTCTCTCTCTCTCTCTTTCGCTCTCTCTCTCTCTCACTTCACTCACAAACCATCAGGGAATCCTGCTGGTTCTACCTTTAACATCTCTCCAGAATCTGACCACTTCTCACCACCTCTGTTTACAACACCGCACCAAGCCCCAGTATGTCTACCCTGTATGGTCTGATCATCTGTATGGTCTCCTAACTGGTCTCCTACTGAGTTATTGACATAAATCACATCCTGATCACTCCTCTACTGAAAACCCACCAGTGGCTTTGCCATTTCACTCAGAGTAAAACCCGCAGTGCTCATAACAGCTTTCCAAGACCCTGCATCATTTTGTCCTCATGAGCTATTGGATGTCATCGTCTAGTTCAGCTACACTTGTCTCCTTGCTATTCTTCATTCTATCCAGCCATGTTTCTGCCTCAGGGTCTCTGCACTTGCTGTTTCCCAAATGGAACACTCTTTCCCCAGATATCTGCATGGCTTGTTCCCTCACTGCCTTCGAGTATTTGCTCAAGTATTGTCCCCCTCCCCTGCTGGCGCTCCTTATTTCCTATTTTTAATGTATCACCTTTTATCATAGTGTGTAATTGTATTTGTTTTAATTTTTTGATTGTCTATGTCCCTCTGCTGGAGTGTAAGCTTCCTAAAGACATACTTTTTAAATCTGTTTTATTTACAGATGAATTCCAAGTATCTAGAGTAGGCACAGAATAAGAAACAATAAATCTTTGTTGAATTAATGAGAAATGTAAATTCCTAGAAGAGACCTGAGTGTTTTTTCTCATTGATCTTTAGTTGTTTTTAAATCTCTGCTTAACTTAATCTTGATTTTTATTCTACCTCTGCGGGAGCTTTCTCTAGGTTTGTTCAACAATAGACTACTTAAGGTGGGGGGGTATCAAAAGGTTCTTGATCTCATTTCTAGTTCTTGAGCCATTTAAGGAAAAAATGGCTGCATTGCAGGTGGTTATTTTTTTTCCCCTCCTGCTGCTGTTGCTGGATAAGACTCACTTTATGAAATGGGCCATGTGATGCAGTAAACCAGAGCTCAGTGGCCACTAACTTCCTATGTCCGTGATTTGAATAAATACTTTTTCTCTATAAGAGAGAGGCTCATCCCCTCCAAGTACCAGGACGAAGGAGGAAAGAGGATGGCTTCTTCGAGTCAGGCAGACCTGAGTTTCAAACACAGCTTTCAGTTCCCTCTTGGGGGATCTTTGCACGGTTCAACTTCTCTGAAAACACGAAAGAAGTTAATGCAGTTGAGGTAATCAACGTGATGTTTCTGGCACAGCACAGTACGTGTTGCATGGTAACCACTCAGTTAATAAAAACAATTACTTATTTTCCCTGTTGGTTTGATATCACTTTCCTTTCCAAGTCAGAATGAAAATAGGAGATGGAAACTCTTGTTTTAAGGGTGAGTTGGGCCAACTCTCTACATTTGCCAAAGAGGTATTTTATCTTATTTGTTCAATCAGAAAAGAATACCTTTGTCGGTGAGCTTATTCCATTGTAAACACCATTGCTCTTCTGCTCAGGCTACAACTGAATGATTCTCTCCGTCCTGAACACGTGCATGTGGAATTTTGAATGTCGGTGTACCTTATTTTTGTTCTCAAAAATAACATCTTGAGAGAATCTGCCTTTTGGGATCTATCAAGTCCTGATTCAGCATTTAGTTATCCATACCAGCAATTTGATTTCTGCAAATAAATTTCGGAGCCCTTTTTTTTTTTTTTTTTTTTTTTTTTTTTTTTTTTTGCGGTACGCGGGCCTCTCACTGTTGGGGCCTCTCCTGTTGCGGAGCACAGGCTCCGGACGCGCAGGCTCAGCGGCCATGGCTCACGGGCCCAGCCGCTCCGCGGCATGTGGGATCTTCCCGGACCGGGGCCCTGCATCGGCAGGCGGACTCTCAACCACTGTGCCACCAGGGAAGCCCCCGGAGCCCTTTTTAAATGGCTGTGTAAATATCCTCCGAGGCAATAAGACTGAATGTTTGCATCCCTGAGCTCAAAAGGCTGAGCAGGCATGTTGCAGGGAAATTACCAGCCGAGTGCCAGGGCTCAGAACTCAGGAGTAGTTTAGGGAGATGCCCTGGTATCAGCTGTGAAATGTGGAAGAGCTATAACACAATTTTAAGAGAAATTCCAGCTTTATCCTTCCTTCACTTATTTATCCAACAAGCATTCATCAAATGGCTGACATATACTGTCTTTTTCTAGGTGCTAGGGACACAAGCGATAGTGGTAGTAGAAGTAGAAGCAGCAGCAGCAGTAGTCGGAATAGCTACCATTTTTTTAAAAAACTGAGCATCTGTGGCGGACCAGGTACTCTACCTGGGACTTCATGGCTATCAGCTCATACTCTGAAGATGATTTCTTTTTGCAGCAGCCAGTCATTTCTTCTGGGAATGAATCTCACCAGAGCATATTATTTTTCTCATGTTGGGAAAGGGAGGGCGTGGCAAGTTCAAGAAGGACTGCTATACTGGATTGATAGGATGAATGTAGAAGTCACAAGTGAGAGACTTGGGGATGCCACACCTCTTTCCCTCGAAGGGTAAGAAATAGAAATGCACAGCTGACGGTGTCTCTGATCAAGTAACCCCAGCTCACAGGTGAGTGGTCCCTAGGATAGTAATGGTGGAGTTAACTGCTTAGTGAAGGAAGGGACAATTGTTATTTGTTCTCGGTATGCTAACAGGGAAGATATGATTTCCTCATATATTATAAAACTGTCACTGCATTGTCCTGGCAGAAATGAATGCTGGTTTTGGTGAGGGTGCAAGCTTCCCAGGGAACTAAGGAGAAAAATCTAATGCTAGTGGGGAGGCCGAATTAGAATTGGGGCATCCACAGCCTTCTCTTCTTGTTGGATCCAGCACTATCTCTCCTCATTTGGAGCTGTCAAATTCAGCAGATGAGAGCCTTGATTCGACCTTAACGCGTGGCTGAGTTCCAAAGTATGCGAGATTCAAGAACATGGAAACACTGAAACTTTGTCCTCCGTTTTGGAAGAGTGTGGCTTCCAAAGAGCTCAGGGTTGGGGCGCTGAGTTGGAAGGCTTAGGAAAGGAGTCCCCAGAAAGACGTCATTATGGATTAAGGAGAGATAATGGGAAGTAAGGCTAGGGATACAGTCATATGGGAAACATCCTTCTGAAGGCTCAGCCCTTCCTCACTTAGTGTGACTATAGGTAACAGGTGCGAGACTAAGTGACAACTTGGGGCATCTTACATGAAGGCTCTGCAAAGTTCACTTGACCTTTCATTCATTCATCAACCTTGTGCTCAGCCCCAGCTACGGGTCAAACACTGCATGGTGGCAGTACAACCAGTCATGGTTCTTGGCATCGTAGGGCTAATGTTTTGGTGACGGGAAGAAAGAATAAACAAATCTGTGAGTAAATAAGAGAATTACAAATTGCGATAAGTTCTAGGAAGGAAATAAGGCGAATGATGGCTTTAGATAAGGTGCCTGTGGAGAGCTTCATTGAAGAGGAGTCATTTGGGTGGAAAACTGAGAGGTGAGAAGGAGCCAGTGTACAAAGGACTGGGGACAGAGGGAGAGGAGGCAGGATAGTGAGGGCAGAATTCTTCTGAAATTCGGAGCAGTAATTCTCAACCTTGGCTGCCCTTTGGAATCTCTTGAGAGAACCTAGAATTTACTGAGGCCTGGTTCCCGCCTCCAAGAGACTGTGATCTCACTGGTCTGGGGTTGGTCCTGGGAATTTGTATTTTTTAAAACCTAGCGCCCACCCCAGTGATTCTAAAGTACAGCCAGGTTTGCAAAACCCTGGCTTAGAGGAAGAGAAAGGAGCAGGTATGGCTGGAACCTAGTGAGGGGGGAGAAAAGAGACAAGAAGAGGTTAAAAAAAAAAGGGGGCAGACTGTAGATCTTTCAGGGCCTTGGAGGTTGTTATAAGGAGTTTGATTTTAGACAGTCAAATAAATTTATTCGTTTCTACTGTAGCTGTGTGTGTGTGTGTGTGTGTGTGTGTGTGTGTGTGTGTGTGTTGACTGGGGAAGACTGAAAACCAGGAAATACATGAGAGGGGTCAGTATCTACTCCCTGACTGTCCTGCCGAAGTCATCAGAAGAGAGGAAGATGAAGGGATGACAGCTGTCTCAGCCCCCAGAGGGATGAAAGCCAGGTTGCTGCCGCTGAGGCAACTCCTAAAGCTTAAATGACAGACTGGATTTCTTGATATCTCCCCGATGAATATACCGGCAAAAAGTGGAGGGGCAAGTTACCAAGAGATTAGTGAGGATTACTGTAGGGGAGGGATGGGAATTTATTCTCCAGGACTCAGAATGAATAGGGACCTGGGGTGATGCCATCCCATCCAGGTGCCTCAGAGTCCCTCGCTACCTGAGAATGGTCCACGGACCAGCGACACCAGCATCCCATGGAGCTTGTTGGACAGACACCCCAGGACTGCTGACTCCAAAGCTGCATTATGACAGGATCTCCATGTAATTCACGTGCATTTAGAAGCTTGGGAAATGCTGCTTTAGCTGTTTCCTGTCAAGGCTCAGCTCAGCCCACCCAGGGCAAAAATTCAAATCCAGCTGCCACTCTTCCCTTACTTATTCCAGGTCTGGCTACTTCCTTCCATCTCCGTGATTTCTCTTTCCTGCCACTGGTGAAGGCCCATCCTCTCTCTCCCCTCTGTGTTCCTCTTCCCCAAATTGTAGTTACCTTCTCTCACCTGCTCACCTACTGTCTCTGCCTCCATCTCCAACTAATTGTCTCTGTCTTTCTTTTCGTGAGTACAGATAGGGGACTTGGCAGGGCCCTTCCACACGCACTATTTAGCTGATCCCACAGCAGCTTTGCTTCTCTCCAGTTTACAGATGAGGCCACTGAGGCTGAGGGAGATTAGACCACTTGCTCAAGGTCACACAGTAGCAAGTAGGGGCCCCGGGCTGAAGCAAGATCTGTCGGATTCTAAAGCCTATGCTCTTAATAATGAAGAAACACAGTTCTCTGCATGAACAGTTTTATTGATTTTCCTATAGGACATGCTCATTCCTTCTTCTGAACCTCTGCATAGCATTCTGTACCTGTGGCAGAAGAATATTTATGAGATATTCACCATTGGTTCTCCCCTGATTTCTCTTCTGTCCTATACCTTACTTCTCACAATTAAAGAGAAAGAGAAAGAGAGGCTTAGTATTGCATTTAATACCTCAGGCTGGCAAACAGAAATAACCTGCTGGTTCTGGCTTTTGCGTTCAAAAAGCCTGAACTTTCTGGGGAGAGAGGATTTAGAAGACAGGCTATATTCGCAGGATCTAAGAAGCAGGAGAGGATGGTTGATGCACTGTGCCTTGCCCTGGGCTGGGATAAGGAGAGGAGCCGTGTGAGAGAGGATGACATAGCTCAAAGGCAACCCCTGTGCCTGGATTCTCAATAGAGCATCCGTTTGGAGAACCAGCGACCTCAGAGAGGTCTGGGGGCCCATCTTGGAAGTTGGGACCAGAAGCAGCCTTTTCACGATCCCATTGCTCCTTGTTGCAGAGTAATAACAGAGAGCCACGGGTGTGGACAGGAGTGCGAGGTCTCCCAGCAGCAGCCTCCATGGACCAACACCTGAGGGTGGGGCCGGATGATGGATGAACCAGGAGGTACTTGCCCCAGACTCTGAGTCCATGACGTCCGGAACTTAGAACAAGATTAAGCTTCCGCCACTTGGCAAGAATGGAAACACAAAAGAAAATTAGTTGAGTTGGTAAGAAAATGATTCTATTTCTTTGCAACTGAGTTTGAGGACAGAGAGTTGTGGCCACCTCCAGCCTCTCCAGAGGCGGGCGCTGTCTTTCCCTGGCCCCGTGTCCTGCCCAGCTCTGGGATCGGATCTGCAGCTTCTGCAAGCCCTGCCCCCTGGGCCCAAGGTCTTTGGAAAACAGCTCAGGGTCTCCCCAGAGCCCTCCTCTCTTCCTCGATCCAGGGCATTGCACAGATCTCCCTGCTTCCCTAGGGAAGGCGGGGCCTCCCTCAGTGCTCCTGCATAATTGGGACGATGCGCAGGAAAATTAGAAAGGTCATTAATCACCGTGGAGCCCAAGGCAGCTCTCCGGGACCTATTCTTCATGATGATTAATGGGAGGCATCTCCTCCCCACTCCTCGATTCATTTTCCTGCCACCATTCACTCACTTTCCTTCGCTGTGTCCTCTTCGTCCCCGTCTGACAGAACGGGGGTTTCTGGAGACCACCAACTCAGGGTCAGGTCTTTTCTGGCTGTCTTCATTGCCACCAGACCTGGAGTGGACCCAGGGCGAGCCCCCCGATCAGACGCACAGCTGACAGCCCTGGGCAGGTCACTTCATCTGGGGGAGCCTCAGCTGCTTCATCAAGAAAATGCGGGCGCACATAACAATTGACTTGCAGGTTTGTGAAGATGAAACGGGAAGAGGCACATAGCAGTGCCAGATATGCTCTCTGGACAAGAGTGAGGCTGCCTAACGTGTTAATGTCTCTCTCCCTCTTTTATTGTTATTTTTATTGCTCTGATGAGTATTGCTGTCCTTCAGTGCTCTTGCAGTCCTTAATCACTAGGAAGGACTGAGGGTAGATCCAAGGGATCTCACTGCTCTTTGATGAGGATGGTGATGATGAGATTTCCTGGGTGCTAGTACCGTCAACAACCCTGAGAGGCACACATTATTAGGCCCATTTTACGCCTAAGAAAACATGTTCAGAGAGGGAGAGTAACCAGCTCAAAGTCACACAGCTAATAAACAGCAGAGGAGGAACTTACACTCAATTCCATTTGATGCCAGAGCTTGTGTTCTTCTGAGAACCAGACACACCAGCTGTCCTTTCTCAGGAGCTGCGTGCTTCTTCCTTGTCTCTTCTTTTCCCAGCCTCCAGATGGGGCTGCCCTTTCCCCGCAGGACTAGCCAAGTTCAGGTCATGCTCGAATAGCCTCCTCTTCTCCTTTTGTTTGCCAATTAAACTCCCACTCGGCTTGCTGCTGCTTAAGATAAGCAGTTCCTTCTGCCCACTGCTGCATTGAGCCCAGGGTCTCGCTCTGACCAGCCCCCAATCAAGAGACACTTGATTTTCCTGAAGAAAACTATATCCTGGGGCATTTGAGTGAATGTATAAGGAAAGAGCAGACCCTGTCAAGTTAAAGCACGGCGAAGGACTTTTCTGAGGCTGGCAGAAATGAAGCAATGTTACCCTGTCAAATACAAAACCTTGGAGAGGGGTGGAAAACATTGGAAGACCAAGATGGAATCATGGTTCTGTTGTTGACTTGCTGGGTGAACTTGGGCAAGTCATTCTCCTCTAGGGTGGGTTCCTTAGCACAATTACAGGGTGAAAGTAGATCCTGAAAGTTTAAAGGTGGAGCTAAGATGCTGGGATGGGGGGAGAATTTGCACAAGAGGAAAGGTGTTGGAGGAGAGAAGACTTGAGAGGGAAGGGGCCAATGCTTTGGCCTCCCCTGGCCTTCTGCAAGACACCCATTGTGAGAGACCAGATCTCAGGCAGCGTGGATGTCTCAGGGAGAACTCAGGGGACTTATTGGGGAGCTGTGTAACAGTAGGAAGGAAGATGAAAATATAATGATAACCATGAAAGTATCAGTGATGGTATTAAAGGTGTTGGGGAACATTTATTAAGCAACAATTATGTGCCATTGTTTACCATAACCCTATGAAACAGCTACCAACTAGCATCTTCGTGTCACAGAGGAGAAACCTGGGGTGCAGAGGGGTTGGGTCATTTACGCAAGAACACATAGGGAACAACTGGCAAGGCCGGGTCTTGAACCCTTGTCTTTTCAACTCTAGAGTCAGAGCTCTTAGTGCCCACGCTTGGCTGAGATTCACCACAGTGTCGTGTGGATCTGGTATCCGGTGGCCCAGGGAGTCCTGGGTACCTGGGTGCATAGAGGCTTTCTCCATATCCACAGCTGCTGCCTCAGATTGCCTGCTTAGAAAACCAGCCCACCTGAGTACCTGGGACCAGCTACATAATATTATGGGGCTCAGTGAAAAATGAGAATACAGGGCCCTTTGTTTAAAAATCATTAAACTTTTTTTTTTTTTTTTTTTTTGCGGTACGCGGCCCTCTCACTGCTGTGGCCTCTCCCGTCGCAGAGCACAGGCTCCGGATGCGCAGGCTCAGTGGCCATGGCTTACGGGCCCAGCCGCTCCGCGGCATGTGGGATCTTCCCGGACCGGGGCACGAACCCGCGCCCCCTGCATCGGCAGGCGGACTCGCAACCACTGCGCCACCGGGGAAGCCCTAAAGATCGTTAAACGTTTTAAAGTAGCAAAGGGCACGAACCCGCGACCCCTGCATCGGCAGGCGGACTCGCAACCACTGCGCCACCGGGGAAGCCCTAAAGATCGTTAAACGTTTTAAAGTAGCAACAGCAGAGCGCTTAACTGAGCATGAGGTCCTTCTGCGCTCAGGGCCCTGTGTGACACTTACCTGGCCCCAGCACCCATTCCCAACACACTCTTCCCAAAGGCAGGGCTCTGTCCCCTGTCCCCTTGGTTACTCTCTGGCTCTTCCTCAGAATGGAAAGTTTAGATCCCTCCCTCCCTTAATGGTCCCTGCACCTCTGTCCTGGGCTGGTTTCCATGAACTCATCTTGGTGTTTGCCAGATGCCAAGTAAGGGCTGTCAAATGTCTGCTGCTCCATAGGCCACTGGAATAAATTACTCTCCCTTCATGCCTGTGACTGTCCATTCCTAACCCAGAAGAAATGTTCCAGAATATAAGCAAGTGCTAAAGGCCTTCTCTAATTAGCTGGCTGGCGGTTAACGGGGGATTTCACCGGGCAGAGGCTTCTGGTGGTTGGTGCGTAATTACCACGGAAACATTCACGCCACCCTCAGTGCTTCGCTCAGCCTTTTTCCCCAGGGAGTAGACATTGCTTGGCAAAAGCTGCATCTGGGCTATTGACATTGTCTGTGAGAGAAATAAATGGACAATTAGAAGCAAAACAGGTTGAGAAGCAAGGCTTGTTGGAGCAAAGTTTTACCCGCATCCATCCTGGGGCCTAATTGATGCTGTAGTCCCTGCATGAGAGGAAATCATTGGAAGGTGATGGATTCAGTTTGGATGGATCCTGTTTTGTTAAGCTCAAGGACAGGGAAAAATGCCTAATTAGGAGCCAGACTTTCCTGTCTTTTAGAGGCAGCTGCTGGGTTGGCCAGGAGATATAAAGACTTTTATTTCTTTTTCCATTTTTACACACAAATATTTATTGATTCTCTCCATCAGTGGAGTGAAGCCCCACTATCACTGTGTAAGTGGGATCAAAAAAAAATTTAATCTTGTAAAATGCAGAATCATTTTCTTGTGAAGGTTATTGAATGAGAACAGGGGTTGGATGAAGTGTGAGAGCTGGGTTAGTCAGGTTGAGCTAGGCTCTGCTGAAGTAACAAATAAACCCTAACATTTCAGTTGGCTTAACACAATAAAGGTCATTGAATGGGTCATGCCAAGTTCAGCTGTGGCCAGGCAGCTTTTTATATCATGTTTCCTATGCCACCCGAACACGTGGACTTCAAGTTGCTGCAGGAGGAGAAGAGAAGGGTGGAGGAAGTACCACACAGGTTCTTAAAGGCCATGGGGCAGAAGAGACACATCTTGTTTTTCCTTGCAGTCCATTGGCTACATCGCTCAAACCTAATGACATGCGAGACCGGGAAATACAGGGAGACCATGGAATTTTGGTAGCACCAAATAAACATGCCACCATATTGCATTGAAAGAACTAGTCAAAAATGCAAGCCCTTTTGGAGAATGTGAATGGAGAGACCAACAGCTCCTGGATCCATACCACCTTCTTTTACCTGGCTCTGCTTCCAAGGGTCACATTAAATGTCATACCAAAGAGTGAAGACAGTATCCTCCTTCCTGGAAAGCCTTTTCCCACTGCCTGGGCTGTTGTTTGCTGGTTTTCCACCTACACCCTGGGAACCAGGACTGTGTCCAATGCACTCCCACCCAGGCTCTCTTGCTTCTGCATCCAAAGGCCAAAAAGAGAGAGTTAGAACAGGAAGGAGAGCTCGGACTGGCCAGTTCTAGAGGGGACAGCACCCAAAAGGTTGAGAGAAAAGGGAAGGTATCTAGAAAGGCCTCACAAAGGAGGGCACATCACACCAGACTTTTGAAGAGTGAAGGATGCATTCACTCATTCATTCATTCATTCATCATTCATTCACTTATTCATCCATTCATTCACTGACTGGTGCCTGCAGGGACTAAATGAGACCACCTTTGCTCCCTAGGGATATAGGCTCGAGCAAGCAGTGGGCACAAAGCAGAATTAAGATGCAATAAATGTCTTCAGAGGTGCATAAAGGACCGCGCAGACTCTGGAGAAGGAAAAAGGAAATTCTCTGTGAACCAGAGGTATCCAGGAAGGCCTGTGGTGGAGGGGAAATTTGACTTGTATCTTGGAAAATGGATATTAATTTATGTTAGTGTTAACTTCAGGGTTGTATTAGAGATATTATTGCACAAGGCACACACATTTGTGGTTAAAAATGTAGGAGACAACAGGTAAGTAAACTAAACAGAAGAAAATTAGCCAACAGCTATTAATATTTTGACATCTATCTGCCCATCTACCTACCTATCTATCTATAAAGTATGGCCATTCTATGGATATTCTTTTATGATCTACTTTTTATTTTATAATATAATAATCAATTCTGTATTAATAAATGCAGATCATTTTAAACAGGTGAATCATATTCTGTTGTAGGAATATACCTTCCTTTCTTTAATCAGTCGTCTATTGTTGGATATTTACATGGCTTGAGATTTTTTGTCATTATAAATGCAGTTGTGATTAAGATCTTTGTAAATGAATCTTTGTGCAGTGGTTTGCTTAGGAAAAAATTGAGTGTGTTTTCAGTCGGTAGGGATTTGAGGCTTGACATGAAGGATATTCTTGGCAGAAGACTCAGAGAAGACAGAGGCATAGAATCGGGAGCGCACGAGCAGATAACAGGAGCCACAATGCACAGTTAACTGCAAGCCTACGGTGTGCCAGCCACTGTGCTACAAGCCTTCACATACACCACCCTGTGCAATCTTCATAAGAACCATTTGAGGAGTATTGGGCTATTCCCATCTTACCGATGAGGAAACTGAAACACAGAGAGGTTAAGTTACCTGCTCAGGGTCACACAGTAAATAACTGAGTTAAGAGTGGACATCAGTTCGTGAGACCCCAAAGCTCAGGCTCAGTTCACTTAGTAAGTGGTAATCAAGGTTATCACGCTGGTCAGTTAGTAATAATGGCTCTGTTTTTGCCTTCACACCATTACTTAGGTAGACATGTGAAAAAAAAATGGCACGAAGGCTCTCGTGTCTTCAGGCGGGCACAGGCGCCAGTGAGGACTAACAAGCCTTCATTGCTTTCTCATCAGGATGGGTGATGTCAGCAAAACTTCTTGCTTGGAAATATATTGTTTTGAACTTGGCAACCTGTAAGCTGGGTTGCCATGGTTACCAGAGGTCCCTGGGGAGCGATGAACATAAAGGGCGGGCTTGAAACACAGTCAAGTCCTTCCCCTCCAGCCTCACTCTTAGCTGGTGATAGTCTTTGACACCCTCACGTGCTCAGGGAACCCCACACCACCATATTCATGCACAACCAGGTTGAATACTCCAGTCTTTTCAGCATGTAATTGCTGTTAATATTTATGGGACGCAGTGGGGAAGCACTTCATGTGGATAATCTTCTTTAATCTTCCCCAAACCATACACGATATGTGCTGCTGTTATTGCTATCTTACAGGTGAAGCCACAGAGACACAGAGAAGTTAAAAGGCTCGCTCGGATGTCACACAGCTAGCAAATGGCAGTCTGTCTCCAGAGCAAGTGCTCATAAATAGCTCATCCTGCGGCTTCCCTGGCGGCGCAGTGGTTGAGAGTCCGCCTGCCGATCCAGGGGACACAGGTTCGTGCCCCGGTCCGGGAGGATCCCGTGTGCCGCGGAGCGGCTGGGCCCGTGAGCCATGGCCGCTGGGCCTGCGCGTCCAGGGCCTGTGCTCCGCAGCGGGAGAGGCCCGCGGACCGCAAAAAAACAAAAAAAAAAATAGCTCATCCTTGCTAGAGCCAAGATCTTTAGGAAGTCACAGCAAACAACATCTCCAGGCGTCTTGTTGGTACCTAGCTTCTAAAAATTGCTGAAGGGAATATGGGTTCTTAGAAAGGCCGTAAAAGGTTTTAGGCAAGAAAGATACGGGGCATTAGCAGGGCTGTCCTAAAACAACTAGATAAATAGAAGCAACAAAAGGAAGTCCAAATTCAAATGTTCCCAGGCATCCAAGCAGTTAGGCCTAAGGAGACCGCAAAAAAACAAACAAACAAAAAATAGCTCATCCTTGCTAGAGCCAAGATCTTTAGGAAGTCACAGCAAACAACATCTCCAGGCGTCTTGTTGGTACCTAGCTTCTAAAAATTGCTGAAGGGAATATGGGTTCTTAGAAAGGCCGTAAAAGGTTTTAGGCAAGAAAGATACGGGGCATTAGCAGGGCTGTCCTAAAACAACTAGATAAATAGAAGCAACAAAAGGAAGTCCAAATTCAAATGTTCCCAGGCATCCAAGCAGTTAGGCCTAAGGTCATCGTGAAAATCCCAGCAGGTAACACAGGATGGCAAGGAGTTCTAAAGATCAATGTTTACTCTACTTCAATAAAATTAAATTAAATTAATAAAAATAAAAACCACTCTGACCCTGATGCCCAAGCTCTTGGCATCAGGCTGCATGTCCACATCTCTAGACTCACCTGTCTCCTCCCCAACGATGCCCCATTTGTACCATTCTTGTTTTTGTTCTTCTCGGAGCTCCGAAGTGTTAAGAGAATCTGCAACTGTTTCATAGAACAGAAGAGGCCACAGAGCATACGATGTTAATTGGGCTTGTTTTGTGGGGAGGAACGCCTGTCTTGGTGTCAGGACACCATGTAAAAATGTGTTTTTATTCCACATAAATTAGCCTGTGTGTTCACCCCACGCTAGTGAAGGCCTGGTGGCCGAACGGGACTTGGCATTAACTCTGCCCACGAAGATCACTCATTAGTATAAGCAGGGTCCCTGTCCGCATTTTCTTTTGTCTCTTTTCCCAGACCAGAGCAGAACACAGGGTCTAATTGGGAGGCAGATTGCAGAGCAAATGTGAGTGAGCTTTCTCTTCCCAAATACTTCTCTTTAGCCTTTCTACACTAGCAGAGGAATAATCCAGGACAGGGTCAGGCTGCAGTGAGAGTAGGATGTAGACTCGTAGTGCCTGCAAGCCAGAGACTTAGAAAAGTGTATTCGTGGAATCTTGGAAACTCAATTCAGAGAATCTTAATAATGGAGAGCTGTTTTAATCATAGATGCTCAGAATTACAGTCTCAGAATTTTACATTCTTAGAATTGTGGAAATAAAGATGCAGCCAGACATCAGGATCACAATTGCCCTCCACGAGCCTGCATTTCAGCTAGGTTGGACTTTCCCCATTTCCTCAAATGGGCTTTTGTTTCCCTCCTCCTGCCAGCCCCTACTCCCTTTGTCTGACTAGTTCATGATCATCATTCATGTCTCAGCTGAGATATCACTCCCTCTTGGGGGCCTTTCTCTCCATCTGCACTAAGACAGGCCCCTATGAGAGGAAAATGAAAGCAAGTCCCTCACCTTCCCTCATCATTCTCTTCTCCCCTGAATTGACTTAATGCTTCCCCAAGAGCTCCCCCACTTCAAGTAGTCTGCAAAGTCTTTCAACGGAGGGGTTTTAGCTCTTTCATTCACCCCCGGATCCCCAGTGCCAGGCACATGCCTGAGCCAGAGAAGATACTCAGTAATATCACTGTTGAATGAATGACTGCATAAATGATCTTGGATTCTCTAGCTCTCAGGACTGGAAGGAACTTCAGTGTTAACCTTACTCACCTCCTTTCCCCAAGTCCTCTGCAGAATCCCGGACCAATAGTTGTTCTGCCTCTTCTTGAACTCCTGCAGAGAAGGGGAGCTCACCATCTCCAGGCAGGCACAGCGATCCTTCCACTGTAGACAGGCTCATATTACGTACCCTGTGACGTTACCTCCCTACCCCGGATGTAACTCCTGGCACGACCTAGCACAGAGAAGAGCAGACTTGCAGTCCCAAAGAGCTCAATGGCAAGAATGATTCCGCAAAGGCTTATAACAGATGCCTCACACTGGCAAACTGGTGACGTAAGAGTTGTATTTGACATAGAGTCTGACTTTCTAGTTCCATGATTTCCAAAAGCTAAACTTCTTTGAAAGTATAATACAGATACAGAAAAGGGCACATATCACGAGGGTACAGCTCAGTGGACTTGCATAAAGTGAGCTCAATTGTGCAACCAGCCCAGAGGAAGAAACAGGACAGGACCAGTGCCTACTGCCCCCTGTGGTCACTCTCTGCAAGATCCTGCTCTCTTGACCTCATGTTGATGGAATCCTGCGGATGTATTCTGTTGACTATTCAACATTCTAAGATTTGGAAGAATCCACACTGAAACCTGGCAACACTGCATCCCCAGTTCCCTATGGCAGCTGTGGCTGGGTCTGAATGACAGCTACCCTTTTATGTGGTGCACATGCTGTGCAACCGGTCCCAGGTCTCACCACTCCCATCCCGGGTGCATCTGACATGCTTCCCTTTGCTTGCCCCTGTAGGCATTCAATATTTTCCGATTATTGCCCAATTTTCCCCTAGATGTTGGCACCTCTAGTAGCTACATTATTTCATATGCGGAAGGCTTGTGGTGGAGCAGAACAACGTTTTTGCTTTGGAAATAGATAGACATGAGTTGGAATCCTGATTTGTTACTAACTGGAGGGTCTACATAGCATAAGGCTTCAGAACATGGGCTCTAGTGCCAGATAGCTGGGTTCAGGTGGGTTTCAGTATGATCTTGGGCAAGTTATTTCACCTCTCCCTGCCTCTGTTTCATCTGTTAAGTGGACAAAACAATGGTCCCTACTTCACAATGTTGAGATGAGGGATACATGAGTTCATGTTTGTAAAGCACTTTGAACAGTGAGTCCTGGCACATGAGACACGTTTGTTAAACAGTTAAATAGATACCGTTAAGTATGTTATGTCGCTCTTCAGAAACTCAGTTCAGTTACCTCACCTATAAAATGGGAGAAGTAATGCCAGCTACCCAGGTTTGTTGCTAGAATTCAATGAGAGAACCCATATTCAGGGGCTCCCACAGGTAGATGTCAAATGAATTTTTTGTTCTCCTTCCACCAAGAGGCACCCATTTGACTTTGGTTTCCACATGAACAATAAACAGAACTATTCAGGACTTGGCTTTGTTTTGGTCTTGGTGGTCCTATGGCCACCTTACCATCCTCCCCTTCTGCCAATGCCCAGCCCTGGAATGGGGCTTAACAGCTTGAGTCTCTCTGCTTCTCTGGCTTTCTCCCCTTAAATATTCATGGCCATACATGGCCTTTATTGTCACAGCTTATTTATTAATATGTTTGAAGCTGAAGCTGGACATTTTTTTTCTGTCTTATCCATAGTTCATTTTTACATATACATTCTTTTTTTTAATATTCTTTTCTCTTTCTGACTTACTTCACCTAGCATGAGAATCCTAGTTGCATGCATGTTGCTGCGAATGGCATTATTTTGTTCTTTTTTATGGCCGAGTAGTATTCCATGGCATATATGTACCACATCCATTCATCTGTGCATGGACATTTAGGTTGTTTCCATGTCTTGGCTACTGTGAATAGAGCTGCTATGAACATATGGGTGCATGTATCTTTTTGAATTATTGTTTTGTGTGGATATATGCCCAGGAGTGGGATTGCTGGATCACATGGAAAACAGTATGGAGGCTCCTCAGAAAGCTAAAAGTAGAATTACCATAGTTCATTTTTATAAGGCAAATCCTCAAACTTAAAATGTCCGTCTCTCTAAGGTTTCCATTTCAGGAGTTATTTTTCACGTTGTTCAGCGTTTTGACACGAAAGACCTGTTCTCAAGAGGAATCAAGCTGCTCTGAATGACATGTTATTCATTCATTAGTTCATTCACTCACTCGTTCGTTCATTCATAAAACATACCTTAAGCACCATGCTTGTTTTTTGGGGGGATAAAGTCTTTATTGATAAATAGGTTAAATAGAATAAATAGAACGGTGGCTTGTTAGGGAATAAAAATGCAAGCAGAATCTCAGTCTTTCTCCACCCTGGCCCCTAGTTCTCGGCTTCTGCTCCTTACTGGACACTTTGGACAGTGAGGCCTTGCTGGGCAAGCCAGGCCTTCTTGGGCCCTTGGGGGTCTCTATCTTCCTGGCCAGTGACACAGGCATCATCTTGGACCCGCTGCCCTTAGGAGGAGCAGTAGCCTTGACTCTTGGCCTCCTCAGCTGCTTGGACAGTGACCTCTTTAAGGACCTTGGCTCCCCTCTTTTTTTGTTTGGGGAAGCAGCTCCATTCTTGCCCTTGGTGACCATGAGTTTTGAACTCTGACTGTCAGCTTTTGTTTTCCTGTGGACCTTGGCATCTCAGCGGCTCCTTCTGCCTTTGACCTTTGACTTCCTCCCTGGTTCGTTGGCACTGGGAGGGGCCTGTGTAGCCTCGACCGGCCGTGGGGAGGCCTTCCTGGCCTGGCCCAGTTTTCCCTCTTGGTCTTTGGTCTGGCTACCTTTCCTGGGGGTCTTCTCCTTAGGTACTCCTGGTTTGGAGGGAGGCGCCCTCACCTCTGCTGGCTTCTTGAGTCCTCTTTTCACCTCACTGGGTTGGGAAAGTCCTTCTTTGCCTCACTTGGTTTCTTGGGGCCCTTCTCCTCAGCCTTACTGGATCTCCTGGGAGCTGTCACGGTGGACGTCTTCTTGGGCTGAATTTTCCTTTTATTCTTGGGAACTAATTTGAAGCTGCTGGTGGCCCCCTTGGCCTTGGAGTTGATGGGCCTGAGGAAGAGGCCAAGGCCTGCTTCAGCATGTACTTGAACTGAATGACTTCCACTGTCGGATGCTTCAGCAGGATGTAAACCCTGATGGTTGCACCGAGGTGCCCTGGCACTGCAGCCATGCACAGCACCGGAAACTAGCGGTGTGGCATTTGGTCTCCATTATGGCTCAGGCCTGGCTTTTCAGACCTAGACCATAAGGATGATTCTACCATGGAGGTCGAGGAGGTCAAGGTGTCACTGGAGGCGAAGTTCCTGGGAGCCATTGCACAGGCAGATGTAGGTGGCCAACCCCCTCCCCCAGGCATCATCATATTGTTTTTAAGGAGCTAAAAAACCCAAATCCTTAGCGTCTGAGTGGCACTGCTTCCATTAGTCTTCACAACAATACTTTGAGTGCATTGATAAACATAATACCGATTATTGGCTAAGGGTATACTCTGTGCTATGCATGGCACTGGGCATTTCATGCACAAACCATTCATCTCCCCAACAATACAGCAAGGAAGGTGCAATCACCCCCGTTTACAGATGAGGAAACTGAGGCTATTACAAGGTTGCTCAGTGAAGCAGTGAGCTCTCACGTCTCTATGGGCTAAATCCAAGATTACTGCTCTTTACACTTTAACTTCTCATCTTAGTCAGCAAGGACTTGGTTACCGAGGGCAGAGAACGAAGATTCCTATATCTAAACCAGCTGGGGCTTTATTGGGCCTGGGTTTGGGGCTCTTAATTTTTTAAAAGCATTTTATTAAGATGTCATTTATATATTGTAAAATTCACCGGCTTAAAGTGAGTGATTTAACGTGCTTCAGTATATTCACAGGGTCGTGCAACCATCATCGTAATAGAAGCTTAGAAGATTTTCATTCCCTCTAAAAGATACCTCATACCTATTAGCAGTCAATGCCCACTCTGCATCTACCCTGCCCTCCATCCAGCCCTAAGCAACCTTTAATCTAGTTTCTGTGTCTATAAATGTGCCTATTCCGGAAATGTCATATAAATGGAATCATACAAAGTATTAATCTTTTATGATTGGCTTCTTTCACTTATCCTAATATTTTCAAGAGTTATCAATTTTGTTGCATGTGTCAATACTTCATTTCTTTTTATGGACAAATAATTTCCAATTGTATGGATATACCAAATTTTATTTACCCATTAATCAGTTGAGGGACATTTTGGTTGTTTCTGTATTTTGACTATTATGAATAATGCTGTTTAGAACATTAGCACACAAATCTTTGTGTGTTTCATTTCTCTTAGGTATATACCTAGGGCTAGAATTGCTAGGTCATATGGCAACTGTATGTTTAACTTGTTAAGGGACTGCTAGATTATTCCAAAGCACCACACCATCTTACCGGCAATGTGTGCGGGTTCCAATATCTGAATCCTTGCTAACATTTGCTATTGTCCATCTTTTTTGTTACAGTCATCCTAGTGCGTGTGAAGTGGTATTTCATTGTGGTTTTGAATTGCATTTTTCTTTTTTCTCTTTTTTTTCTTTTTTTGGCTGCAGTGGCATGTGGGATCTTAGTTCACACCAGGGATCAAACATGCGCCCCCTGCAGTGGAAGTATGAACTCTTAACCACTGGACCACCAGGGAAGTCTCTTGAATTGCATTTTTCTAATGACTAGTGACAGTAAGTGTCTTTTCATGTGCTTATTGGCCATTTGTGTATATTCTTTGGAGAAAAGGCTATTCAAATCTTTGGTCCATTTTTAATTGGGTCATTGGTCTTTTTGAGTTGTAGAAATACTTTATATATTCTGGATATAATTTCCTTATCAGATATATAAATTTCAGATATTTTCTCCCATTTTGTGGGCTGTCTTTTCAGCTTCTTCATGGTATCATTTGCAGCACAAAAGTTTAATTTTAATGTAGGTTGATTTATTCTTTTTATCACTTGTGGTTTTGCTGTCATATCTAGGAAAATGTTACCTTACAAAAGCCATGAAGATTTACTTCTATATTTTCTTCTAAGAGTTTCACAGTTTCAGCTCTTTTTTTATGTCACAACTTTTAAAGAATTAAATTTAAAAATTTAAAAATTTTTCCAGCTTTATTGAGATACAATTAAGAAATTAAAAAATGTATATGTTTATAGCATGATGTTTTGATATATGTGTACATTGTGAAGTAGTTACCGCAGTTAAGCTAATTAAGATATTGGTCACCTCACATAGGATGAGTGTGTGTGTGTGTGTGTGTGTGTGTGTGTGTGTGGTGAGAACATAAGGTAACTTAACTCTCTTAGCAAATTTCAACTATACAGTACAACACTATTAACTGTAGTCGCCATGTATACATTAGATCTCTAGAAATGAATCATCCCGTATAACTGAACCTTTGTAAATTTGACCAATGTCTCTCCCTATCTGCCACCTTCCAGATCATGCAGCCACCATCCTACTCTCTGCTTTTCTGAGTTTGACTTTTTAGATCTCACATATCAGTGAGATAATGCAGCATTTGACTTTCTGTGTCTGACTTATTTCAGGCATATTGTCCTCTAGGTTTAGTCATGTTGTCACAATGTCAGGATTTCCTTCTTTCTTAAGGCTTAATAATATCCCATTAGATACGTGATCATGTATCTTTTGATAAAAGTCATGTATCAAAAGTCTATATATATATATACCTATAACATAGCCATTTTCTTAATCTATTCATCCATTTATGGACACTTAAGTTGCTTTCCTATCTTGGCTATTGTAAATAATGTTGCAGTAAACATAGGGGTACAGCTATCTCTTCCAGACACTGATTTCATTTCCTTTGGATAAATACCCAGAAGTAGAATTGCTGGTTCATATGGAAGTTCTATTTTTAATAGAGGTCCCTATTCTTAAGGGACCTCCATACTGTTTTCCATAGTGGCTGTACCAATTTATATTCCCACCAACAGTGCACGAGGTTTCCCTTATTTCCACATCCTTGCCAACACATGTCATCATTTGTCTCTTTGATGATATCCATTCTAACAGGTGTGAGGTGATAACTTGTGATTTTGATTTACGTTTCCTTGATGATTAGGGATGTTGAACATCTTTTCATGTACCTGTTGGCCATTTGGATGTCTTCTTTGGAAAAGTGTCTATTTAGTTCCTCTGCTTATTTTTTTTTTAATTGAATTGTTTTGTTGTTGTTGCTGTTTACTGAGTTATATGAATTCTTATATATTTTAGATGTTAACCCCTTATCTGATACATGGTTTACAATTACTTTCTACCATTTTGTAGGTTGCCTTTTTATTTTGTTGATGGTTCCCTTTGCTGTGTAGAAGCTTTTTAGTTTGATATAGTCCCACTTGTTGATTTTTGTTTTTGTTGCTGTGCTCTTGATGTTACATCCAAAAAATCATTGCTAAGACCAATGTCAAGAAGCTTCTTCCCTTTGTTTTCTTCTAGGAGTTTTATGGGATCAGGTCTTATGTTTCAGTCTTTAATCTATTTTGAGTTATTTTTGCAAGTGAAGTAAGAGAGGGATTCAGTTTCATGTTTTCTGCATGTGGTTATCCAGTTTTTCCAATACCATTTTTGAAGAGACTATCCTTTACCCTTTTAATATTCTTGGCTGCCTTGTCATATATTAATTAACCTATATGTTGTGGTTTACTTCTGAGCTCTCTATTCTGTTCCAGTGGTCTAAGTATCTATTTTTAAGTCAGTACCGTACTGTTTTAATTACTTTAGCTTTGTAGTATAGTTTGAACTCAGGGAGTAGAGCATGATGCCTCCAGCTTTGTTCTTCTTTTTCAAGACTGCTTTGGCTATTTGAGGTCTTTTGTGATTCCGTACAAATTTTAGAACTGTTTGTTCCATTTCTGTGAAAAATGCCATTGGAATTTTGATAGGGATTGCATTAAATTTGTGGATTGCTTTGGGTAGTATGGATAATTTAACAATATTAATTCTTTTGGTTCATGAACATGAGATATCTTTCCTTTGTGTCTTCTTCAATGTCTTTCATAAATTTCTTACAGTTTTTTACTTTACAGAATTTTCACTTCCTTGGTTAAATTTGTTCCTGAGTATTTTTTTTTTTTGATGCTATTGTGAATGAAATAGTTTCCTTTATTTCTTTTTCAGATGTTTTGTTGTTAGTGTATAGAAACAGCACTGATTTCTGTATGTTGATTTTATATCTTGTAACTTTTTTCAATTTGTTGATTAGTTGCAATTTTTTTTGGCTGAGTCTTTAGGGTTTTCTAAATATACAGATCATATCATCTGCAAATAATGACATTTACTTTTTCCTTTTCAGTTTGGATGCCTTTTATACATTCGTCTTGCCTAATTGCTCTAACTAGACTTCCAGTACCATGTTCAATAAGAATGATAAGAGTGGGCACCTTGTCTTCTTTTGACCTTAGAGGAAAAGCTTTCCATTTTTCACTGTTGAGCGAAATGTTAGAGTGGGTTTGCTGTAAATGGCCTTTATTATGTTGAGGTATGTTCCTTCTGTACCCAATTTGTTGAGGGTTTTAATCATGAAAGGGTGTTGTATTTTGTCAAATGCTTTTTATGCATCTATTGAGATGCTCATATGAAAATCTTCAATGTTTTGAGGCATGGAGTTCTCTATCTTTTATTCTAAATACAGAATATCCTATCAGGCAAAGCTATGGATCTCTTTGTCCTTATGGCCTGTATTTCTTCCCTCAGTACAAACCCATGTGCCAGTGTACTGCACTGGGTGTGAACTGTCACGGAAGTGGAGTGACACTCACACTCTATGAGTGAGAAATGGAGAGGGGTGGCAGTGCCTGGTCTTGCCTTGTCCCCCATAGTGTGGAACCTCAGCCCTAGGAGTTAGCTGGGGCAGAGGATGTTAGAATCAAATATTCTCTGTCCGTTGTGCCTGGAGTAGAGCTTCCACCATGTGAGTTGGGGGGCTGGCTGGGGCCTGAGAGACTCGATCCTCTCAGCTATGTCGGCCTGGAATAAAGCTTTGGCAATATAGGGCTTTGGGACATGAGAAATATCAGCAACCTTCCCCAAACTGGCAGTTGGAGGGAAAGAAAACCCCTGTCTTCTTGGTTGTACACACCTGAATTATGGCTCTGGAATGCAGTGTTGGGGGTTCATGGAGTGGGTCACAGCTTAAATGCTACAGACTCTTCTGAAGATTTAGTGGATTTCCTTGAATGAATATTTCTCCATTTGCTCCATGCCCTTAGGACAGTTTCCAGAGACTTTGGATGCCTTAAAAACTTTTTTTCACCCATTCAATTGTTGTTTCACTGGAAAGAGGATCTACTGAGCACCTCAATCCATCATTCTGGAAGTCCCACCATGCTCTTCTAATTTAGGGTTAATTCAGGAGGCCCTGAAGTGACTTGGTCTAGTGGACTGGTATGTGTAGTGTCAGCCAGGAATCTCATGATGTAGACAGAGAAGGTGGAGGGCTGGCAACTTTCCCAGTCCTCCTGATTATTCCGGAGTCTGGCATGTTGGAATCAGGTGGCTCTGGGTTGGAATTTGAGCCCAGTGTCTTGTTGTCACTCACCCCTCTCTCTCTCTCTGTAGGGTTGGAGTGACAGCTCTTGTGGCCAGAGTTGTTGGGATAATTGGATGAGATAATACGGGGAGTAACTTAGTTGAGTGTATGGCAATGAGAAAGTGTCTTGGTACATGATGGTTCGTTTTACTATTTACAGCCCTCTGCCCAGAAGTCAAAGCTCAGCAGGAATTTTGAGGCTTCTCTCTTCCTTGTCTGTGAAGAGAATATCCTCCAGCCAGTCTGTTCTCCCCCATGCACCCTCAGCCTACCCAGAGTTTCCTGCTCTTTGTCCCCTTGGGAGAATTTCTCTGCCTCTCTAGTGGATGGTCTGTGGCTCCTATGGCCTGCTAGGTCAGGCCAAGGATGTCTCTCCCTTCCCAGATGCTAAGGACTGAACGTTAGTGTCCCTCCAAAATTCATACATTGAATCCTAATCCTCAGTGTGATGGTATTTTGAGGTGGGGCCTTTGGGGGATCATTAGTTGATAAGGATTGAGCCCCGTTGAATGAGATTAGTGCCTTTATAAAGGCTACCCTAGAGAGCTCCCTCACATTTTCTGTGAGTTCACAGTAAGAAGACTGCTGTTTATAAACCTTTGGGCTCCCCACGTGTGGCTCTGGTGGCCCCCAGTGTGGCTCCGGCTGCGGTGGTTACACTATCAGAGAGTTCAGGCAGTGGACTTTGGCAGTGTCTATGTGGTGCCATCTTTGTCTGCAAGCAGAGTGCACAGACCTGGGATGTGGTTACCTCCACCTTGGTTATGAAGACTTAAGTTGCCTGGAACCACCATGGGGGTGGGTCCTCTACAGAGAACCACCTCAGGAGTGGTGCCCAGGCAGAGACCCTCTGGAGCGTAGGGGGTGACATTGCCACCCTAGTGGGCCTGGAAGCTGGAGCAGTGAGCCAAAGAGGATTATTCTTGAGCCTTTAAGGTCTAATGGAATTTCCTCCTTTAGGCTTTGGACTTACCAGGGACCTGTCAGTCATTTTTTCTTTTGTGTTTCTTTTTTTTGGAATGAGAATGCCTATCCTATGCCTGTCCCACCATAATATTTTGGAAGCACGTAACTTGTTGGGTTTCACAAGTTCACAGCTGCAGAGGAATTTGCCTCAGGGTGAGTCATACCTGTAGTCTCACCCATGTCTGATTTAGATGGTATTTAAATGAGACTTTGGACTTGGACTTTAAAGTTCATATTGGAATGAGTTAAGATTTGGGGGTTATTCACATGGAATGAATGTATTTTACGTGTGAGAAGAACACAGATTTCGGGGGCCCAGGAGCAGAATGCTATAGACTGAATGTTTGTGTTCCTCCAAAATTCCTGTGTTGAAACTTAATCCCCACTGTGATGGTATTTGGAGGTGGGGCCTTGGGAATGTGATTAGGTCATGAAGGTGGAGCTCTCATGAATGAGATTAGTGCCCTTATAAAGGGGACCCCAAAGAGCCCCCTTAACATTTCCACCATGTAAGGACACAGCAAGGAGATAGCCATCCATGAACCAGGAAGCAGGCTCTTACCAGACACTGAGTCTCCTAGCGCCTTGATCTTGGACTTCCCAGCCTCCAGAACAGTGAGAAATATATATTTGTTGTGTAAGCTACCCAGTGTATGGTATTTTTGTTATAGCAGCCAAACTGGACTAAGACACCAGCCTTCCAGGGCTCACATATTCAGCTTCTCTCTTTTTTTTTTTTTTTAAACATCTTTATTGGGGTATAATTGCTTTACAATGGTGTGTTAGTTTCTGCTTTATAACAAAGTGAATCATCTATACATATACATATGTCTTCCCTCTTGCGTCTCCCTCCCTCCCACTCTCCCCATCCCACCCTTCCAGGCTGTCACAAAGCACCGAGCTAATATCCCTGTGCCTTGCGGCTGCTTCCCCCCAGCTATCTACCTTACTACGTTTGTTAGTGTGTATATGTCCATGACTCTCTCTCGCCCTGTCAAAACTCACCCTTCCCCCTCCCCATATCCTCAAGTCCGTTCTCCAGTAGGTCTGCGTCTTTATTCCTATCTTACCCCTAGGTTCTTCATGACATTTTTTTCCCTTAAATTCCATATATATGTGTTAGCATACGGTATTTGTCTTTTTCTTTCTGACTTACTTCACTCTGTATGACAGACTCTAGGTCTATCCATCTCATTACAAATAGCTCAATTTCATTTCTTTTTAAGGCTGAGTAATATTCCATTGTGTATATGTGCCACATCTTCTTTATCCATTCATCCGATGATGGGCGCTTAGGTTGTTTCCATCTCCGGGCTATTGTAAATAGAGCTGCAATGAACATTTTGGTACATGACTCTTTTTGAATTTTGGTTTTCTCAGGGTATATGCCCAGTAGTGGGATTGCTGGGTCATATGGTAATTCTATTTGTAGTTTTTTAAGGAACCTCCATACTGTTCTCCATAGTGGCTGAACCAATTCACTTTCCCACCAGCAGTGTAAGAGTGTCCCCTTTTCTCCACACCCTCTCCAGCATTTATTGTTTGTAGATTTTTTGATGATGGCCATTCTGACTGGTCAGCTTCTCTTGCATTGGAAGCATCGTTCAGAAAAACAAGCCCAAGACTAGAAGTCAGCAGCTCTGCTTACATAACCCTCTAGGCTTCAGATTCTCCTTAGCAGTAGATACCATTACCCACCTCATAGAACTGTTGTGAAGATATGCTTCCCTGGTGAAAACTGTTTAAAAACTCATTTCTTGTTTCCAATGATGAAACTTTTCCTTTAAACTGAGTTGTCATATAGAATAACGTCAACTACCACTTATTACCTGCCAGACAAAATTCTAAGTTCTTTTACATGTATTAACTCATTAATCTTAACAAAAACCTTAAAGGTAAATACTACAGCCAACCTCACTTTATAGATGAGGAGACTGACACATTGAGAAGCAAAAGAACTTATCAAATATCACATGGCATCTAAATGGCAGAGTTGGGGTTGGAACCCCTCATGCTCTATAGCCCAGCCCCTGGTTGGGGCAGGCAGGTTGGTTATCTCCCCACAGAATTATTCTCCTTCTTCCATTTTGGCAGAACCCCAGTTTTGTTTGGAGGTCCACCTCTCCCCATCATGAGTTGGGGTTAAATTCTAAAAAGTCCAAGGTAATCAAGGTTGTCCTAGTCCCATTGCTGGTGATTGGTCTAGGAATGGGCATGTGACACTATCTGGCCAATGAGATGTAAAGGGAAACATACAGGGGTTTCTGGGAAGTTTCTCCTCACAGAGAGAAGGAGACACATGGGAAAAAGTGTAGCACATGGAACCACGGTAGCCATCTGATGCTTTGAGGGAGCTAGTCTGTGGAAAGCCATTTTCGAGACCGGATAATCAGAGTTCAGAAAGAACTTGGGTTTTGTTACCTCTGGCATGGCCCTAGGACCAGACTTCCCTTAATGTGAGATTAGCTAATTTTCCTTGATTGGAATTTTGTGTTGGTTGTAGCTTAAGACATTCTTTTGGATCCACCTCTTAATGAGTGAAACCAAAGCAGACTTCCTAGTGGGGAGGAAAATGATGACTAACTCAGGACTGTGGGGAGATGAGGATGAGATTGGCGAGCTGGGCTGTGGGCTGTGATAAGAGATTTGATTTTATTCTAAGGGCAGTGGGAAAGCAGGAGGGAGTTGCAGACGTTCAGATGAGAGATGAAGGTGGGGGGTGCCGGTAGAGCAGGAGGTGACTAGCTGGATTCCGGGTGTATTTCAGAAGCAGGGTCATCAGCCCTTGCTGATGGTTGAAATGCAGGGGTGAGGAATGACAGGAACGAGGGGGAGTGAAGGCTAGGAGAGCAGTATCTTTGAACAAGAGCCGCAAAGATGTGCATGGTCAAATTTGCCACTGTTGCCTACTCTCTGTGAACTTAAGAGGGAGATTCCAGAGTCTGAACCAGACCTACACTTTTTATTTCCATTTCTGTTTTATTCACTACTAATGCAACACTTCATACATGCTGGTGACAAAAATAAATGTTTGTTGAGTGAATAAATGCATGCATATATTCACTCACTTCCCGTCTGCTCATTGCAGAGCCTGGCATAGTTTGGAGTGTGGTAAGTTCTCAATCAGGCTTCATGGGGTGAATGAATGAGGGGTCTTGTGCCGCCCTCAGTATGCAGGGCTGCCTCCCTCACGAGGAGCTAGACGATGGCAGAAACGCACTGAACTCCCTACTGATGCCAAAGGCTCCGGTGCCAAGACATCAACCTGTCACTCATAAAGATGGCAAATCTATTGGGTCATAAACCTGACTGCAAACTAATATGGTAGCAATAATGAACATTAATTAAACATTTAATTCGCCATCATTTTGCTTGTCATCATACATTTTAGAAGGGCACTGGGGGCTTCCCTGGTGGCGCAGTGGTTGGGAGTCCGCCTGCCGATGCAGGGGGTGGGGGTTCGTGCCCCCGTCCGGGAGGATCCCGCGTGCCGTGGAGCGGCTGGGCCCGTGGGCCGTGGCCGCTGAGCCTGCGCGTCCGGAGCCTGTGCTCCGCGGCGGGAGAGGCCACAGCAGTGAGAGGCCCACGTACCGCAAAAAAAATAAAAATAAAAAAATATTTAAAAAAAAAAGAAGGGCACTGGGGCTGATTTTGATGGGTTGAGAATCTTAAAAAAAAAATCCAGGGAAGTTTGAGTTCATGCATTAATTTTTCTCTAAATATTATTTTATGTAGTAGACAGAGAGTATTTTTTGGTATTTTGCTCTCCATACTGTGGCAATAAATAGTGTATTTACATATTTATTTATTCATGTGTTTATTAGTTCAACAAATGTAGTATTTAGTGTTGACTAATTCCAAATACTATTCCAGTTCTAGGGATAGAGTAGTAAACGTCATGGGTAAGGGTCCAGCCTCGTGGAGCCATATTTTCATCAGGAAGACAAACACTAAGTAAATAAATCAACAATGTAATTTAATACAGCAAGAATGTCTATGCAGAATATGAAACAGGAAGTGAGGATAGGGAGGACTGTGGCTGGAGAGTGCTTTTTTAAAAAATAAATTTATTTATTTATTTATTTTTGGCTGCATTGGGTCTTTGTTGCTGCGCGTGGGCTTTCTCTAGTTGCAGCGAGCGGGGGCTACTCTTCATTGCGGTGCACAGGTTTCTCATTGTGGTGGCTTCTCTTGTTGTGGAGCACGGGCTCTAGGCTCACGGGCTTCAGTAGCTGTGGCACGCAGGCTCAGTAGTTGTGGCATATGGGCTTAGTTGCTCCGCGGCACGTGGGATCTTCCCGGACCAGGGTTTGGACCCGTGTCCCCTGCATTGGCAGGTGGATTCTTAACTACTGCACCACCAGTGAAGTCCCTGGAGAGTGCTTTTAAATGAGGTGGTCCAGGAAAACATCTTCAGTGTACACAGATTTCAGGGAGAGTGTTCCAGGAAAAACGGACAGCACGTGCAAAGGTCCTGCACTGGGGAATGAACCTGGCGTGTTTGTGGACAAGAAGACCTGTGTGGCTGGAGCCATCATGCAAATGAGTGCCTCTGTGCAGGAAGTGGTAAATGTGGTACAAGGAGTCAGGATGGAGAAAGGGCTCTGGTCTGGACTGCATTTAGCTATGCCTTTGTCTATTCAACATGCAGATGGTGGGTCCCTATTTGGTGTAGAAACTGTGCCAGGCAAAATCCTGCAGATAAAGACCAAAGCCTGGAGAAGCTCACGGTGGGGAAAGCAGAGAAGTCAAAGGTTCCCCCCCTTATAATGTGACTGGAGCTCTATGCGGTTTACCAATAGGATGGTTGTACGGGAGGGCTATGCTTCCTGTCCCCTCGGAGTCCAGTTTATTACTTTAGACAGTAAAATGTGAGCTAATAGCATAAGTTCTGCCTTATGAGCATTTCTATGCCGATCTCCACCACGGTGACCCTTGTTACTCTCTGTCATGATGACTGGAAATGTTTGAGATAGAGGCTGCTTGTTCCACCCGGGCCCTGCAGTGAGGCTGGCAACCCTAGGTGGTCAAGTACTGTGAGAGAGACCTTAAGCATCCCTGTTTAGGCCTCTGAGGTCTCGGGATTGTTTGTCGCTACAGCATAGCCCAGCCTATTGTGACTGACGTGGCCAGGATGGGGATGAGCACAGAAGTGGAACGTGTGACTCACCTGAGGCAGTCAGGGAAGGTTTCCCGAGGAGGGGATATCTTTGCAGAGACTGGAAGCACAAGCAAAGGAACAGGAGGAGCTGTTCCAGAGAGGGGTAGAGGGAGGACTCTCCCTGAAGTGGTGATCAAAGAGGGGACCACAGGCAAAGCTTAGGACAGTGTAATTAAGAGCACAGGCTTTGGGGTCAGACAGGCATGGGTTTGATTTTCACTCTGTCACTTTCTGCATGGTGATGTTGAGCAGAAGCCTCTGACGTTTTCTGAGGATCAGATTCCTCACTGCACAATAGATAAGATAGCACCTGCCCTTCTGGTGCTTTGTAAGTGCTCATGCAAAGTGGTGGCATTACTAGGTGTAATGGCAGATGTACTGGGTCCCTGGGTCTAGTTTTGCCATGGTCTCCATCAAGACACCAAAACTATAACAATGAAAACCAACACACATAGGATACTTAAAAGCCCAGCTCTGTGTGTTTTGCGAGGGTTACAACGCCATGGAATGCTAGTGTTACTGTTATACCCATTTTACTAATGGGAGAGTAGGCATACAAGGTTTAAATGACTTGTCCAAAACCACACAGTGGCAAAGACGCAGAGCCAGAATTCAGACGTGGAGTCTGAGTCCAGTGTCCACACTTGTAACCATGACACTGCCTTCTGCTTCTGTGCTTACACACCTAAGGGTTCATGCCCAGTGGCTGAACTGAGACTCCCAGTCCAAGGGGCATGGCTAAGACTCCTGACTCAGCACGGAATGAAGAGAAGGAGGCTCCTGGCCAGAGACTCTGGCAGAGGTGATGCTGTGAAGATGGGGTGAAACAGGCAGGGGTGGGTCTCAAAATGAAGTTGGCCAATGAGAAACTGAGAGCTGCACTGGGTTTCTTATAGCCAACATTTACTGAGCCCCTGTTCCGGGCTAGGTCTACACTTTGTGCTCTGTATATGGCGGTGCACAGTCTGTCTGCAGACACTGGAGCTGCTGTCCCCTTGGGCCTTCAGAACTCACCCTCATGAGTGTCGCTTTATGAGCTACTGCTGTTGCAGGTACCCTTGAGGACCATCCAGGCTTTATAGGAACCCACAGGATTTGCCTAGCCTTCAAGGGGACACCAGGTGGAGACATGGTGGCCACATCCGAGTGACCCTGATGAAGGAAGGGTGGCAGAAGTACGCTCCTGGAAGAGAAAGGGCATGTGTATGAATCTGAAAGGACACGGGGGGTTTTCATCCAGCAGCCAGGCAGGAGAAGAAAGAAGGATGGGCAAGAAGATCCTGGGGGTGCCAAGCAGGGCCGGCGTCCCTCTGGGCTTTATGCAAGAGCAGCGGGAAGGCAGCACAAGAGCTCAAAGCAGGGGGGCGATAGGATCAGACTTTTCTTTTGCCAGGTTCACTCTGGCTGCCATTAGGATTGCAAGGGAGCAGCACTGGGGGCGGGGAGATCATTTAGGAAGCTGTCGCAATCATCCTGGCCAGAGGATGAGACCGGGAGCTGGAAGATAGAGAGCACTGGGTGGATCTGCTCTCCCTGAACTTGTGACCCTGGATTAGTGCTCCGGTGACATTTTACCCCAGTTCTCCCTAGCCCATAGAGCTCCAGTCTCCTTCTCCCTAGCTCCCTAGCTGCCTGACCTATATTTGTCTTTCCAAAGTGGCGGTTCTGCAAATTGTAGCTGTCTGAGATTGCCGCTGTGCCCACATTCCCCACATTCTGGGTCACAGGTCACGCAGCCCTGGTGAGCTGGTAAGGGTCCTGCTTATTTTGCTTTGTTTCCTGAGATTTCCGTTTGGTTAATGACAGGGCTCTTTATAGCTTTGTGTGCACAAAGCCTGGCTCTCCAGCTTCCATTTGGTCATAGGTGAGCAGCCTGGGTAACCTGACCCCAGGTGAGCAGAATTTTCTGGACTCTGGACATCTCCTTCAAATGAGCATATCTTCCCCTTGGAAGCCGAAATAACATGGGTTAACTTTCTTTTCCAATTAGCTCTGCATTTTCTATAAAGACATAATCCTTTATTAACTTAATGAGGCATAATAATTATTAATTGCTAATTATTCATAGTCGCTTAGTCTTCTTAAAAGAAATGATACCATTTAAAGTAAGATTTAAAGACATGCAAATATCGAAAAGCTTCTTTCAGCTATTTGGCTACTCTGTGGTGTCGTGGCAAACACACTGACTCTTTGTGAGGAAGATATTAACTTTGTTCTAAACTCCATGACTTGGAAAGTCAGCGTACCACCTGACGTTTCTTGGCCGACCTCCTTAACTTCTCTCTGAGTGTAAATTTCCCCATCTGTGAAATGGGGCTATGAATACCTGCTTGCAGCCCAACTGGGGCTTTCCATGAGGTGATGGAAAATGCCTAGCATAGTGCTTAGGATATGATGAAAATGTTGAGAAGTACAAGTTATCTGTTAGAAGTTGCTTCTTCATCTAATCAGGGCTGTGTCTCCTAGTTCTAAATTAAATCAATAAACATATCCGTATATAAATACGTATTTGTGTGCCTATGTATCTGTAATTCTATAGCTATAGCTATAGACGCTTTCAGGCACCTCTAATGTTTTATTGTCACATTCAGTCCTCTCTATTCAACTACCCAGGCCCTTTCTGTCTTGGAATATGGGAGGCAGTGGTTTTCTGTTCCATATTTGTCCTGCTCCGTGCTGTTTGGCAAAAAAAAAAAAAAAAGAGCGGTACTCTTACCCCCCTCTCTTGGTTAAAGAGCTAGAAGTTAGTCAGACTGTGGGACCCAGAGATGGTGACCACTGGGCTTCTGAGATGTGCCCTGAGTCTCCCTCCCAGGCAGCCTCTCCCCCTCACAGTCTCAGCCCCGGCTCCTGGGCTCTTCGTGTCCCAGTTGTCTGGCGATGGGGATGTCGGTATTCATTCACACTCTGAATTCCACTCTCTGGATCCAGTGGCTCCTAGAGAGAAACCCCTCTTTTTAAGAAGCCTAGTTCGGGAGTTACATACACTGGTGGGAGGTCCCTCTCTTGCTTTAGGCAGAACCCCTTTCCTGAGATGGGCAAGATGAGACTGGCACCCTCAGCTCCAGAGAGAACAAGTTCCACGGGGGCAGCTCCAGGAGGCTGTACGGAACAAACCTAGTGGTGCCAACAAACTCAGGCTCCAAATGGAGCCAGGGCAGCAGGTGGAGGAAGCACCGCTGTCTTATGTACCCAGCAGCTGCCGGCGCTGGAGAGTGTCCCGTGTGCCGGACACTGCTCTCAACAGTGTCATACTTCATCTGCCTTTTACCTAAAGAGTAAATTTCCATCAATCCCTACGATTACAAATGTGGATAAGCAATGCATTCATAGCTTGATTCTCATTTGCCATTGTTTCTTGTGAGAAACCTCATGGGGAGGTGTGACTCTGGTGTGGGGTAAAATTCAGGCATCCCTACATTCATACAAATGGATGCATATAAGATTAAAAAACAAACTATGAACTACTGCCGAGGGCGGCTAATCACAGCAAGCACAGTGCAGTGAAAAGAACATGAGTTTTGTGTCCAAAAGCCGGGTTCTGTCACATCATAGCTGTGTGACCTTAGGCAAGTCACTTGAGCTCTCCGAATCCCAGCTTTCTTATCTGCAAATTGGGAAAATTAGTCCTTATTTCTCAGGATCATTGGGAGGACTAAATGCCATAACATACACACACACACACACACACACACACAAAGCCAGACATGTAGTAGGGATTAAGCATCTGTTCTCCATCACTCCTCAAGTCTTCTTGAGTTGTGCATGTTTTGGACATCAGTAATTTGCATTCTATTTAAGATACTATCCTACTTTTTAAAAATACATTTTTCCTGTCTATAAGATAATATTTATTCATTGTAGAAAACCTAAAAGATTATAGAAGCATATAAAAATAAAATAGAAATCTTCCTTAAAACCACCCGTTAAAGATTTCAACTGCATATATTGTGGTTCACTTCCATTCTCTCTCTGTCTCTGTCTCACTTTCTTGTGTGTGTATGTAAAAATAATTGGAGTCATCTTATTTATAGAATTTTCCAATTTTTTCAATAGAGTGTAAAAGTCTTTCTCTCTGTGGGGTTTTTCCCCCTGGTTTAACTGTAAAA
Source organism: Neophocaena asiaeorientalis asiaeorientalis (assembly GCF_003031525.2). Lineage (NCBI taxonomy): Eukaryota > Metazoa > Chordata > Mammalia > Artiodactyla > Phocoenidae > Neophocaena > Neophocaena asiaeorientalis. Next base: position 3,514,223 of record NW_020173198.1, read on the forward strand.
TCATATGTGCAAAAGAAGGAAACGACCTATAATAACGAACCCAAAACAATATAGAAAATGGGAATAGGAACATACATATCGATAATTACCTTAAATGTAAATGGACTAAATGCTCCCACCAAAAGACACAGATTGGCTGAATGGATACAAAAACAAGACCCTTATATATGCTGTCTACAAGAGACCCACCTCAGACCTAGAGACACATACAGACTGAAAGTAAGGGGATATAAAAAAAAAATCATATGAGTCTTTGGAGTAAGATCAGCGTGGATATGAGAATTCACTGCATTATCATGCCTTGGGTGTTTGACCCTGGGAAAATCACAAATCTTCTTTCACAGGGTTAATGTGGGATTCAAATGATGTCAGGCGCATAGAAATCTTAGCACAGTCCCCGAAACCTAGTGAGTGCTTGTAGATGGTGGTGGCCGGTACTGATATTGATTAGGCTTCTGTGTCAGGCTAGGTTACGCTGCAGTGACAACACTGAAATCTCGGTGACTCTACACGACAAACCGCTTCTTCCCGTAGGTTGATAGTAAGCACTCTCCTGGGCAGCTGTTTCCATGTCATGATGTTGAGCTCCAGGTTGCTTCCATCTTAGAGCATTTCCATCATACACACGTTTCCATGATCGCCAAGGCAGGGAAGAGAAATTGGAAGATTTCATACTAGCAATTAAATGCTTTAATCCAGAAGATATATGCATCTATTCTGCTTACAGCCAATTGGCCAGAACTAATTGCATAACCCCACCTTGCGGGGCAGGGCGGGGGCGGGGGTATGCGTGGAGAAATGTGATCCTTCGAAGTGCCCAGGAGAGCAGAAGAGGAGGGGGCCTCAATATGGGTGGGCAGTAACCGTCTCTGCCATGGAATTATCTATTACAGGATCATTTACCCTTGTGGGAATCAGTGCACTTGAATTCAAGGTCAGCCCCAGCATGCTTATGCAGAATGAGTCCTCAGCCCTGACCTGGCAAAGAGACAAAAACGCAGCTGATCTCAGATGCATTGATGTCTGCTGGGTCTGTCTGAAGCCGAGGTTACCACCAGTGTTTCGATGCCAGTTCTCTCTCTGTGTCTGAGAGTTGCTCAGCGCTGTGAATGGTGCAGTTAAGCGGAAGGGTCGGGCTGACCACAGTGCAGCATTTCATCAGTGCCCTGTCATCACCCTGATCTACACCTTGTCCCAAGGGCCATCAGTCCCAGAAGAGAGCGTATCAGGCCCCGCTCTGACATTTAATACCACATCCATCACAGTGCAGAGAACGCTAAGTAGGTCTGAGCCCTGGTGAGCTAGAGGCTGGGAGAGGGCTGAGGGGCTCCTTGAGGATCATGAGATCTCCCGAAGGACCTGCAAGAAGTTTTGTTTCTTGGTTTTCATTCCTTTTTTCCTTCTATTCAGATCATATCAGCCTTTCCTCTTCCGAGAGGTGGGTACAAGGAGAGAAGGGTATGAGGGTGAGAAACATGGGTGTTCATTATGGCTTTGCCCCCTACTAGTTGTGTGTCCTGGGGCAAGTTGCTTCCCATCTCTGGGCTTTCATCCTCTTATTTGTGGATTGGAGACAGGATGAGCTCTCTGATGTCTGTCTTGGCTACTGAGGATGCAACATGGCAGAGATCATCTATATCAATTAGAATGCTTTTGTTCATAGGCAACAGAAACATCAACTTGAACTGGCTTAAACAGTACAAAAGTACACTGCCCCCAAATGTATAGACTTCTGGGTAGGGAGGGTTTTAGGATTGGTGACTAATAGCTCAACCACATCTTCAAAGACCCGTGTTCACCCTGCTCATCTCTGTACAACCCTGGAGGCTGGTTTCCCCCTCAATTGGTAGGAAGATGCTTACAGCTGTTTCACTTATCAAAACCAAACATTAAAATATCCAGACCAAGAAGATAGAGCATCTCTTCCAATGGGAGCTGTACTGGGAGAGAGAAAACTTTGCTGAAACCTGCCCAGCAGCCCTTCCCCCACTGGTGAGAGAAAGGTCACATGCCCATTTCCCAGCACTGCTGTCACTGGCAAAGGGATGGGATTACCTTAGTGCAAACAGGTCCATCCGTGGCATCTGAGGTGAGCTCAGGTGGGGATGGGGTATGTCCAAGCAGTATCTGAAACAAAATCAGGCTTCTGTTTCAAAGGAGGAAATGAGGCTGGGGATAGTAAAATTACAGCATTATTTCTCATTGGCTTTATCATTTTCTTTTCAGACAGTTAATTCAACATAAAGGCAATGGTTGGGCTTCCCTGGTGGCGCAGTGGTTGAGAGTCCGCCTGCCGATGCAGGGGACACGGGTTCGTGCCCCGGTCCGGGAAGATCCCACATGCCGCAGAGCGGCATGGACCCGTGAGCCATGGCCGCTGAGCCTGTGCGTCCGGAGCCTGTGCTCCGCAACGGGAGAGGCCACAGCGGTGAGAGGCCCGCGTACCGCAAAAAAAAAAAAAAAAAAAGGCAATAGTTAACATATATTGAATGTTTGCTATGTATTGCCTCTCTGTCCAGATCTTTACAAGCAATTCCTCCCTAATCTTTACAACAGCCCAGGGAGGCAGATGCTATTATCATGCCCATTCTACAGATCAGGAAAATGAGCTCTCAGTAAGATGACTTGGTCAAGGTCACAGATTAAGTGTCAGAGCCCAGATTCAAGCCTATGTCTGGGTGATTCCAAAGCCTGAGCTTATAACTCCTATGCTGTACTGTATTTGGCAGGAAAAAGGAAGAGTCATGGTCATCTATAAAACACCAACTCTGCCTCATATACATGTACATTTGTTATCGCAGTTAATCCCCACAACAAGCCAGCTAGGTAGTCATCATTATTCCTGTTTTATATTTTGTGAATCTAAGTCTCAGAGAGGGTATTTAACTAGCCAAGAATTTCATAACCAGAAAGAGGAAGAGACCTAAGTCTATTCATATGATTCTGTTTCAGAAAATAATGCTTTGATCCATAAGGCACAGAACACCCTATGAAAAGTGGCCTGAACAACAGGAGATTTTGTTTTCTATTATAACCAGAAGAGGAAATGTGGGTCACCCCAGGAGTGGGTCGATAGCTCAACAGTGAATTGCAGACATAAGCTCTTCCCATGTCTACAGTATGTTGACAATATCTCGACAATATGTTGACAGTATCTCCTCTAATAGCCTCTAGGACTCCTGGTCTTCATGCAAACTCATTCTAAAGCAGGAAGGAGCAAGGGCAGGTCAGTGAATAACGCTCTCTTAATACACTTCTCTTTCTTAATCAGGAAGGCAAGGTTTCCCTTGTCCCCTAGCTGATTTTCCCATTGGCCATAAGGTTCACAATCTTAGCTGCAAGAGAGGCTGGGAAACCGAGTGTCTGTGTTTTCAGTTTCTGCTGTTGAAAGCAGGTTCAGGCAGCTTAGAAGAGGGCAGAGGAATGGTCCTTGGGAAGGTAACCAACAAAGCCAGTCGCACTCTGAAGGTGTTCCAGGGTAGGGCCTGTGTCTCAAATTCCTTATATTCTTACAGCCTAATGAAACACTGAGTGTTCAACAAATCTTTTTAGAATAATTGGATGGTTTAGAAAGTTTGGGGCTATCTGGGGGATTTTGGAGAAGTGAGTCTTGATAGATAGGTGGAATTGTGGATTAGTAGTTATCAGTTCAGGCTGCTGTAACAAATACCATAGACTGGGTAGCTTAGAAAAAATAGAAATTTATTTCTCAGTGTTCTGTAGGCTGGAAGTTCAGATCAGGGTGCCAGCATGGTCGAGTTCCAGTGAGGGCCCTCTTCTGGGTTGCAGACTGCTGACTTCTTGTGTCCTCAATGGTGGAGAGCAGAGAGAGAAAGCAAGCTCTCTGGTGACTCATATAAGGGCACTAATCCCATTTGTGAGGGATCTACCCTCATGACCTCACCTAATCTTATTTTCCAAAGGTTCCACCTCCTAATATCACATTTAAGGGTAGGGTTTCAAAATAGGGATATGGGGGGAGGCACACATATTTAGTCCTTAACAGTGGTCTTTTTCTTTATACCCTCTCCTTCGGCCTTTCAGTTATTGTGACTGCTTGCCAGTGAGCTGTCCAGCAAGAAAATGCAAGTGAGAGGAGAGGCAAAGGAGTCTCAGTTTCCTCATCTGTGAAATGTGTGAGAATGAGATCAAGTTTGTCTCTTATAAAGCTTCCAACTTTTGTCCTCCGTCCTGGGATTGGGGACACTCAGAAAAATGTTACTTAAATCCAACATGCAGAGGGCTCCCATCCTTGGAGCCTCCCTCTGAGATGCCAGAGCAGATGAAAAGGGGGATGATTAACATCTGCTGGAGAGTGGAATCAGAAGTGTTGGCTGGGGAAAGAGATTACATTGGCTTTGCAGAGAAAAGTGAAGGTAATTTACATGAAAGGAAATGGCTCATTACCCCCAACTCTTGGTCTAGGCCCAGCCTGCCCAACTCTGTCCAATGAGAAGCTCTCCCACGAGGAGTTGTTAGAAGTGTAGACTCCAGACCAGCTGTTGTTCTTAGTCATGGCTGTACATAGGAATCACTGGCCTGGGTGGAATGGTGGTAGCGGGGGGCTTTAAGAAATATCGATGCCTGGGTCCCACTCCCAGAGTTTGTGATCTGAATTGTAGCCTGGCATAGGGGTTTTAAGAACTTCTCTAGGTCATTCTAATGCACAAACCAGGTTGAGAACTGCAGCTCTGGATGAGACTCTGCACTCAAATCCTGTCCTGTCACTAGTTGTGTGACCTTGGATACAAGTTCATTAACCTTTTGGCACTTCTGTTTCCTCATATGTAACATGACAATCATGGGAGCATCCTGAAAGTGGCTGGGATAGTCCATATAAAGCACAGTGCCTCTCCCACAGTAAAGGCTCCATTTAATTTGACCATAATGTCACCACATACCCTGTCCTGCTAACACTTACCCAGGGGTCTGGACCTTGCTACCACGGATGACCCCATTGTCTTAGGCATCCACCCTGGAAACCCTGCTGCCATGATCCACCTTTGGAACTTAGAGCTCTCATATTCTCATCATGGTCTGGAGTCTTACAGGAATTCTGGGATGCCTGGAGTAGGTATCTTGGGTTGTTCCTCTTTCATTCTAGTAACGGGATTCCATCCTTCTTCTGGGGAAACCACCCTTCTCCCACTCTTAGTCTACATGGTTGGATGAGGCTGACCTCACCTCCCAGCTCCAGGCTGTGTAGGTGACCCAGGCTTGTCGAATAAGAATGAAACCAACATCTGTTAGTTCTCTTTGCCCTGACATTGCTAAACTAGGAGGATGTAAGTCTGTAGCTTTTGGAGAACATCTGTATAACCAGGAGATGAGAGCCTGCCTGGGCATACAATCCACACAAAGGAATCAGATAGAGTGATAAGGACAGATGTATTCCCTATGACATATCTGGGGAGCTGTAAGTTGATCCACCATGGGCTTCTCAGAGACATGAGCCGATGTGCCCTTTTTCTTGCTCAGGCCACCTTGAGTTGGGCTTCAAATACAGTTGTGAGTCTAATGAGTATGTCTCACCTTGGCCTACTGGCCCTCTCTAAGGCCAGATCCTATGTCCTGTGTTACCTCTTGTCCCCACTCCAGACCATGCCTTGCTTCCTTTTCCTCTACTGGGAATATCACATTTGCTGGGCATTCAGAGCTGGGCTGGCTGCACAGCCTATTATGGGCTCCTGCTAAGATCATCCATATTCGCAGAGTAAACGAGGGCTACAACAGACTTTCAGGTGACATTAAAGAGAGGCCTGGTGCCCAGGAGGAGAGAGGAGACAACGCTCCCAGCACTACTCTGCTCTTGGCTGGTCAGACCCCACTTGCATTCTTGTATCTGGTTCTGAGTATTACCCCGAAAAACAGCTATTGCTCAGCAAGAGGGACCAAGATAGTGAAGGGATTTCAAGTAATATCAAATGAGAACAGGCCCTGGAGAGAGAAGATAGATTGCTGTTCATTATGAAAAAGAGTATTTACATTTTAATTCGTAAGGGTCAAAGTTGCCTAAGAATGGAATGGACCACCTTATGAGGTAGTGAACTCTCCATGGTTAAAGGTATGCAAGTTGAAGCAGGCTATTTGGTTGTCGGAACCATGTGCTGTGGAACATTGAATAGGCACTGTCTTAGTTTGGGTTCTCTTTCAAGCAGATCCTGAGGCGGGAATTTGGGTGCACATAGTTCATTATCTCGTGGTGCCAGGAACCATGGGTGGGGGGAATAGGGAAGTGACACAGGGAAGGAAGGAAACCAATAAACAGTGCAGAGAGAGACAACTACCATATGATGTCACTTATATGTGAAATCTAAACTATGACACAAATGAACCTATCTATGAAGCAGAAACAGACTCACAGACGTAGAGAACAGACTTGTGGTTGCCAAGGGGGAGGGGGGAGGGGGGAGGGATGGACTGGGAGTTTGGGGTTAGCAGACGCAAACTATTACATATAGAATGGATGGACAATAAAGTCCTACTGGATAGCACAGGGAACTATATTCGATGTCCTGGGATAAACCACAATGGAAAAGAATATAAAAAAGAATGTATGTATGTATAACTGAGTCACTTTGCTGTACAGCAGAAATTAACACAAAATTGTAAATCAACTATACTTCAGTTTAAGAAAACCCCAAAAGCAAGAAAACAGTGCATTGCTGTGCTGACAGTTTCCTGCAGTGGGCAAGAGGGGCTCAGTCCTGCTGGGGACCCTCTGAAAGTATGTCAAATTTTCCCCTTGCAGGCCGAGGAAGCTAGTACGTTTCACTAACCTCTATTCCTCCAGTGGGGGGGTTGCTCCAGGGGCATTGACACTCGGGCACTTCCAGGCTGCCCCAGGTGAGGGCTGAGCATTCTGACCTGACCACACAGACCATCCTCAGATGGAGAGACACTGTCTGCTGATGACCTCCAGGTAGGCTCAGGGGATGTGAAAAGAGCACGAGTATCTTGCATAGAAACCAACTTCAGAGTTTTAACTGAACTCCCCTCGGTCGGATTCTGCCTGTCAGGTGCATTATGTAGCATGCTCAATGTTTCTAAGACAAGGAATTTGAAAGAAAAATCTGTAATTCCCATATTCCCTCAACTCCATATTTTCTGAGAAACATCTGGCCTGCTTCATCTATTTCTTCTTCCTGTTGGGGCCCTGGAGGCGTAAACCTGTAGGACACAATGAGATCATCTGTGATGTTCTCCTTCTACACCATCTGCACCAGGATGGCTGCCGGGTCAGGAGTGTTCTGGCAGTCCCAGTGACACCTAGGAGAGAGCAGAGAAGCCTGGCACCTCCAGCATCTTCACAAGTCCCATGTCACTGCTGCTGCTTGTGGCTATAGAGCCAGTTCTTTCCAAAGCACGTTGATAATAATAATATTTGTATGGCACTTGTAGTGTGTAAAGCACTTTACAGGTTCTGGGCAGCAACGGGGCTTTTCATACCTCCATGTGAACCCGTCAGGAAAATAATCCAAACTCATTTTGCAGATGAGGAGAGGTGAGCCATTTTGCCAAGGCAGGCTTTCAGCCCAGGTAGCCTGCTTTCTCGTTGCCCAGGCTTCAATCCGAACACAGTGGAGGGACCCCATGCCTCCCAGCTGGGCTTGAAGGCCAGGTGCTGGGTTAGGTGGGCTGAGGAGTAGGGAGTGGCAGCAAACTATGGCCATCAGAAGCTGGAGGAGCCAAGCAGAGAGCCGGGGAGAGGCGTTTTTGTCCCAGTGAATCAGGTTTTCCTTTTGAAACAAGAGCTGAGAAATAGTGAAGAGGCAACATACAAATTTCAACAGAGGTGAGCAGGTTTGAAATTGTACGTCTCCTATTTAATTATGTAAAATCCCATAATCCCTCAGGGAGCGCTGAGGACCTGAGGTGGTGGTTTCCTTTCTCTCACAATTTTGGACTTAGTTGATTAAATGGCAGAAAGAATCACATGGCAAGGAAGACAGAGAGAATTATGCGGTCACAGAACCAAAGACGACTTTTCAGCTTTCTTGTTCCGGCCTGTTCTTTTCTCCTTGGGTGCTCTAGGCTGCCATTCTGGCCTCGTTGAAGGGATAAACATGTACACCTACAGCATCAGGGAGGAATGGACAATACCCCCCACCCCTCCAGGACTCTACAGACCCTTATTTTACAATTGATGGAGAGAGAAAGGAGAGTGAGAGAAAGTACAGCTGTTGCTGAGTACTTATGGACTGAATTGTGTCTCCCTGAAATCCGTGTGTTGAAATCCTGACCCCCAGTACCTCAGAATGTGACTGCACTTAGAGACAGTCTTTAAGAGGTGATTCGATTCCGATTCCAATGAAGCCCTTAGGATGGGCCCTAATCCAAAATGACTGTCCTTACAAGAAGAGGAAATTTGGATGCAGAGAGACATCAGGGATGGGCAGGTGCAGAGGAAAGAGCACATGGGGACACAGCTAGAAGGTGGCTGCCTGCAAGCCAAGAAGAGAGGCCTCAGAAGAAATTAAACCTGCTGACACCTTGAACTTGGACTTCCAGGCTCCAGAATTGTGAGAAAATACATTTCTGTTGTTTAAGCCGCCCAGCATGTGGTATTTTATTATGGCAGCCCTAGCAAGTGAATACACTGAGAAAGAGAGGACTGGATTTAGACCTTGGTTAGTACCTCGATTCTGCCTTACCTAGCAGTGTGATTTCATCTGTTGGCCTCAGTTTTCTCATCTGTAAAATGAGCTAAGTAATCCTCCCCGCCTGGGTTTGCCAAGGAAGGAACACACGTGGAAGGACGGTATCAGATGGTGTTCCTCTCTTGCCCTCTACCTCCAAAATATATTCTGAATCCATTTACAGTCGATGCTTTTTATTCATGGTTATTATGTTCTATAAAGTCGCCACAAATGCTAAATTCATGAATACTGATTAATGTATCGCTCGTAGGTGAAATATGGGGTTAGGTTCCTGTGAGCTTCTGGCCATGACGTTTTCATCCCTCCATCAATATCTAGCTTTGTTTAGTGTGTGTTTCTATTTAAACACAGCTTCTGTAATATGTGCTGTGGATTCATGAACATTGAACTCACAGCCAGCAGTACTATAACTCATGCCTGCACAAAGCTTAACTGATGCGTCATTTTCCCCGTAAGACACATCACAGCCTTCTGGAACTTACACACACTAGCCAGCACTTTGGCACCACCCTTGGGTGGGGGCAGTTTAAAATCGCCCACACAGCAGCCAGAGTCAACCTGTAAAAACAAAGATCACCTGCTGTCAAGGCTCCAGTGGCTTCTTATTCTGCTTAGAATGAAGTCTAGTCGCCATCCCATGACCTGCAGGCCCCGTGAGATGGGTTTCTGCCCCCTCTGTCCTCCTTCCCATCGCTTCCTACCTGCTCTGTCTGCTCTGGCCCCACTGGTCATTGTGCTTTTTCTTGAACCCACCAGGCGTGTTCCATCTCCCCAGGCTTTCCTCTCTGTGAGATGTACATGTTTCCCTGTGCAACCACACACACACACACACACACACACACCTGCCCCGCCCTTTACAGGCTTCTGGATGTTTCTCTGCACACACACACACACACACACACACACACACCTGCCCCGCCCTTTACAGGCTTCTGGTTCGACATCTCCTCATCGGAGAGCCCACCCGGACCACTCTGCCTGAAACAGCCCCTCCGTTCACCCTCTGTGTCCTTACTCTGCTTCGTTCTCTTCCATCGAGTTTACCACTCCTTGCATCTTGATTGCCCATCTCATTAGCAGGTAAGCCCCGTGAGGGTAGTGACTTAAGTTTGATTTCAGGCGTCTACCTTGTACAGCATAGATTCCCTGTAAATAAATGATGCTGACCAGCTAGCCACACGGCGCATGGGACCCTGGGGGCTAGGCTCATGAGGCTTCTATAAGCACAGGGATAATCTCTTCTCTCCGTGCACCAGCTGACTGCACAGAGTAACTGTCTCCAGGCCAGGCCCGAAGGCTGGACTCCATCTGTGTAGGCACTACCCCAGCATGCCTCAGGACCCTTGTCATCCCCAGGGAGACTCCTGGGCATTCAGAAGGGAGGTACCCCCTCCACACCTGACCTTGACAGGCTGAGTAAACAGGCTAGAGGGGCTAAGCTGGGGGACTTGCTGGTGCACAGTGCTCCCATTTCCACTGTCCATAACCAAGTGGAAGCCATACTTAGGAGTCCCCAAGATCCAGTGAGAGATGGATTCTACATCTATAACAAGAAGAATTTAGATAAAACCTAGGGAAGGCACTTAGAGCAGGTAAAAGATACATCCCCGACCATGAATGCTGAGGGGTTTGCAAGTAGCCAAGATGGCCCTCTGAGTGGTGGGAGTCGTGACACAGGCCTTGGCCCCTGGGTGCCAAGGTGGGAGTGCCCTGGGTGGCCTCCATTCTCCAGTTATCTTCCCTGAGCAGAAGTCCAGAATTCCTTCTGCTCCGGTGGGAGCCCTAGAGTGGCGGAGTACACTTTTCAATCTTTTAAATTCCATATTGATTCTTTAAAAGTGGCTCTTTCTTTAGGGCATCTCAGCTGACTAGGAATTGACTGTATAAGAGGAAGCGCTCCGTGCCCTGTGACACTAATAAGGCATCGTCTCCAGAAATGTGCCCGGAGAAGCTGGCGACTGACCGGCTGCCTCTGCAGCTCCCTCAGATCCGCCAGGAACTGACGAGCCATTGCAAACATCCCACATCAGTGCGTTTGTCTTGTTGCAGTCCACTCGATGATGTGATGTTATGATTACAGACGAAAAGTGAAATATTTGCATAGCAAACAGCAACATTTCCGTGGCATCATTAGAGAGCGCGAGAAAGAGCCTGAGAAAGTGTCAGCCTTGCGATGGTTCAGAGGCACTGCTGAGCTATCATTGATTGTGTGCCCCTCATGCGCTAGGCTCTTTATATGCTTGGGAAAATAATGAGGAAAACAATCCCAATGATAGCTGCTGTATATTGAGTGTTTATTGTACGGCAGGCATTGTACTAAGCTCTCGCCGTGCATTAATTTTATTTTATCCTCCCCACAACTTTAACAGCTCCATTTGATAGATAAGAAAACCCAAGTACAGAGAAGCAAAGTATTAACTTGCTAAGATCACACAGTTCATAAGTAGAAGATCCAGATTTAAATATTGGCCTGTCTGGTCCCAAAACCTTACACCCCAACAGTTAGGATCAGACAAGGCACATGCCTGATAAACTTTGCACACAAGTAGATAAGCGTTTGAGTGTTTCTCAACCTTGTTCCCTAATGTCCCCATCCCTCATTATATTTTAATATCACAGATATACTGTAGATCTGTTTATATACTGTGGCTCTTTGGAGCCCCACAGACCATTGTAATATCTGAACCGCAAAACCATTTTAGTGGCTCTTTAACAATACATCTACTAGATAAGACTCACAGAGAATCCGCTACATCCTCTCTGTAAATTCTAAGCAATTAAGTTATTCAAGAAGCCAAATGAGTGTTTCATGGGCAGAGAAAGTGGGGCACAGAGAGACTGAGTAATTTGCCTGAGTTGACACAGCCAGGTAATGAAGAAAGCGGGATTTGAACCCAAACAGTATGGCTTCTGAGTACAAGCCCTTAACCACTACACCACACCACCAGATCTCTTGGATCAGCTATTTTCACACATGTCAGATGTTCTCATGTTTGTAAAAACTTCTGCTGGAAGCATAAGCCTCCTCCTCCTTGTCTGTAAGGGGAAACTGAGGCCTGGGGAAGGAAGGAGTGCCAGGTCAGAGACCTGAATTGGCACTAGGGTTCCTGGACCCCATGCATGCCCTCTGTCTCCCTGGGCTTTGGGGAACGCCACCACTCTGTATGACAGAGAGATCTTCATACCCACAGTCCACACCCTACAGAGAAAGTTTCATCTCATTAGTCAAATTAAAACTTACTTCTGAACTCGGTATATCTGAGTGATAGACTTAAAGTGAATTATAATTTTATTTATAGCTTCCTGTCTCCCAGAAATTTAAGCGGCAATATGTTATTTAGCTCATTAAAAAAAAAATAAAATAAATAAAATAAAATGACGCCTCGAATGGTGCTGTAACTAATTAGGGAAACTTCCAAACTGCTGTTAATTCCAGACACTGACGTGGGCGCCGGCAGCCGCCAGCCGGCAGTCCCAAGTTCCCGGGCAGGGCAGACATGCAGCTGCAGAGCTCACATTTCACATTAAGTCAAACAGTTATTTTGATGGGTCGAGTGAGCTCCGCAAAGTGCTGGGAAAATAAAATCCTTCAATTGCCTTCCTTGCTGAGGCCGATGCACCTGACGACGGGTAGGCTGGGTGATGTTTGGGAGTTTTCTGGGTGCCTGGCAGTAGGTGTTACCTATACTCAGACGTCGGCGGATATTTATTCCGGAGGCTCAAAGGGATGGCCCAGGGCTCTGGGGGTGAGGCTTAAGGGTGACAGCTGCAGGAAAAGGAGCAAGTAAGCCAGGTTCATATCTGTTGAAATCCACTTCTATTTATTTACTTCTGCCTGCCAGCATTATTGTTAATCTTTTAAAAAATTTTTTGGAATAATTTTAGATTTATAGATGAGTTGCAAAGATAAGACAGAATTAAAGTGCCATGTATCCTTTGCCCAGCTTCCCCTGATGTTAGCATCTTACGTAACCATGGTATATTTTTATGCCAGACACTCTTTAGGGGCTGAGGATACCTCTGTCAAAAAAACACAGAAGCCACCTCTGTTTTCATGGAGCACACAGTCTGGTGGGGAGAAACAACACAGAGACAAATCTGTGTTGATGGTCATGCACGTCAGTGGTCATGCATGTCAGTGGTCCTGCGTGTCAGTGGTCATGTGTGCTAGCCAGGCTGCCACTACATCTCTGAGATGGCATACGAGTCAACTTTGATGAATAATGGCCATTACAGCAAACCCTTGCAATCAATGGACTCTGAATGTGTGAGAATCATCCCTCTGACTCTGGACTAGGAGGGAGAGCTGGGAAGGCAGTGCCAGGTAAGTGGGAGATTTCTGAGGACAGGAGCAGGGAATCCTACGGACCGGCGCTAGGATGCTCACATGGGTGTGGTCTGGGGCAAGCCACTGGGCACTGGCATTGGAGAATGAGGATGACAGCGTGAGGAGAGTGGGTGTGATTAAATTTCCTGAAAAATGCCTGCAAAGCATGGGGAGTTAATGGAGTGTGCCTTTGTGGATCTGAACCATTGCGGTAGCACCCTGACGACCTTGTGCTCCCATCCTTGCCCACCTGGGTCTTTCCCTGCTGCCTCTGGGGCTTCATCCCCACGGCTCTCTACTTCTCTTGCCCCTTGCTTCTGGAACAGCCCAGGCGGGCTCCAGCCTTGAGGCCTCGGCCCTTGTTGCTCCCTCTGCCTGGGAAGCTCACTCCCTGGGTCTCTGCACAGCTTGCTCCTTCATTGTTCACACCCAGTCTCTACTGCCATCCACTCAGAAAGGTCCTTCCGGCCCACCTGGTAAAAGCAGAGCACCTGGCTTTGTTTTTCTTCCCAGTGCTTTTTACAAACTGGCAAGTTATGGATTTGATGGTTTGCTTTGTCTCTTCTGCGTATAAGCTCCAGGAGAGCATCCTCTTGTGTTCACTGCATTGTCCCTGGTTCCCAACACAGTGCGAGGCCCAGAGGAGGCACCTGAGTCATATTTGTGGAGTGAATTCTGTCTGAATTCCCCCTTCCTTTTCTTCTCTCTCCTTCTTTTCCTTCCTTCCTATTAAGCAGTTGTTTGATGCCCACCATTCTGCTCCTGATATACAGAGAGGGAGACTTTATGAATCCTGGAGTTTGGGCCCCGATTTCCTCCACCAAAGCCTCTTGGCCTCACCGGAGTGGAATTCTGGACCTCGGATGGTGCAGGTCCCCTGCTCCTTTGGGGTCCAGGGGCAAACAGCCCAGCTGGGCCTTTTCCCCCTGTTCCCCTCCAAGCCTGGCGTGATCCGCATAGCTGTGTATTTGCCCAGGCCTCTGGCTCACCCACTCCAGTGTCTGTTTTCACCTCTCACTTCCTGAATTTCAGGCCAGGAGAAAAACTAATCAGCCACTCGCTCCGTCTGTCCTCCCTCATTTCTTTCTGCACCGGGAAGAGCAGGGCTAAGGTGGTGTGGTCGATTTGGGGGCGGACAGATCAGGCACGGCTGATTTCAGTGTGTCTTTCATTTCATGAGTTGCCGGCCTCTGACTGGAGGCTTGGGGACTTCCGGGTGGTCTGAGCAGTAAAAGGGGAATGCACCCTTCTCTTGGCTTCCTGGATTCAACCAATCTGCTTCGTCAGAAAACCTGCTCTGAGCAGGAATGAAAATGAGAGAGGGAGCCAGAGCATCTGTCCATAGACTACGTCAGACCAGCATGACGTGGTGGGGAGTTGAGCATCTGTCCATCTGAATTCACCCTGACAGTAACAGTGACTACATTTATTGAATGGCACATGTATTCCAGGCCCCATGTTAACATGTTGCAACTTTAATTTCTACAGCTACCCAGTGAAATATTAGTATCTCCTGTTGCACAGATGAGGAAACTGAGACTCAGAAACTTGCCAGGGTCTCAGAGCTAATAAGTACTAGAGCCAAAATTCAAATAGTCTGACTGCAAAACGTATAAACTCAATCATGGCGCTACACTGTGAAAGCCGCAGATGGATGGTCCAAGATAAGTGTTAATATACCTGCGAACACATGGGTGCTTTCCAATTGAATTAAGTTTCCAACATTTAAAAAAAAGAGTGATTAAAAAAATGGCAGTTTCCTATTTTTATCTTTTAGGTTTTTTTTATTTTGAAATGCATTTTGACTCACAAGGAGTTGCAAAAGTAGCACAAAGTCCCCTTCTACCCTTGACTCAGTTTCCCCCCGTGATAATACTTTTCCTGACCATGATACATTACAAAACCAGGTAATTGACATTGGTACCATATTATTAACTAAACTACAGAACTTAATCACATTTCACTAGTTTGTACATGCACTCATTTTTGAAATGGGTGATTTGGAATAAAAGGTATGGAGTTAGGATATACTTATGTTAAAAACCGTATCTGGAAACATAGGGCCAGATTTCAATATCTGAAAAGATCCAGTGGAACTGAGTGGAGGCTGCCTTTCCTTAGAGGGGCTCGGATCATCAGTTTTGCCATAGTCCTTAGTGAGCTGACCTCACTTATTTACGTCACCTGCCTGGCCTCTAAAGACATTTGTACTTGTGACTCTACTGCTTCAAGCCTAGCAGCAAAACAGGATGTCACCAGGAAAGAATTCCATTGTCTGATACACCACCCCTCAGATAATATATTGCCAAGCCGTGATTATACAGTAAGAGGTTGGTTAACTAGAAAGACTGTGGGGTGGAAATGGGTTTGTCTCATTCCTCAGGGCTCCAGCGAAGGGATGGGAACCGGTGGTGGGGGGCAAAGGCATGTGGATTTTAGTTCATCCTAAGGAAGAGCTTCCTTATAATGGGATTTAACTGGAGAATAAGGCTGCTTTATGAGGTAGTGAGGCACCCAGCCTAGGAGGCATTCAAACAGAAACTAAGTGGCTACCTGTTAAGAGTGCTGGAGAAGAGATATCTGTTGTAAGAGGAAGGTGAGATACTGTTATTCTGAGGACCATTTTAATGCGGAGATTCATGGTTTCTGATTCCATAACTGGAAGTCTATATAGGTTGAAATACAGTGTGTGTGTGTCATGTGGGTGTGCACACATGTGCACTTGTACATGCATATGTTGTATGATTAGCTCATTTAATCCTCACAATAGCAATCTGGGCTAGAAACTATTATTCTGCCTATTTAACAAAAAATGGGACTACTCAGAGAAGCCAAATAATGTGTCCAACTCCACTGGTGAGTAACTGAGTCTGAACTCAAACTTCTATGTCTTTGACGTTGAAGTATCCTCTGTTTCTAGCCTATCACATGCCTCCCCAACAGAGGCATCCTTTGGACAGAATTATTTTTCTATATTTGTTTTTCTCTGAGAAAGAAGGCACATCCACTGGCTTCTGGCCAGGGCTTAGCTCATGTACTCAGTACCTATCCAGTCCTATTGCTACCTTGATAATTTAGAAACTCTAACCTGTGCACTGGGGTAAAGCTACTTATATGAGAACTTCCAGGAGTGTTGATTAAAAATGAATAATCTCAGATCCCATACCTAGAGGTTTTGATTCAGAAGTTCTGGGCTGGAGCCATGAATGTATACCTTTCACAACCTATGGAGGTTATTCTGATGTTTAACAAGAATGGAAACCGCTGTCCTGTCCCAGCACTGGAATTTAACATTAATGACTTTGGGCAATGTATCCACTCACGCATGCATTTCTTATTCCATTTACTTGTGCTCATAGAAATGAGCATGGAGCAACTCCTATGGCCAGAGTCTGTTCTAGGAATTCATCAATGAACAAAATAGACTAAGTAAATAAATAAACCGCCTACCTTCATGAAGCCTACATTCTACTGGGTGTGATTTCACTTATTTTCAATTAGATTCTATATTCCAAGGTAGGATAGGGTACTTATAAATTGAAGGACTGAGGGGAAATTTAAAAAGTGATTTCTAAGTAATGGCTACTAGGGGCTGGAAGGAGGATGGGGCAGAGGTGACTGCTCATGGGAATGGGGTTTCTTTTTTGGGTGATGAAAATGTTCTGGAATTAGATAACGGTGATGGTTGTACAATCTTGTGAGTGTCCTAGAGGCCACTGGATTGTCCACTTTAAAAGGGTGAATTTTGGGTCTAGTGGTTAGGATTCGGCACTTTCACTGCTGTGGCCCAGGTTCAATCCCTGGTCAGGGAACTGAGATCCCACAAACCACGTGGCGTGGCCAAAGGTGGGGGGAAAGAGGCGTCTTCTTCAGGACTTGCATGCTAAAAGGCTGAATTTTATGGTACATGAATTACATTGCTGGTGGGAATGTAAGTGGTAGGACTCCTCAGGAAATTTGGCAATTCTTTTCAAAACTAAAAAAAAAAAATGGACTTATCGTATGAACAAACAATTTCACATGTAGGCATTTATCCCAGAGAAATGAAGCCTTGTTTTTGCTCAGGAACTTGAACACAAATGTTCATGGCAGCTCTATTCATAACAGCCCCCAAACTGGAAATTGTTCAGATGTCCTTTAATGGGTAAATTGTTCAACACACGTGGTACATCCATGCCATGGAATACAACTCAGTAATATAAAGGAATTAATTATTAATACACACAACTACTTGGATGAACCTCAAGGAAATTATGCTGAGTTAAGAAAAATTTCAAAAAGAATGATTCTCTTTATGAATTGTTTATGAAATAATCCAATAATAGAGATGTAAAGGATGGGGGTAAGGTGATGAGTGTGGCTATAAAACATAAGGGAATCTTGTGATAGTACAGCTGAGCATCTTGATTGTGGCTGTGGTTATACAAGGCTACAGATGTGACATAATTGCAAAGAGCTACACACACGTGCACACAACACATGCATACAGGCACACGCATGAGTGCATGTGTATGACTGATGAAATCTGAATATGGCCTGTGGAGTCTGTGGATTGTACCAATGCCAGTTTCTAGGTTTTGATATTGTACTGTAGTTGCATAAAATGTTAACATCGTTATAACACTGAAGGAGACTGAGGGGAGGCTACACAGAACTTGCCTGTAGATTTCTTTTCAACCTCTGTGAATCTATAACTATTTAAAAATAAAAAGTTGTACAACATGGAGAATATAGCCAATATTTACAATAACTGTAAATGGAGCATAAACCTTTAAAAACTGTGAATCATTGTATTGTACGCCTGTAACTTATGTAATATTGTACAGCAACTGTGCTTCAATTTTTAAAAAAAGTTAAAAGAAGGTGGCTAAAAAAAAAAGTCAAAGCACTAAATCAGTGTGCTTAAGACTTTACTATTTATGTAAAATAAGCAGAAAATTTATAAATGAATTTGCTTGTATCTGCATAAACTATCTCTGAAAGGGTGCACAAAAGGCTGATAACATTTGATTAATGATCACAGGAACTGAGTGGCTTGGGGAGCACGGTGAGCAGAGAATTTTTCCAACCCCCCCTTTTGTGCCTTTTTGGAGTTTGAACCATGCGAATATACTATCTATTAACAAATAAATAAATATTAAAAATAATTTAGGCAGGGGACTTCTGGTAATATGGAGTGAGCAGACACACTTTTACCTATTTATCCTATTAAGTTCAGCTAAAATCCCCTGGACATTATATATAAAACAAACACAGGAAGACTCTGAAAAGTGCAGAGAAGGCAGACTGTCAAAACCCGAGGAACAACACAGTGGTGGGTTCTCTGGGATTTCCTTTGGCCTCATCTATCCTAGACTGTGTCTTGGAGAAACCAGCAATTCAGAAAAGCCAATTTCCCATTTCCATCAGCAAAGATTGAATCGAGAGCCCAGACTTCTACACTTGCCAGGCTGTGGTGAGTTGCCCCCACTCCTCTGCTGGGGTGGTGTCGGTGGAGACCGCATGGGAGCCTGGACTTTCATCTTTACTTAGTGGTAGGAAGAACTCATTCCTCTCCTCACTGGGATAGTGTCAGAAAAGATCTCTTGGAGAGTCAGGACTTTCACCACTGCTCAGCATTAATGAGGCCACATGGGGAGCAGTAACCAGACTCACCTCCCTTTCCCAGGTAGTGTGGTATCAACAGACACCAACTAGGGAGCTTGAACTCCCATTTCTGCCCAATAGTAATAAGGAGCCCCATCCCCATTGGGTGTCAGTGGAGGCCAAGTGGAGAACCTGGAATTCCACCTCCAGGCGGCAGTAATGAGGTGGTGTCCCCCTCATTCAGTGTCAGAGGAGCAGTGTCAAGGGAGGCCTGCTAAAACACAAAATAAATAAGTAAATAAGACCCAGGGTCCTATAACATAATATTTTTAAATGGCCAGGTATCAATCAAATATCACTTGTCATACAAACAACTAGGAATATCTCAACTTGAATGAACAAAAGAAAAAGGTAATCAACAGAATCCAGCACTAAGATGACAAAGATATTAAAATTATTTCACAGATATTTTAAAGTAGCTGTCATAAAAGTGCTTCAGTGGGGAACTATGAACACAGTTGAAACAAATATAGGAACTCTCTGAAAAGAAATAGAAACTCTTAGCAAAGAATATAAGATCTAAAGAAGAACCAAATGAGAATTTTAGAACTAAAGAAATACAAAAGGTGAAACAAAGACTCAATGGATGGACTTGCAGCAGAATGGAGAGGACAGAGGAAAGAACTGGTGAACTTAAAATAGAAATTACCCAATCTGAACTACAGGGAGAAAATAGAAAAAAATGAACAGAACCTCAGGGACATGCAGAATATAACAAAAGACCTAACATTTGGGTCATCACAGTCCTAAAGGAAAGGATAAAGGATGGAAAAACTATTCAAAATAATAATGGCTGAAAATTCCCTAAATTAGGTAAAAGCCATAAACCTACAGATTCAAGATAGCTGAGTGAACAAGACAAAAAGTCTTGAAAGTGGTCAGAGAGGAATTACACATCTCCTATAGGGGGAAAACAGTTAGAACCACAGCAGATTTTTAAAATTGGAAATTGTGAAGACCAGAATGAAGTGGCACAGCACTCTTCACGTGTTGAAAACAAAGAATTATGAACCCCAGATTCTGTGTCCAGAAAAATATCATCAGAAATGAAGGAGAAATCAAGACATATTCAGATGAAGGTAAACTAAGAGAGTTTGGTGTACACATTTCCTGAAAGAATGGCTAAAGGAAGTTATTTATTCAGAAAGGAAGTAACTTGGAACATCAGGAAAGAAAAAAGAGCAAAGGTATGATTAAATACAATAGACTCTATTATCCATTCGAATTAAAAAAATATGTTTGCTAGTTGAACCAAAAATTATAATACTGCTTAATATGGACTTCAGTGGATGTGGAGGTTATATTTAAGGCGATTATATTATGAATGGTTAAAGGTAAAGAAGCATAAAAGGAAATGAGATTTCTAGACCTCAAATGAACTGGTAAAAATGTCAGTGCAAGTAGACTGTGATAAATTATGTATATGTAATGTGATACCTAGAGCAACTGTTCAAAAAGCTGTACACTCAAAAATACTAGGTAAATCAAAATGAAATTATAAAAAAAATGTTTAAGTAATCCAAAAGGAAGCAGGAAAGAGAAGACAGAGAAACTAAAAACAGACAGAACAAACAGAAAACAAAACTTTAAATGACAGACTTAAGCCCTAGCATAACAGTAATCACATTAAATATAAATGGTCTACATACAATAATTAAAAGACAGAGATTGACACAGTGGGCTAAAAAACAAAAACAGAAAAAAGGCCCAGTTATATACTGTCTCAAAGAAACTATTTCTCAACATAGAGGTAGATTGAAAGTAAGCAGATGGGAGAGGAGATATCAGAAAAAAAAAGAAAACTGTAGTGGTTATTTTAATATCAGATAAAAATATTCAGAGTAATGAAAATTACCAGGGAAAGAGAGGACCATAACATAATGATAAAAGGGTCAATCCACCAAAAATAAATATTAATTTTAAAAGTGCATGCACAAAACAAAAGACCTGCACATTATATGACACAAAACCAATAGAAATAAAAAGAGATATAGACAAATCCAAAATTAATGTTGGAAACATCAACACCCTTCCCACGACAATTGATAAAACAATTAGAAAATCAGCAAGGATATAGAAGAACTCAGTAACACCATCAACCAACAGGATCTCATTGACATGAATACAACAATCCATCTAACAAAAGCAGAATACACATTTTTTTTCAAGTGTCCATGAATATACCAAGATGACTATATTCTGGACTATAAAATAAACCTCAGCAAATTTAAAAGAATTGAAATCATGCAGAGTGCATAGTCTGACCATAATGGAATATAACCAGAAATCAATAACAGAAAGATAACAGAAAAATTCACAAATTCTTGGAAACTGAATACTGTACTTCTAAACAGTCAAAATGGTCAAAAGAAAGTCTCAAGAAAAATTTAAAAATACTCTTAATTGAAAGAAAATGAAAATACAACATGTCAAAATTTGTAGGACACAAACACTGGAGCACAACTAAAACAGAATTTTTTTTTCTTATTGAAGTATAGTTGATTTACAATATTATATTAGTTTCAAGTGTACAGCGTTGAGATTCAATATTTTTGTAGATTATACTCCATTTAAAGTGATTATAAAATATTGGCTTTACTTTCTGTGCTGTACAATATATACTTGTATCTTATTTATTTTATACCTAGTAGTTTATATTTCTTAATTCCCTTCCCCTATTTTGTTCCTCTCCCCAACCCCTCACCCCGCTCATAACCACTAGTTTGTTCTATGTATCTGTGAGTCTGTTTATGTTTTTTTAAAGATTCATTTGTTTGCTAAAACAGAAATTTATGGCATCTAATGCATATACGAGAAAAGAACAGTCTCAGTTTAATAATTTAAGCTCTCACCTCAGTGAAATAGAAGACGAAGACAGAATAAACAAAGCAAGTAGAGGGAAGGAGACGGTAAGGATAAGAGCAGAAGTGGAACTAAAAACAGAAAAACAATAGAGAAAAATCTACCGAAACAAAGACGTAGTTCTTTGAAAAGACTGCCTCTTTGGACAAACCTCTAGTGAAACTGCCGAAGGAGAAAAGAGAGAAGACACAAATTACAAATATCAGGAATGAAGCAGGGGATAGCACTAGAGACCCTGCAGTCATCAAAAGGATAATAAGAGAATACTACAAACAACTCTATACACATAAATTTGACAAATTAGATGAAATGGACCGATTCCTCAAAAAACACAGACTGCCATGAATTGGGAAGTAGTTAATCTGAATAGTCCTAAAACTATTAAGGAAACTGAATTCATGATTTAAAACCTCCCAGAGAAGTAATCTTAGGGCCCTGATGGCTTCACTGGAGAATTCTACCAGACGTGTAAAGGAGAATTAATAGCAATTCTACACAAATCTCTTCAGAAAATAGAAGAAAGGGTAAACACTTTCTAACTCATTCTATGAAGCCAACATGACTCTGCTACTAAAATTAGACAAAGGCAGTAAAAGAAAAAAAGAAAGATAGAAAACTATAGTTGAAAGACTGTATGTGACAAAATTCTTAATGAAATATTAGTAAATAGAAGTCAACAACCTATTTAATTATTTTATTACTTTTTAATTAATTTAGTTTATTTCAGGGATGGAAGTCTGGTTTAAATTTTGAAAATCAATGCATCGTATCAATAAGCTAAAGAAGAAAAATCATGTGATCACATCCATGATGCAGAAAAATCATTTGACAAAATCCAACACCCACTTATGATAAAAAGTCTCACGAAGATAGGCTTGGCAGAGAAAATATTTGTAAACCATACGCGTAACAAAGGACCACTGTCAAGAGTATATAAAAAATGATCAAAACTCAACAAAAAACACAATGCAGTTTGAAAATGGGTAAAAGACACGAACAGACATTTTACTGAAGAGGACGTAAGATGGCAAAATAAACATGCAGAAAGGTATTCAGCATCAATGGATTTTAAGGCAATACAAATTAAGAGCGCAGTGACCTGTCATGACAAAGCTATTAGAATAGCTAAAATTAAAAATAATGACAAAAAGCAAATCCTGGGAGGAAGTAGATTACTTATAGAATTGCTGGCGGGAATTTAAAATTGCCCAACCACTCTGGAAAACAGCTTCTTAAACAGACAACAAGAAAAAAACTAAACCTACATTTATTTATGATCCGGCAATTACAGTCTTGGGCTTTTATCCCAGAGAAATGAAAACTTATGTCTACATAAAACCTGTACATGACTCTTCATAGCATCTATGTTTGTAATAGCCAAACTCTGGAAACCAAGAAAATGTCTCTCGATACATGAATGTATAAATAAACTGATTCATGCACCCTGTGGAATGTTACACAGCAGTGAAAAGGAATGGACCTCTGATGTCCTCAGCAGCTTAGATGGTTCTCAAGGGCATTGTGCTGAGAGAAAGAAGCCAATGTTAAAAGATCACACACCCTGTGATTCCACTGTATATTCTTGAAATGACAACAGTATCAAGTTGGAAAGTTGCCTGCATCCAAATTTGGTCTCAGCGTCTGTGTTAGAAGAACATAAACTGAACCACCATCCTAAGCCAGGCTTCTCCCTCAAGAACAAGCATCTTTCCTAAAGCTCAGAATCCTTCCTTGGAGTTAAACTCATTCCTGGTTTTGGGATCAACATGTGAAAAGGCCCAGAAGCCTAAAGCACAAATCCCATTTGGGGAAAGGTCCAATGTTAAACACATGCCCTGGAGCAGGAGATGTGGGTGGACGAAAAGACAGGCTGGGGTGGGGAAGAACTCAAAGACTCTGGGCATCTCTCGGGCTCAGAAGTTACCATTCTGCCCTCACACGCGGGGTTGCACCAATGCAGATCACTTACAGTTCCTCAAACAAGCCAGTCCCTCTCCAGCTTCCAGGCTTTTGCACGCACTGACTACCTTCTACTCAACCCTCAGGTCTCAACTTATATGGCAGCCCCTCTGAGAAGCCTTCTTCTTGCCTGCCAACTCATTTTCTCTAAATTTCTATTTGTATTTTTATGTATGCAGAAGGTTAGTTAGTTAGTCCTTGTTTCTCGACCTTGGAGAAGTGGCGCTCTGTAGAGGATGTCCTCTGTGTCCCAGCAGTACACACCCCTCTTGCCACCCAAGGGCCAGGAACCACCTGGTTCTAGAGTAGATTCTGATCTGTGTTTTCAGACTCGCTTCTGCAGGCTGCCGGATCGTAGTTTTCTTGCTTCTGGCGTCTGCCCCCTGGTGGGTGGCCTTCCCCTCGCCTGGTGTGGGTTGATTGCCCTTGCCATGTGCTGTCCCTGATATTTCCCCATTCATAGCACCCTTTCGCTGGAGGTAGGTGTGTGAACCGATAGGAAATTAGAACGTGGGACTGGAGGAGAAGTGTGGAAAGATGTAGGCAGGCCACCAAAGACTTGGTATAAAAGAAGGAAGTTTGCTTGTGTGTGAATCTTATATACACATCTGCTAAGTGATGCATAAAATATCTTTGGAAGGATACCCAGAAATCTGATGACATTTGTTTAGTTCCAGGAATGAGTTTAACTCCAAGAAATGAGTCTGGGCTTTAGGCAAGATGCTTGTGGAAGAAGCCTGGCTGAGGGTGGTGGTTTGGTTTCTGTTCCTTCAACACAGATCCTGAGACCAGGATTTGGACGTAGGTAGTTTATCTGGGGAGGTGATCCCAAGAAGTACAAGTGAGGCAGTGGAGAAGGTGAGACAGGGAAGGGAGAAAAGCCAGCAAGGGGTGCATTCGTGAGCAGGTAGCTGCTGTGGGCCCCTGGGGCTCCATCGTGCTGAGCCCCCTCTGAGGAGCCACCTGGGTACCATCCCACTGTGGCTTGAGAAGGCTGGGCCATTGTCCACTGACCTCCAAGTCCTCCTGGTGTTCACACCCCCTGTTTGCACCAGAGCAGGTCCTGTGGTGCATGATGCAGGAGAAAGTCGGCAGGGAAGAGGAGTCTCCACACCTTCTCCTGGAGGTTAACGTGGGCACGGATAGCGTCTGCTCTGGACAGGATCCACAAACCCGCTGCCGTCCATGCGTACGAGGAAGCAGTCTGCTTCTGCTGATGGTCTTGCTGGCAAGCCCTCAGAACACACCGTCTGACAGCAAAGGGAGCAGCAGGCAACACAGTCCTGCGGGAGACCAGCCTCATTTTGGAGTAACAGAGGAAAGATTATCACCTCCCCCTTTCAAGTTGAAGAGGCTGAGTCTTAGAGGTCCTATGTAATGTGCCTTAGGACACTCAGTTCCTGCTAAAGAAAGACACAAATTCTCAAACCTTGCAGTATTTTTTATTGCCTCTCCTAGAGGCCAGGACTTGGCAAATATTTGCTAAGTACACATGTTAATGAACAAGATTCCTTCCTATAGCATAGTGGGAGCTCCATGGGGGCTTACTCAAGGCCTGTCAAGCAGTAAGTATTGGCACTGGAGGCTGAAGGCCAGTGTGAGATAACCTCTGGGATGTCAAGATGCCGAGACTCTCGCAGCCAAAGCAGAAGAGGAGATGCTCGTGAATTTGGAGGGGTGGCTGTTTGCCTTTTCCGTAGGCTGAGCGAGCCCAGGAAGGGTGTAGCAGTCGTGATTTGGACTCTTCTTTGATATTATTCCAGTCCCAGATGGAGAGTGTCCATGTTATACGATGGGACTTCACCCTTGTGGCTATAGCTGATTAGACCTGGGTGGATTAGGAGATGCAATCTTTGACTGGGATGATTAAATGAGAGTCTTTTAGAGAATATGAACATACAGAAACTGTAGTCGGATGCTGGTGAGTTTTTGTCTTCGAAGGCCATCTGGAATCAGGGTCAGAGCTGGGGACTTGGCAATTCAAAGTTAAAGGGGATTTAAAAAGCCACGAGCTTCCTTAGGAATTCCTTCTATCACAAGTGACGGAAAATTAAAAACAAATTAGTTTACACACAGAAAGGGGATTTACTGGTTCAGGCAACTGTGAATTCCAGGATAATGTAGGCCTCAGGGGCTACTTGATGCAGGAACTCGAATGACGTCATACAATCTACTTCCCTCTTCATGGCTGAGCTCTGCCCTACTCCACATGCTGGCTTTACTCTAAAATAGGATTTCTCTTGGTAGTTGCAAGATGACTCCAGCAGCTCCAAAACCTACATCCGCCATCTTGAAACCTCATGGTAAAGACAGAGAGTGTCTTTCCAAGATGTTCCAGCAAAGCTTCACTGTATCTTATTGACTCTGATTGGACCATGAGAATTAACTTCTGGGACCTGAGGGAACCTAATGAGATGATTAGCTAAAGCCTGGCAACAAGTTGCATCCCTAGCTTTGGTCAAGTAGACCTTAACCAAATCATATGGAGTGACAAAGGGAAGGAGAAGATCCCCAAACATCTGGAAGAAGAATGATGGGATGTTGGGTAGTCCGTTACACCGTTGCTAAATGGAAGATGGGTGTATGCAGAGAGGAGAATGGAGCCAGTACCTAGGATAAGAGAAGGAGTACCCTGGTCTTATAGAGAGGGACAGAGAAAGACCAACGGAAGGGAAAAGAGAGGGAGAAACCCCTTTAGTTCCTCCCTTTCTCAGTTTCTTATCCATTCCCAAAAATCCCATGCGGAATTACCTTTGTGTCCTTACAATGAACCTCCCTTTTTTCTCCAGATGGATTTCTGTTTCTTACCACCACCAGTGCTAAACTCAGACACAGAAATGCTCAGTTACCCTGGCCACCTGGACAGATGGCTGGATTGACACAATAGGTAGGGGAACCTCATGTCTAGATGCGGTTTAATTGATGAATCATGAGCTCCCACCATTTCAGCATTAATTTCACAAACTGCAACTGTCTCCCCAGTTACTAAGCACTGTTAGTCCTAACTGACCAGTTTACAGGCAGCTTTTCAAACTATCAAGTAGTTAAGTAAAATAATGAGCTTGGCCGAGGAGGACTGGAAAGGCAGTGAGCTCACTGGGGAAACAGTGTTTTATTACCAATTCCACTCAGCGTTAAGCTACAGAGTTGTTTTTTTCCGCTTTACTCCTAATCGTACCTTCAAGTCAGGAGAATTGTGTCAGGATATTAAGATAAGAGATGTTTCTATGTTTCCCTTATAAACGAGCTCGATTTAATTCACTATTACACCCAGCTAATTTGGATGCCTTAATGATCCCTTTTGCAGGGAAAGGAAATCGGATGAATGAGTCATGCCTACCTCTTCCAATGACATTTCTAAGGAATTTCTCTATTAGAAAACAAAACCTTAAAAAATCATATTCCTCTGTTGTCAGATGTGTTTTTGGACTTTGACAATTCTTTCATTTTGATGAGTTGAGTCAACAGAAAGTTGCAGGAGAAGTAAAGGGAGCAGACCAACTCGTCAAAACACTAAAGTCCTAAGTCCTTCATTGTCTGGTCTTGCTTGTCTTTCCCTGCTCCTGCTTTCCTGCTCCTTACCTGGACTCCTACATCAGGTGCCCAATAAATGCCCGTTGAAGGAAGGAGCGCTCCCCCTCCCTAGCTCCGCACTCCGCCAGTGCACCTCACCTTGATGGCCCCTAGGGGGCGCTACTCCCCCTTGAACACTTGGCCGAAGGCTGGAGGAGCCGTTCTGTTCTTTGTTCCCTTGAGCAGAGCTGACATTTCCACAAAGAGCATCACTGAAAATGTGTGAGGGGCTGGGGAAATAAACAAGGAAGATGCAGGAATGCATAAAATGTTCATGTTTCCTTGTGATCCTGAGAATTCCAATCAAAGTGGCTGAGAGCTTTGCTAGGCTTAACTATATCTGGCTTCTGCTCGTTGGATATGGCTCTGTCTGAGCCTCTCCCCTCCCCATCTCTGTGTGGCCAGAGCCAGGTGTTCTACGTGCCGAAGGACACTTTGCCCCCATCCTAGGACTGTAATAAAAAGTCTCTCCCTTTAATGAATTCCGGTGCTTTCCCCAAGTCAAGCATTTCTCCCCATATTCAAGACACTCTCACTTTGTCGAAAGCCATGTTCTCAAGGTGAGGTCTCTACCAGCAGCATCAGCATCACCTGGAAACCTGCTAGAAATGCAAATTCTCAGGCCCCGCCCCAGACCTTCTGAAACAGAGACTTTAAGGGTGAGCCTAGAAATATATGGTTTAACAAGCCCTCCAGCTGATTTGGAAGCACACCCAGGTTTAAGAACTTCTGGAATACAGAAGCCAGTCCAGTCAGGATGCAATGAAGAATCTATTCTGTGAAGGTCATGGCTGTCTGCCATGGTTGCAGCTCTCAGAAGCCTGGAAAGAGGGACTACATATTAGGGACACCTTAAGAATAACTTTGACTGTGAAAACCTCAGGAAACCAAACCCAACTCCTGGGTCCCAGACCTAACTTCCTGGCTCCTATTTTATAATTTAATTTTTAAAATAAGAATTGTATATACTTAAGGTACACAGCATGACGATTTTATATATATATATATACATGGTGAAATGATTAATATTGTCAAACTAGTATTTCATCTCCTCATACAGTTACCACTTTTGTGATGAGAGCATCTGAAATCTACACTCTTAGCAAATTTTCAGTATTCAATGCAGTATTATTAGCTGTAGTCATCATGCTGTACAGTAAACCTAGACTTACTCATCCTACATAACTATAACTTTGCACCCTTTGGCCAACATCTGCCCTTTCCTTCTCCCTCTAAAGAGTAGCTTTACTCTTTTTTTTTTTTTGTGGTACGCGGGCCTCTCACCACTGTGGCCTCTCCCGTCACGGAGCACAGGCTCCGGACGCGCAGGCCCAGTGGCCATGGCTCACGGGCCCAGCCACTCCGCGGCATGCGGGATCCTCCCAGACCGGGACACGAACCCGTGTCCCCTGCATCGGCAGACAGACTCTCAACCACTGCGCCACCAGGGAAGCCCAATAAATGTAAATCTTTAATCTGAAAGCCAAACAGAGTTTCCATTAAGAGAATACAACTTAAGATGGCAACTAATTATACATTAGTCTAAATCGTTCTTTACCTTTTGGCTGAATAATCATTTGCATTTGGGACCCCTATATTATGATCATCAGTGTCTTCTTAATAGGTCCCAGTGTCTTGTAGTGAGTTTACTCTCCTGGTTCTGCAATTACATTATACTCTGCTCATGAGTGACAGACCAAGTGATATATGCCAGATTCTGAAAGCACACTTGAGAAAGGGTCTCTGCCATGCCCATCAGCAATGTGGATCAGAAATGAGAAGATGGCTAGGATCTGTTGGGGCAGGTTAGCTAGGTTGTGAATGCTGCCTTAACAAGGGAGCACAGGAGGGCTTCGTGGACACTGGCACCACCTGAGCGGGTGTTCAAACCTGTGGAAGTCCAAAGTAGCAGGTGGTTAGAATTAGGAAAAATGTTCTGGAAAGAGTTGATAAGCCGGACTTTGTTAAAATTAAGCATTTCTTCTCTGTGAAAGATACTACTGTGAAAAGAATAAAAAGTCAAGGCACACACTGGGAAAAAAATATTTGCCAAAGACATCTGAGATATTAACCAAACTATACAAAGAAGTCTTACAACCCAACAACAAGAAAACAAACAACCTTCTTAAAATAAGCCAAAATAATAGACTGCACTAAAGAAGATATACAGATGGCAAATAAGCATATGAAAAGATGCTCCACATCATATGTCATCAGAGAAATTAACATTGAAACAACAGTGAAATACCACTACATACCGATTAGAATGGTCAACATCCTGTACCTTGACAACATCAAATGCTGGCAAGGGTGTGGAGCAACAGGAACTCTCTCTCATTGCTGGTGGGAATGCAGACATGGTATTGCCACTTTGGAAGACAGTTTGGGAGTTTCTTACAAGACCAAACACACTCTTACCATGTGATCCAGCAGTTATACTCCTTGATGTTTACCCAAATACTCCTTGGCATTTACGTCCACACAAAATCCTGCGCATGGATGTTTGTAGCAGCAAAATTTGGAAGAAATTGAGATGCTGTTCAGTAGGTGAATGGACGAATAAACTGCAGAGCACTTATTCAGCACTAAAAAGAAATGAGCCATCAGTCCATGAAAGGACATGGAGGAAGCTTAAATCATATTAGTAAGTGAAAGAAGTCATATTGAAAAGGCTACGTACTGTATGATTCCATCTATATGACATTCTAAAAAAGGCAAACCGTGAAGACAGAAAAAGATCAGTGGTTGCCAGGGATTGAGGGGGAAGGAGGGATGAATAGGTGAAGCAGAGAGAATTTTTAGGGCAGGATACAGAATACAGTTTATTGTGTATGATCCTATAATAGTGAGTACATGTCATTATACATTTGTCCAAACCCATAGAACGTACAACACTAAGAGTGAACCCTAATGTAAACTGTAGACTTTGGATGCTAATGATGTGCCCATGGAGGTTCATGAGTTATAACAAATGTACCACTCAGGTTGGGGGTGTTGATAATAGGGAAGGCTATGCGTGTGTAAGGACAGAAGATATACGGGAGACCTCTATATCTTCTGCTCAATTGTGCTGTGAACCTAGAACTGCTCTAAAAAATAAAGTCTACTTTAAAGAAAACGTTCTGCCAAAGTGAGCATACAGAGTCTTGCGGTTAGGGACCATTTAGTTATCTGCTGTTGTGCAATAAGCCACCCCAAAACTCAGTGAGTTCGGTGGGCTGTTCCTCTGCTGTTCTGGCCTGGGCTCACTCACGTGGCTGAATTCAACTGCAGAGCTGGTTTGGCTGCAAGATGCGAGATGGCCCAGTCGGCACGCCTGGCGCTCAGTGCTGGCTGTTGGCTGAGGCATCTTGGTTCTCCTCTACGTGCCCTCTTATCCTCCAGGAGGCTAGACTAACTTCCTCATGCAGTGGTGTCGGTATAGTGTTCCAAGAGAGTGAGCGCCAGTGCACAAGCACTCATCGAGCCCCTGCTTGCACCATGTTTGCATGTGCCCCTTTGGCCAAGCCCGGAGACAGTGTGGAGAGGAATACAAAGGGTGGATAATGGGATGGGTGATGCACTGGGACCCTTTCTGTAGCAAACTACCTAGGGCAGCAGAGGAGTGAGCAGTCAACTCAACCTCAGTGTGACCCTCTACCAACTGGCCCCAAGACAGTGAAGTTAACCCTCTGGTAGGGTGATCCATTGACACATTCATTTGTTTCTTGGTTCTTTTTTTTTTTTTTTTTTTTTTTTTTCTTTTCCTCAAAATTTTTTTTTTT
>NW_020173198.1:3545080-3590609 GCF_003031525.2 Neophocaena asiaeorientalis asiaeorientalis
TTTTTTTTTTTTTTTTTTTTTTTGTAGCTCTTCCTCAAAGTATTTATTTATTTTTATTGGAGCATGTACTCCATTGTATATATGTACCACATCTTCTTTATCCATTCCTCTGTCGATGGACATTTAGGTTGCTTCCATGTCCTGGCTATTGTAAACAGTGCTGCATTGGGGTGCACGTATCCTTTCGAACCATGTTTTTCTCTGGATATATACCCAGGAGTGGGATTGCAGGATCACATAGTAGATCTATTTTTAGTTTCTTAAGGGACCTCCATACTTTTTTCTCCATAGTGGCTGTACCAATTTACATTCCCACCAACAGTGTAGGAGGATTCCCTTTTCTCCACATCTTCTCCAGCATTTATTTTTATTTCTTTTTTAACATCTTTATTGGAGTATAATTGCTTTACAATGGTGTGTTAGTTTCTGCTGTATCACAAAGTGAGTCAGCTATACGTATACATATATCCCCATATCCCCTCCCTCTTGCGTCTCCCTCCCACCCTCCCTATCGCACCCCTCTAGGTGGTCGCAGAGCACCGAGCTGATCTCCCTGTGCTATGCGGCTGCTTCCCACTAGCTAGCTATTTTACATTTGGTAGCGGATATATGTCCATGCCACTCTGTCACTTCGTCCCAGCTTACCCTTCCCCCTCCCTGTGTCCTCAAGTCCATTGTCAACGTCTGTGTCTATTTTTTTTTTAATCTCTATTGGGGCAGCACCACCTGCCTTTTAAAATGTGGTTCGATTCCCTGTCTTAAAGTTGGTGCAGTAAACTGATAATTAAGAAATTAGGCATCAAATGGAGGCTCTAACAGCCCTGGCACTTGTTCAGACGACCAGGCAAGAAATTCCAATGGAGAGAAAGGACAATTAATCAGAGTCCTCCTTTCAAAGGGTGTGTGGGTTCCAGGGGGCCGCACTCAGAACGGTCCAGGTCAGGTGTGTGGAGAGCTCGGGCTTTGGTGGTGTGAGTGAGTCCTGGCCAGACCCTGCTTTTCCAGGGGACTGACATCTCTCCTGTCCCTGCCATTGCATGGCTAGTGTGGGGATGGACTTCTTAGACTGGGATCTGAACAGGGGGAGGGCCTGTGGGCTATGCTGATGGACTAGAAAATATGGCACATCTTCCAGGGGTGTCAGTTGTCCTCAAAGGATTGAGATTATGGATGCTTAAATATATCAATTGGTAAACAGTTTAGAACATCATTTTTTATCTGAAGTAAACGTCTCTTCGTTAAAAACATTCCATGCCAGGCACTTTTCCCAGCCCTGGGAATACATCAGGGCATGAAACGAACAAAATTCCTGGCCACATGGGGTTTATATTCTAGTTGGAGGAGACAGATAATAATAAATTGATGAATAGGTGAAGCGTCCAGGGTGCCAGATTGTGGTAAGCATAAGGCAGAAAAATGGAGCAGGGGAAGGAGATAGGTGATGTTGTGGGCGTAATTTATATAGGATGGTAAGGAAGAGGTTGAAATGATAAGGAAACGAAACTTGTGAAGATTCCCATCCCATTTGAATTACTCAGGCAAAGTCCCTTCATCTCCTGTCTGATCTCCCGGACAGTCTCCTAACTGGTTTCTCTGTTCTCACTTTTTCTCCTTCTGGTCTGTCCTTCCCACTCCAGCCAGAATAGCTTTGACCCATTCAGATCTGATCAGATCTCTCACCTGCTTTAAAAATCCAAGGTAATTCCCATTCATCAGTGGTAAGAAGCCAAATGCCTGCAGGCACCAGGCAGGGAGTGAAAGTGGGTGGAGTGGTAAGGTTGGGGCTGTGTCAGTATGAAGAACATGAGATTTACCCAAAGGGACCCCTGCTCCTTGGCTCCAGGCAGTAGCCGAGGAGAAATATGGACCCGGTGTTGCCAGATTTTGAATTTTTTAAATGAGAATTGAAATCCTAATAGTGATGCAAAATCTTCCCACTTTCAAAGGTTGGCAGTTACTTAAAAGAATTTTAAACATTAAAGGGCCAAAATAACATGCCTATGGCCCAAAGCTGGGCCCCGCGGGCCACCAGCTCACAAGTTGTGGCATAGAGGATGAAATCCAGCACTCCTGGCATCTCATCATCTGTGCTTACTTCCCCAGCCTCTTTGCCTCTGCCACCAACTTCCCCAAAGATACACAACACCTATGTTTCAGCAACAGTAAACTGAAGGATGTTGCCTACATCCACCAGCCTCTTTCATGTCTTTGTGCTACTCTTCACTCTATATAGAACGGCCAAGTCCTATCCACACACAGGACCCCACTCAAAATCGCCTTCTTTGTGAATCCTTCCATTACCCTCCAGACAGTCATAATTCTTCCTTCTTCAGAACTTTCATAGCACTAGGCACAGGGGTTTGCTGTTAGTTACAGCACATTACATGGTAAATTGTTCATATGTTGGTCCTCTCTACCTACCTGTGACTCTCGTGAAGCAGGGACAGCTTTTTGCATGTCTGTTTTGCAAGCCCCTCGCAACACGTTCTAAGAAAAGGTGCCAGATAGATGGGTGAGAGGGCAATAAAGTTTACCAGTGAAAACCTTAGGCTCTGAACACAGACAGGCCTCCAGTAAACTCTTAGCTCCATAATTTACGTGTCTACACCCGACTTTGCTCACTTGTAAAATAGGTGTAATGATGAAAAGGGCTTATACCTGTAAAATGCTCTTCGATGCCTGACACATAGTCAGCTCCCAATAAATGTTCCAAAAGATCAAAAGGAAGAGAAATCAATTTCTACATGTGGATATAGAAGAGTGGCTTTCAAAAATCTCCTCCTTTTCTCTAGAACCCAGAGGACTGCCTTTAATAAAGACAAATCTCCACGTTGCATGGAACCGAGGGCCCATGTGTTAATTCCATGGTGGAGCCTGGTTCCAGGAAGACGAAGCCCAGCTAGTATGCTGGCCCCTTTGCTCTCACAAGACTTCATGGTCCTTTGTCTTAGACCCTCCCCACTTCCCTTCCAAGCACAGTATTTCAGTAGCTTTAAGCATTTTTCTTTTTAAATCTGAGATTCTTTCTTCTGTTAATAGCACTAAAAATATATAAACTTCTGAGTCTTCACAGCTCTAAACATGGATACTAGTCTCTTATTAGATCCCGGCAACAATCCCCTAAAATAATTAGGGCTACTTTTCATAAAGAACCTGAGACCCAAAGAATACCATTGGCAACCTCAGGACCATGTCACAGAGTCTTAAATGGCCCTTACGCCACCCGAACATCATTCATTTGACAAATGTCGATGAGCACCTACTCTGTACCGTGCCGAGAATACAGAGTAAGCAGGTGAGACGACAATCCCCTGTCCCAGGGAGCTTACATTCCACGTCCAGACCTGCTGGATGGAGTTCCAAACCTTTGTGTCGACATCACTGAACCAGGCGTGGATTCCTGGATTGATTTATTTCATGCTTCCTGAGCACTGTCAAGATGTGGTCAGAAGTTCAAAATCAAGGTGTGGGCGGGGTTGGTTCCTTCTGGAGGCTCTGAGGGAGGATCCTATCCACGTCTCTCTCTCCGAGCTTCTGGTGGCTGCTGGTGACCCTTGGCTTATAGACGTTTCATTCCTGTCTCTGCCCCAGCCTTCACACTGCTTTCTCCTCTACGTATCTTCTCCCTGTCTCTTGTAAGGCCGCCACCTGTGATTGGATTTAGGGCCCACCTTATCCCAAGATGATCTCCTCTGGAGATCCATAGCTTAGTTACATCTGCAAAGACCCTTTCCCCAAATAAGGTCACATTCCCAGGTTCCAGGGGGACATATCTTTTGGGGGTGGGGATATCATTCACCACAGGGAATTTCACAGAAGGCCTGATTATCCGGGTTTGCTGTGGGAACTTCTCTTGTCCAGGCTGTTGAAATGAAATCTGGAAGGATGACACCCCGTATTCCTGGTATGACAGGTCAGTGCTCACTGCACAGCAGCCCGTGGGGATGGGGAGAAGCAGCCCCAGGCTTGTGGACACAGAGCCTCTCAGAATCTAAAGCAAGGCCCCCCTCCAGACGATGAATGCACCTGAGTGGTACCCAGCGATCAATGGCAGTGGATGTTAGTATTTCCATGATCATCAGGCACTCTAAAGGAAAGGAGAGGGTGGGCATGGCAGCATCTGGAAATTGACCTACTGAAAAATACTTCTATGAGCAGACACAGCCTTGCTCCCACGTAAGGTAAGTCAGATGACCATTTGTGTGAGACTAACGGTCTTCAGGAATCTCAGGGAGGTCACGCTCAGTGAATTCCAGATCCTGTATCACCGTTTAGAAATCGGGTTGCACAGTGGTTAAGAACCTAGGTTTGGAGTCACCTTTAAGGTGGCCTTGGGCAGGTTACTTGCCCCCTCTAAGCCACAGTCTCCTTGTGCAGAATGCTATGAGTTATAACAGCATCTGTTTAACAGAATTGTGGTCATTAGTAAATTAGGATGCAAATGTACAGTTCTTAGTACCGTATCTGGCTGATAGTAATGTATTTTAGCTACTTGTTGTTTTTAATTCAATTCCCATTTTCTTTTTAAAAAATTTTTATTGAAGTATATAGTTGATTTACGATGTTGTGTTAGTTACAGGTATATAGCAAAGTGATTCAGTTATACATATATATATATAAGTATATATATATATTATTTTTCTACATTCTCTTCCATTATAGGTTATTACAAGATATTGAATATAGTTCCCTGTGCTGTACGGTAGATCCTTGTTGGTTATATATTTTATATACAGTAGTGTGTATGTTTTAATCCCAAATTCCTAATTTATCCCACCTTTCCCCTTTGGCAACCATAAGTTTGTTTTCTATGTCTGTGAGTCTGCTTCTGTTTTGTAAATAAGTTCATTTGTACCATTTTCTTTTAGATTCCACATATAAGTGATAGCATATGATCTTTGTCTGGCTTACTTCACTTAGGGTGATAATCTCTAGGTCCACCTGTGTTGCTGCAAATGGCATTTTTTCATTCTTTTTTACAATTCCCATTTTCTTATGAAGGACTTTTCCTTTTCATGACCCTGATGGGGTTCTCCACCCAGCCATCCTAGAATGCAGAGCACATCTGGGTAGAAATAAGTCTCGGGATGTTGGCATAAGTAAAGGGTTCTGCTAACCTGGTTTTGCTCTCTCTGTTTATCCAGGTAAAGTATCTTTATATAACGATGCTGGTATGGGTTCTTCATTTTTAAAATAATGACTGCATTTTTCAAACTGTATCTGCTCGTTATAAGTAATTCAGATGGTGCCAAAGTAGGAAGAAGGAAGTGAAATAAATCACCCCAAATCTTAATGCCTAAAAATAAGCATTGTCAGCATAATGTGTCTATCAGTCCAGACAGCTCTCTAGCCTATATTCAGAGAGACAGACAGACAGCAAGAGATACTGTAGTAAATAGAATTATATATTTGCTATTTAAGTAAAAGTTTTTAAATTAAACTTTCCTAAATGAAACAGAAGAAAAACCAATTTAAAACTGAAGTATTTGCTAAAATTTAATTCTTCACCATAAATATTATCCTTATAAGAGCCCTCTAAGGTTAAGAAGAAAACATTGACAGAGGGAGAAGTCAATACTTTTTAACTGCATGTTTTAATTTTGGATAATATGGGGTGACTCTCTCTAAGAAGGATGAAGAAACACAAGCTGTATCCTACCCACATGTCCCCAACCTTATTGATTTTGTTAATTATGTCTTTCCTTTTACTTCACCACCATGAATTAATTTATGCTTTGCTCTGGAACACTCAAACCCAGGCTAATGAGTCCAGAATCGATAATTAAATGAACTCGGTGCCCACAAGGTTGCTTACCCAAATTCCTCATTCCCTAGTTACTTGTTTTGTCTTAAGTGGCAGTATTTCTATTATTATATCATTATTCCAGATGAGCTCAGGGGTGCTATAGTTTCTGATTTATTTCACCCTTGAAATAAACATTCCCAGAGAATGTTGGCCCTGTTGGCTGCATGCTGAGTACATGAAGGAATGTTCTAGAATTATAGGTTCCTCTCCTCAGACCGATATGAACACTGCTCCATTTTCTTCCTGATGTTTAATGCAGTGATGGGAAAGTCTGAAGCCACCTTGATTTTTCCTCTTGTTCAGGACTTGCTCTTTATCTGTCCATATGACTGAAGTTTAGTAAGATGAAAAGATATGTCCTGGGGGTGGTTTCTCTGTACCGCTTCTTTTCAGAAGAGAATATATACTTCCATTCTGCAGATTCAGCTTTTCCTTCTGATTTCAGGAAATTTTTCCTCTAATATGTTTGCATTTTTTCCTTTTGTATTTGTTGATTTCTGGACTGTGGGGACATCAATGATCTCAATGTTGGATGACTTTGCCTTCCTGATTTACCTGCTACCTGTCTACGTGCCTTAACCTCAGGGTCTTATTTCTCTATCTTGACTGTAATTATATCAAGACTTTCTTCTATGTTAGTAAGTCAATTTTCAGTTCCCTCTATTTTTTTCTTTGATGCTTCTAAATGACTAATTCTGCATGAGTATTATTTGGTCTCAGTTTGCCTTCTTAGCTCTGTAATTTTCCCATACACCTGATTCTTTGAGAAAATCTTTTGGTCTTTGAATTCCCACTTTGCTGATGCCATGTTCTAATTAGGTTCTTTGCCATGAAGCACCTGTGCGGTATTTCTTCCTGTTCCTTGGGGGTGTTCTCTTCCAGACTGCATCCCTCATCTCTATTTTCCATTTCGTGTTTCTTCCTTTTTCTCTGTGACCTAAGAGTAGGCTTGCATTGTTGGTGTACATTTTCTTTCTGTTTTGTTTTTGTTTCCACTTGCTCTGATAGAGGATGGCTGAATTTTCCTTTATTCTCTTTCCAGACTCGTTTGTTTGACTTCTAAACCGCAGCTTGAGGGCTGGAATCTTGTGTTCCAGCTACCTCTCTGTAGCTTGAGGCCATATGAGCTGGCAGGTGGAAGGCAGGTGGGGTGAGCAGAACAGCCAGACTGTTTTCTCCCCAGAGATTGTGGATTTCTCTATGCCAGGATCCACCCACTCCATGGGATGTATCTTGGGGGATTCCCTCTGCCTTCAAGCAGTTTCCAGTTCAAAGTGGTGATGTGAGCCTTTGTCTCCATCAAAGGTGCCAGCCCTTGTTTGCTCTTCTGTTTCACCCAGCTCTCCCCAGCAGCCCACGTGACCAGCCTCACTCACAGTCAGAGGAGGAAAAGAGCACCCCACCTCCATCCGCTCATTTCCTGATTGACCGCTGAGGACACACAGGATTCTGTTAACTCGTCAGGACCATATCTGGGGCATTGGGAGGATTCTGTTAACTCGTCAGGACCATATCTGGGGCATGGGGAGGAGGTGAGAGGTTAGGAGTTTTACTTATAAAAGAAAACTTTTTTCTTTTCTTGGTGAAGCATTTTAAAGATTCTGGCATAAGGTATCCTCCTTTCGTCCATTCTTGTTACTATCATGATTATTACTGATTACCGTTTTGGTTATTCTTACTATTGTTTGCTGATTTCATTTCATATTGAGGGAGAAAGATTCTGTGATCTTTTTTTTTTCATCTTTACCCAGAAGATCCTTTAATAAGTACTTATGAAAAAATTCTTTAAAAAGGTGAGGCTGAACATGGCCCTTGGAAAAGAGAGGATACAACTTACTCTATAGGTTAGCTTTGGCACGTACATGTTTATATGAACCTTTATGTTGTAAAGTATATATAGTCTGCAGTAATTCTTGCTTCTCCTCCACTCCAGTTCCTTGCAAATTCTGAGTCTTCTGCTCCCCTTGGGCACCCAACTCTTCTTCCTGAGGGAGGAGGGAATGGTGATTAGACGCAGGGTCTCTGCCTGGGCTACTTGGGCTCTAATTCCAGCCCTCTACTCCTTTGTGGTGAAACCCTTGGCAGATGATTAACTCCTCTGAGCTTTAACTTCTTCGAATTTCCCAGGACTATTGTAGGGTTAGGTGAATGAAGACATGCAAGTTTAGGACAGTATCTGGCACATCGTGAGTGTGAGGTCTTATTGTTTTCATGGCTTTGCACCACTCTAACCGTGAGTGCTAATTGGCCAATGAGAATGATCTCCCCACCAGCTGTTCTGTCTTTGGTGTGGGGTGCAACATGCTAGGGGGAGGGGGGAGCCGCTTTCTTGCTTGGTGGAGCTGACCTCATTGCTGGGCAGAGCCATCATGCCTCCTGCACCCACCTTCAACAAACCCTCAATAGTCATGAAGGTAGGGTTCCCACTGTGAATGAGAAGTATTGCCTGCCATATCAGTAAACAAAGGTTATTGAAGCCATCACATTGCAGCCTCCCTGATGGTGAGTCCTGAGGGCCCTCAGGATGGAAACAGGTTGCCCACCATCAAGCAGTCAGCTGCTGCAGCTGCCCCCCGCCCCCATGGTGCATGCTGTGGAGACCCAGGATGAGAACACACAGGATACTGGCCCCGGGTAGCTGAGGTGCACATCAAAGGAATGATTTCAGTGAGCCCAGACTCTTGCATCTTTCCATACATAGAAAAGCGCTATATGCCTCAACTTGAGATATTTGGTTTTCTTTAATTAACAGTA
Organism: Neophocaena asiaeorientalis asiaeorientalis; assembly: GCF_003031525.2. Classification (NCBI taxonomy): domain Eukaryota; kingdom Metazoa; phylum Chordata; class Mammalia; order Artiodactyla; family Phocoenidae; genus Neophocaena; species Neophocaena asiaeorientalis. Next base: position 3,553,641 of record NW_020173198.1, read on the forward strand.
ATCTTTTGATGTTCCGACTACCTGGTCCTTGTTGCAAAAACTCCTATATATCCTGGCTCCCCGGCTTGTCTCTTCCGAGCAGTCCCTCAGAACTACCTGAGATACTGTGTCCCTGGCTTAAGTCCTCAGTTTTGTCCGCCAAATAAAACAAAATTCTCACCTTTTAGCTTATGCATTTTTTTTTCAGTTGACACCATTCTTGAACTAGACGATTTCCAGGCTTCGTGCAAAGGTTTGTGTGGGATGTGGTCCCTTCTCTGCTGTTCATGTTCCCCCTTTGGCTTTCTATGATCCCCTTGCTCTGAGCACTAATTCAAGATAGTGAGATACTGTGTCCCGGGCTTAAGTCCTCAGTTTTGTCCGCCAAATAAAACAAAATTCTCACCTTTTAGCTTATGCATTTTTTTTTCAGTTGACACCATTCTTGAACTAGACGATTTCCAGGCTTCGTGCAAAGGTTTGTGTGGGATGTGGTCCCTTCTCTGCTGTTCAACAGTTGACACCATTCTTGAACTAGACGATTTCGTGCAAAGGTTTGTGTGGGATGTGGTCCCTTCTCTGCTGTTCATGTTCCGCCTTTGGCTTTCTATGATCCCTTTGCTCTGAGCACTAATTCAAGATGATATGTGAATTGGCTTGACTGTACCACGTAGATAGATGTCAGATCATCACATCGTGCACCTTAAATAGACAGGATTTTAATTTTTAATAAATGGCGTTAGAGACTCGGGGGAAAATATCCTATCTTCACACTTTGCTTCATCCCATGTAGGCTCTCTGAGGCTGCTGTGGGACCCTTTGGCTTTCTATGATCCCCTTGCTCTGAGCACTAATTCAAGATGACTGTACCACGTAGATAGATGTCAGATCATCACATCATGCACCTTAAATAGACAGGATTTTAATTTTTAATAAATGGCGTTAGAGACTCGGGGGAAAATATCCTATCTTCACACTTTGCTTCATCCCATGTAGGCTCTCTGAGGCTGCTGTGGGTCCAGAGTGTGTTTTACCTCCCATCTTCCCCAGCTCCGGTAACACGGTGCCGGGGAGATCTCCCTGGCAGGCTCCTCTGCAGGCACCCCCGGCCTAGCTCCTGGGGAGTGCTGCTAGGGTGGGGAATATGTCCTCAGCTCAGCTCCACCCAACATGGGCTGTACATTCATCTCGCTGCTATGTACTTAGCAGTCTGTTCATTACGTTGCACCTCAAAGTCTGGGCTCCTTCCTGTTTTCTTAACCCTCCAGCTCCCAAGTTATACTGAAGTTCAGTTATACTGAAACCCCACTGGATTGGTTGGGACCATGGCCCTCTGTTTCACTGGGTTTTCTCCCTAGAGCCGATGCAGATTTTGAGCAGTATTTATCTCTTTACCCACTGCTTGCCCTGCCCACTGGATTGGCCCTCGGTGGCTGTGAAGGATCAGATTATTATTCAGCCAATATTTATTACCTTACCCCCTCCCACTGAAGGTGGTATATACATCTCAGTCTCTGCATTTGAGGCTTGGCCGTGTGATTTTCTTGGCCAAAGAGATATTGGCTGGCATGACATAAGCGGAGGTCTTAAATACACTTGCATGGTTTGGTTCCCTCTGGAGCTCCTGTGATAACCACAAGAACATACACTGAGTAGTTACTGCCCTTTCGACCTGGGCCTGAGAACATGGAGCAGATGTGAACCCAGCCTATAGCCTGGAAGCAAAGCTAGCCAATCTGCAATCTGATAGAGTCATTTGAGACACCACTGGTCTCCAGAACCTGTAAGCATAAGAAAAAATGCTTGTGGTTGTAAGATGCTGAGTTTTGAGGTGGTTTGTTACACAGCACTGTTGTGTGTCAATAGCTGACTAATACATGGACTAGGATGCTACATTAAACTTTGTTCCATAGGCCCCGCCTACATTAAGAACAGCCTTATGGATTACTTTTTCCCAACCCCAATCTCAATTCCATTCCTCTCCACCAACACATGTGCCCGGTGTCCCAGCCTGTCATGCACCTAACCCCACCTGGTGTTATACAGGTTATTAACTCAGTCAATATACTCAGTGGCCAAAAAAGATACCGGCATTGCAATCCCCAGAAGTAATCAAACATTCTGCAACACAAGGATGTAAAAAAGTACATCTAAGTGAAAGCTCAGGCACGAACCCTCAGACAGAAGACACAGGAAAGAGACTTTAGTTGAACAGACTTGAAGGCTGCTTATGTAATATTCTCATGCCTTTTGTAGGTAGAGGTATAATTATTTCATTATGTTTTCCTGTGAAGTGTGAAAACTCTCTTTACCAATGCTCTTAAATTAGTTAAATATAATATTCAGCGAGACAGGAGACAGAGCAATGTTAATTGAAAGTGGAGAGGTGTTTATAGGTTGATATGGCGCAGCCAACTGTGACTAAAATTAATGTTTGGGGGTTCCTGAAACTGCCTGATACCCTCAAGTTTATTCTGTGTTTCCAATAGCAGCTCCTGGCACCCGGAGGGTCTTGCTCAATGTGTCACAATTCCAGCATGCCTTGAAGAAGATTTCTTTGAATTGGGTCAAAGAAGATGTGATTTTAATTAAATTCCATTTGTAAGTTTTTGCCTGATGAGGTGTTAAGGACAATGGGGGGGATTTTAAAAAATTCATCTTATTCTGGATAGATTGTTGGTAAAATCATCACTGAAGCCTGTCCCCGGTCTTACCTTGGAGTTTATCAAGGCTGGGGTTGCTCCGTCATCTATATCAGACCACAGTTAGAATCTTTGAGATTACAATGGTGTGGACATTGCAGGATATTATGAGACAAAGACTAGTCAAAGGGTTTAATTCCACCTCTGTTCTTTTTGAAATGCAGTATCAAGTTATCTCTGCCCTGCTCCGGCTTGAAAGTGAGTTCTTCAACTGTCTGACCAGTCCTAGATTCCATTATTTATTTGGTCAATGGAGCAAATGTCAGTAGAGTATCCCAAGACCCCCCAGCTGAGCCCCCAGCATGAGTCCCCAGCATGACCAATGACCCTGCCCAAAGAATGAACTGGCATATTTTGATCCCTTTTTTAACTTCCCTCAGGGCAGAACTTGTAGGAACATGCTGGCATCCAATCACACCTTAATTTATTTGGAAAACCTAGGGTATGTTTGTAACTATTCTTTTATGGAACAGTCTGGCAAGTCTGGTTTAAACAAACAAACAAACAAAAAACTTGTAATAGGAAATGGGAAGATGATTGAATTTTCTTCCCTTTGTTATATTTGCAGCCTGTATTTGGGAAGGGAAACAGAGTTATTAGTATAGTTTGCTTAGGAAAAATAGGTAATAATAATAATTGCTAGTACCATTTATTTCCCATAAGGAAGAATATTGTTACACAGTGGTGTCCTTGGGTCCAAAGCTGTTGTGGGATATTTTCCCCAAAGACACCATGACCGTATCTCTCTAGCTTTTCAATGGCCGTGGTTTTATAGTTGGATCAGGACTAAACTTGATCTGCGTCTGTCTTGGACATGCTGATGTTCATGTGGGTTTCACTGAAGCACTGAACTTCATGACACCGCTTTGGCCAAACACCTATTTTTGAAGATTTTCCACACTTGAAGGCTCAGGAATCCACCTGTGGCTCCGTTTAATTTATGGAGGAGTTTTTTTCTTCATAAAGAGATGTCTCCTTGCAGAAGCCTTCTTTAGTCACCCAACCTAAAATAGCTCCTGCCCTGCCACTTTTGATCACATTGCCTTATTTTATTAATTTCATAACTGTATGGTCCTTATTCATCTATTTATACGATTGTCTTGTCTTCACTAGAATGTAAACTCCCTGAGGCCAGGGTCCTTTCTGTCTTATTCATTGCTTTCTCCCTAGCACCTGGAAGGGTGTTGGCACGTAGTAGTTGCTTGATAAAACTTTGTTGAAATAAAGAATTGATGGCTGAGTGAACTTGGGCTCCTCTCGTTTGGACCATTTCCAAATTACCTCTTCTGTCTGTGCCAAACACCTGCTTCTCTCAACTTCCCGTGGTTTATTCCTCTTCTTCACTTTGGTTGTCCTTTCTAGAAGACCCAGTTTTGTCAGTGCTCCATGTTAGAATGTGTAGCCAGAACCAGTGTACATATTTCAGGACTGGCCCAATGAGGATGACTAGATAGTTGGTTGAGAGATTCTGACTGGGGAGATGAGATAGAAGAGGGATGAATTTCAATAAGAAAAAAATTGGGGACAAAGATAAATTCTAGCAAGGCCTTGAAATGAAAGCCAGTGCAGGAGAGATTCACCTAGTAGGTGCTTTGGATGGTCCATTGGTGGAAGAACCATACTAAAATACCTGATCTGGGACAGTGAGACAGCCTGTCTATGACAGGCTCTGGGAGAGTGACCAAAAGGAGGTGAAGTTTGGACTGTCATAGAGTCTGCTAATGGGCTACAGGGACCCCACCATTTGCAATTAATTTAGAACCAAATTTCCCACTTATAGAGAGAAACGCATAGGGATTCTTTTTTTATCCATAAACCCATCCCAAAGCCTAATTAAAAACCTCAATCCCCAAACTAGTTTCTCTTGATTCAAGTCTTTGGTAGTGGAGCCTCGCCAACTCTCCTTGGAAAACACACTTCACATGAGCAAATGAATCAGGCTGGATTTATCTGGAGAAACAAGGAGGGTCTAGTCTCATAAAGTCTAGTCTATATGGACATAACTGCTTCTCTGTTGATTTCTCTGTCCTTCCTAGGGTGCCTGGATGACCTGGTAGAGGGTGAGGCTCTCTTCACTGACTTGGGGTTCTCAGGTGCTGCCTCGTGGGTGGGGGTCAGGCTGGCTCTGCTCCATTTCTCAGCTGAGAAGCCATTCGTAAAGATTTGTTCCACATTTCAGCCAACACTTCCCCAATTTCACCCTTGAGTTCTTTCAAAGCACTTGGGCGGATGTCATCCAGCCCTGCGATTTATCCCTATCTAGCTGGTACGTTTGTTCAGGTTAGATTGAGTGCCTCAAATCCATGTGCGTCAGGAGACGATGAGGCAGGATGTGTCTCAAGCACCTTCCTTGTTCCTCCCATACTATTTCAAATAATCTTGAGGTCATCAATGAGAGAAAGTTTGCAACAACCAGATTAAGAATTCCCCTATTATCAGCTTCTTGTCTCTGTGTATTCAGAGAATGTTCTAGATCTTTTAAAGGCCTCCTCACATTATCTTTTGAGCCACCTTACGCTGGGTAGGATCTTGGCTGTTGCACAGATATGAAAGAAGACGCCCTTTCCTCTTCAATACTTCATTTCTGGGTCCACAGATTCATTGGTGGTGGAGATTTCCAAAATCCTTTAAAAATCATCTCTAAGCTCCAAGATTCTAGACCCTATTCCTAATGTATTACGCCTAAATCCTGCCTCCATTTGGACCTAGACATGGGATAAACCTGGAGTGTTGAAAAGGATCTTAGAGAGAAGGGGAAACCCAAATCCCAAATAGACATGGGTGTGGGAACTTGAGATTATGAAACAAGAGGACAAATTTGGGGAATGATAAATCTCTGTTCTTTAAATTTCATTATTATTTCCTAGGATGAGTATTATCGCAATGACCCTGGTCAAAGGAAGGGGAAAACGCTACCGAGACTTTCACATTTCTCATGCAAAGTGCTTTCCATGTGTCTGTGTGTGTGAGTGCCACGCGTTTGACACAGCCCTGAAGATCCCATGCCTGGTATAAGTGGGCCTAAAAAAATCTGTGCCCAACCTTCATTTCCAGTTTTATCCTCCCTCACCTCACCCTCTCCCCCTTTCTTCACCCTGAGATGCATCTACACAGCTTCCAGGAACATCCAACAGACATTCAAGTTGCCCCGTGCATGCACGCCTCTTCCTATAGCCTGGGTCCTCCTCTCCTGTACCCTGAAGACTCCCACTCATCTGCTGGGGTCCAGCTCTGTGAAGACTTAGCACATCTCCCTTTCCCTGTATCTAACAAATCAGTTCTTAGCAAGGCCATCTCGTATGTTATGTAGTGTGTTAGATTATAATGACCTATTAAATATAATTGTTACTATACAAGGGAGTTATGGCCGTAGAGGTTTTGATGTCGGGCAAAGAGGGGTCATTTCCCTTATGCGCTGACTGGGTCTGATCTCTTACCTGTTACCTTCCTCAGCCTCTGCCAGCTGTAGTCCCAGCATTTCCTCCTGTGGGCTCAGCGCTGCCCAGTTCCTGAGCCAGTCTGACCAGGCAAGGGGTCCCATCTGGAGACAGACCACTAGATGGAGTCTTGCTACCATAGAGCTGCTTCCGTGGGAGCCCAGGGCCTCTGTGTGCCCAAGGATCACTGCCTCTGTCTACCTCTGGGCTTGTGTCTCTTTTCCCCTCCTGGCTCTCTGTCTTGTCTACTGCTCTGACACCTGCCTAGAAGGAGCCATACACCCCCTTAAGACTTCAGCTCTAACCCCAGGCCTATTCCAAAAACCCCATCTGGATTCCTCCGGAGACTGAATTACTACCCCCAAACCACATTTCCTCTGCCCTCCTGACCTTGCAGATCCCCCTAGTCCTGGCCTCACTACCCCCACACAGGCAGCCCTGGATGTCTGTATGTCTGAGCCAAGTTCTGCTGTCTGGAAACAGCCTCGCTGCTCCAGACTGGGTATCTGGGGGGACCCAAGGGATCTGAGGGGAAGCTGTTGCAAGGATGGGCTTGGGAGTCAGGAAGATCTGGGATCAAGACCCACTGCGTTACTTACTAGCTGTGTGGCCTCGGGAAAGCTCTCTGAGCTTCCGTGTCCTCACATGGAGAATGGCGCATAGGTTTGACGTAAGGATTAAATGATGTAATATTCTCGGCACAGTGTAAGCATTGAGCGAGAGGTCAAAATAGGGAGATTGATGATGATGAAAATGATGGTGACGTCAGTGCTGGCTGGTGTCCTTCGGCCGTTGCTCCCGGTGGGATTGGCCTCTTAGCTTTGTTCGTTTGCCCATTTCTTTTTCTGTCTTTTCTGATGCTCATCCCCTCTTCCTTGGATCATTATTCCTGACTCAGAGCTTGCCTTGTGACCACCTGGCCCCAGGTCTATCGTAGCCTGAGGTCCCTCGGGCAGATCCTGCGCCTTGGACAAGGCACCCAGATCCACCTGTGGGCTCAGGCCCGATGGCGTCTGGCCTGTGGAGCTGCTAGAATCCAGCCGCAGCACCAGCACATTCATATCTCCTTGTATCGCCAATGCTGCTTCTTGGGCGCCACAAGGGGGAAAATTCAAGGTCAGAACAGACACATGAAATCAATTTCACCTGGGGAAGTAGCTCCCTTACAGAGCGCCTGTCTGATACTCATCTGCTTCGCCCTGGCTCAGCTCGAGGGTGGCACTTCGGGGAAGGCTGCTCCCAGGATCTTTGCAGAGAAACACAACACAAAACAGACCGCAGGAGTGTGTGTGTGTGTCTGTGTGAGTGTGTCTGTATATGTGTGTGTCTGTATATGTGTATATGTCTGCATATGTGGGGAGGTCTTTTATGTTCTCTCTCTTGCTGTCAGCCTCCTTCTGTGTTTTTTCTTTTTCTTTTCTCTTCTCCCCTCCTGTCCGATTCTTAACAGTCTGTCTGTCCCTCCGTTTCCCTCTGTCCTCTCATTTCTGTTTCCTTGCCTCCCCACTCCATCTCTCCCTCCTTCCCCAGCTCCCTCTGCTCTGCTGCCATCTGTGCTCTCCTCTTTCATCCTTAATCTCTTTCCTGCCCTTCTCTCCCTGTTTCCCTCTTTTTTCTCACTGCCCCTCATCATCTCCCCTTCTCTGTCTCCAAAGGATGGTAGTGGTTTCTCACTAGACAATTCTCGTTGGTTTTCTCTTCCCTCAAAACGCAGGAGCCCCTGGGTTTCCCCTGCCCAGGGTTGGGGGTTACCTGGGCTGCTTTGTCCACAGTGGACTTGCGTGTGCATCCTGCTTCCTTCTGGTGCTACCTTATCAAGACCTGCATGAGTCTCTGTCTCCCTACCTGTGAAATGGAGCCAATTATAGTCCCTACCTCAGGGTATTTCAAAAATGAGAATTCCATGAAATAATGCACAAGAAATTGTCAGAACAGTGCCTAACAACTGGTGCATGCTCAGTAAATATTTGTTGGATGAATGAATGAATAAATTAACGACAGACTTCATGTGGTGCCTGGCACGTGGTAAGTGCCCTGTGGATCATTGGTATCAGCTAAGAGGGATCCAGTTGAGGTGCTTTGTGGCCAGACTTGGCCAGGCCGGGCAAGGGTGGAGGTGGGGTTAGGGCTGGGGTGCAGACCCCCTGCCTGCTTCATGGTCATGGTGGAGGCAGGGGGCAGGCGACATCACTTGTTTCTGCTTCTTTGATCTTAATCCCACGCTGGCTTCATTGCAGCCTGCACTCACCAGGAGTGAAGCTGACCCAGGAGACCAGGGAGGAGCACACCGTGTTTTTCCTCTTATGGTACCCTGAGAGTCAACCTGCCTGCTGAAATCGAAATGAACTTTTTCCCCAAGCAGGAGGTAGGGCTGTCCAGGCTTTGAGATCCATTGAAGTTTTTAAATGAGTCAGTTCACTTCTGGCACCTTAACGTGCTCATCTGCAAGACGGGATTATTTGTCCCAACTCACCCGCCAGGAAATCCTACTAAAATGGCAATGTGTTCGTGTGTAATAGCTGCCCATGGCACATGGTCTCTGATGTTGCTTTTTTTTTTTAAACTTCAATCATTCTTCGGCAAAGACTAGTCCTTTTGTTTTATTAATTAATTTATTTAATTTTGCTGTGTTGGGTCTTCGTTTCTGTGCGAGGGCTTTCTCTAGTTGTGGCGAGCGGGGGCCACTCTTCACTGCGGTGCGCGGGCCTCTCACTATCGCGGCCTCTCTTGTTGCAGAGCACGGGCTGCAGACGCGCAGTCTCAGTAGTTGTGACTCACGGGCCTAGTTGCTCCGCGGCATGTGGCATGCTCCCAGACCAGGGCTCGAACCCGTGTTCCCTGCATTAGCAGGCGGATTCTCAACCACTGCACCATCAGGGAAGCCTATTATTTTTTTAATTGTTGATTTTTCTGTTTCACTGGCTGGAGCTCTCTAAAGGTGTAAGGGAGAAGGGTGACCAACAGAGTCAGTTAAAGCCTTCATGGAGGATGTTTTCTTAGAGGCATTCACTGCCACGTATTTCCATCAAAAATAAACGTGATACACACACACACTATATGTGTGTATATATATATGTATGTATAGGTGTATGTATATATCTGTGTGTATATAATATATATGTATATTATATATATTTTTTGGTCTGTTTTCATTATATTCAGGAATTTTATTTTATTTGAGAGCTAGAAAGTCTCCTGTAAGAGTGAAACTCTTTTTCCAAAGGCCACTTCCCTGCTGGAAGTAGAGGAAAGCCTGCCGGCACATTCTAAGGACACCAGCTCAGCCTAACAGCAGCCCTCCATGAGGGAACGCGGCACAAAGAGAGAAATCAATTTCACATCTAGGCTGGACACCAAACACGCACGTGTCTGAGTTGCATCATTCTCTGAACTGCTGCTGACTGGAAGCTTCTTAGGAATGAAATCTCGTTCCAGGCTTCCCTGGTGGCGCAGTGGTTGAGAGTCCGCCTGCTGAGGCAGGGGACGCGGGTTCGTGCCCCGGTCCGGGAGGGTCCCACATGCCGCGGAGCGGCTGGGCCCGTGAGCCATGGCTGCTGAGCCTGCGCGTCCGGAGCCTGTGCTCCGCAACGGGAGAGGCCGCAACAGTGAGAGGTCCGCGTACCGCAAAAAAAAAATCTCGTTCCAGCCCTGCTCCTTTCTTGACCTGGTAAAAAAAATCAAAGGGGATTTCGGTTCCCGGCTTGAAGCACTCATCACTCATCACTGTATTGTTCGGGGGTTGGCTTGGGGCCTCTCATATTAAGAGGCTGAAAGCTGACCATTCGTGACTGGAGTGGATGAAAGGCCAGCTGACTGAGCACTCAGCATCATTCCTCTGTCTCTTGCTCACCACTTATCTCTTCCCCACCTCCTTCATGGGTTCCCAGCAGTGGATGCTTCTGGAAAATACTCATGCCCAGTTCCCACTACCTGACTCATAATCTTTGGGGGTTGGTCTTAGGTATTGGCATTTAAAGAATCTCCCCAGATGGCGATAATATAACCCAGGCCAAGCACCACTGATTTAAAACGAGCCTTAATTCTAGCCCTCGCCCCCTCCCAGACCTAACTCCAAACCTAACAGAGCCCTGATGCTGTCCACACCTGCACCCCCAGTGCTCTCTGGCTCCCTCCCTACATCCTGTCCCTCATTCCTTCTTCCCTGTCACCTTTTCATGTCCTTAACGCTGCTCCAGATTGACTGTCTGCTCCCTCCTTCTCTGCTCTGAGGGCTGGTCAGCTTTGGACTAAATCACTGATCCTCGGCCTTATTTCTCCTGCAGCACATATGATAGGACTTTTACCTGTCCAGTCGGCTTTCATGGTGGTCCCATTGTGGTCAGATTTTGACAAAACCCTTCCCCTATTTTGTAGTTAAGGAAAAACAAAGCTCTGTGATACTATGAAATCACTGGGCTTCTGAGGGACCTCAGCTCAGATCTGGAGGGCTGGAGCTTCTGTCCATGGGCAATTCCTGGTGTCCCTCCCCGTGGCCAAATCACCTCCCACACAACGACTGTCCTCACAGTGTGTGCGCCTGTTCTAAGGTTAACTCAAATCTGTTCAAGCTTATCTATTTTTGAGAAAAAGAAGGGGGTATATAATTCACAAACTTGGATGCTATGTTACACCAGTATGTTGTGAAACCACAGCTGTATTAGGGCTCTCCAGAGAAAGAGTGCCAATAAGATAGGTACAGATACAGAAATAGAAATAGAAGTAGAAGTAGATATCGATATAGACATAGACATCTTTCTTTCTAAAAAGAGATTTATTATAAGGTATTGGTTCACCTGATTATAGAGGCTGAGATATCCCACGTTCTGCCATCTTCAAGCCAGAGACCCAGGGATGGTGGTGATGAAGTTCTAAGGCCTGAGAGCCAGGAAGCTGATGGTGTAGATTCCAGTCCGCGTCTGAACACCTCACAACCAGGAGTGCCAAGGGCAGGAGAAGATTGCTGTCCCAGAGTGAATTCAACTTTCCTCCATTTTTTTTTGTTCTCTTCAGACCCTCAGTGGATTGTATGATGCCCACCCACACAGGGGAGGGTACCCTGCCTTACTGAGTCCACAAATGCTAATCTTTTCCAGAAACACCCTCACAGACTCACCAAGAGATAATGTTTAACTAACTAACCATCTGGGTATCCTGTGGCCCAGTCAAGTTGACCCATAAAGTTAAGCTTCATCACAGCTTAAACTTGAAATGAGGATTCTGAGTCAGTAGGTCTGGGTCAGGGCCTGAGGGTCTGCATTTCTAACAAGTTCCCAGGTGATACTGATACTGTTGGTCTGCAAGCCACATTTTGGACAGCCAAGTTAGAATACTGGTCCTAGCCGACAAGGAGAGGAGGAAGGAAATGATGCTCTAGGTCCCTGGGAACGGTCAGGGCCAAGGTGACTCTCATCGTAAGATGCTGAGAGTTTACTTCTGCCGTTGTCCTCATAGAACTGCCGTGAAATTGTCTGCCTGTTTCACGCAAGGCCATGAGAGACTCTGCTTTTCCCAAAAATCTATGAGATTACATTGCTGGTCTCCTCTTCCTCACTCCACATGCCCCTCCAGCCCCTCCCTGCCCAGCCCTCCAATCTTACCTGGGCCCCATCCGGGCCCAGCCCTCCGAGGGTCCATCGGGATGGGTGACAGGGCTCTAAGGCTAAAAGCAGAGATTCCCCTGGGCCTTCGCCCTCACTCCAGCCTCTCCCTCTGCTTCCCACGCCAAGTTGATGAGATTCCCAGCTGGACCAGGTCCTGTCACTGCTCTAAGGAGGACATCAACACTTCTCTCGCCCATCAGTCCTGCAGCCCCGTAGCTGCACCAAGATGCAGAAAAGCAGGAGCTCCACTTCTGCTGCTGTGCAGACGGGCAAGAAGGTCAGTGGTGTCTATGGGAAGAGAGGCGATGACTTCCAGGGACATTAGTTTTTCAGTATGTGTGTTTGGAAGTGTGGCAGCTTAATCTGTGACAGGCTGGATTGCAGGCCCCCGTCAGACTCAGAGCTAAAGGATGGCTCTGAGTTTATAATTTAGTTCCAACTAAGGCTCACCTGGCTGGGGCCACAGAGAATGGAGTTAGTGGGCAGGCGGGAAGAAGGCAGGTACTAAGGCACCTTCCTAGTACCACATGTGATGCATACAGGATCCCATTTAATTAATCTCTGCTGCTTTCTGAAGGGCAGATCACGGCTATTCCCAAATTAGAGATGAGAAAACCGAGGTTCCCGTAGGTTACGGTCAATGTCATACATCTCATTCATTCATTCTCATTCATTCAACAAATGCTGATGAAAAACTGCTTTATGCCAGGAAGTGTTCTGGGTCTTGGGGACACAGTGGCCACGAAGACAGACACCGTCTCTGTCTTGTGGGGTCACGTTTTCTAGTTGGGGAGACTGAAAATGCAACGAGGCAACTTATTAAAATAATTCAAGTTGAGAAGCAAATAATCATGGGGCCGTGAAGGAGGGTGCATTGTCCAGCTGCCATCCTGTTTCTTCCTCTGAACAAATCACTGGGCCTGGCTGTCCTCTCCATCCCGTCTTCCCATCTTCTTTTGCCACATGCAAATCAGTCTCTGAGCATAGACCCAAGGAGGTAGGCTTCTGTACCCACCAATTCATTATTTACACGTAAACAAGTCTGAATTGTTTTTGAGCTACAATAACAAGTAAACACATACGTGGTCATGTGCAGGCACACACACACACACTTGCAGACACATGCACACACACCCAGAGGCAAGCGCAGCTCTTTGGGTCAATCGTGTAAAATGTCAGCCTGACCTTCCTGTGAGTGTTTAGAAACAGGATGAAGAACCCTTGCTAAGAAGTTGGAGGGGTGTAAAAGGTTCTGTAAAAGGTTCTGTCAGTACTCCTGGCAGAAAAGTTTTTAATTTTTTTTTCTCCAGACAATGAGAATCTCCTTTCTGCAGAGGGAGGAAAATAAGCAGGTGTCTGTTGGTTAGGTGTGTAAAGTAACCTAGTTAGTGGTTTTCTGTAAAAGGTTCTGTCAGTACGCCTGGCAGAAAAGTTTTTAATTTTTTTTCTCCAGACAATGAGAATCTCCTTTCTGCAGAGGGAGGAAAATAAGCAGGTGTCTGTTGGTTAGGTGTGTAAAGTAACCTAGTTGCGGGCATACTGTGTTTGGGGAATCAGCCTGGCTTTGCCACACGGTTGCGTGAAGCTGTCAGAAACCCTGGTTCACACCAGACTCTTTTGGCCCAATCTCCCTTTTGTTTGGAGGGATGAAGAACGTGCCTTCTTTCCATTCCACTCCTGAGATACCTCCACTGCAAATCCTAACAAGCACTACTGTTCAAATATATAACGATGTTAACCTTCAAGGTAACAGCAGTAGTGATTAGCACTAAGTGCTGGCCACCATTCTGAGCACTGTACATTGTATTGACTCATTTAATCTTGCATCAACCCTATCAGGTAGACTCTGTTCTTAGAAATCCATTTGTACCTGAAGAAACTGAGGCACAGTGGGATTAAGCTACTTTGCCAACAGCAGTGGTGAAGACCAGCTTTAAATGATGATACCGGGGCTTCCCTGGTGGCGCAGTGGTTGAGCGTCTGCCTGCTAATGCAGGGGACACAGGTTCGAGCCCTGGTCTGGGAAGATCTCACATGCCATGGAGCAGCTAGGCCCGTGAGTCACAACTACTGAGACTGCGCGTCTGGAGCCTGTGCTCCGCAACAAGAGAGGCCACGATAGTGAGAGGCCCGCTCACCGCGATGAAGAGTGGCCCCCGCTCGCCACAACTAGAGAAAGCCCTCGCACAGAAACGAAGACCCAACACAGCAAAATAAATTAATTAATTAATAAACTCCTACCCCCAACATCTTAAAAGAAAAAAAAAATGATGATACCGCCTTGTGTGTATGGGGGTTAGGTTGGGCATCTCCTTCCAACATCCAGGGTCTCGGGGTGGCACCTCCCTAAAATGACCCACCCACTTCCCAGTATTTCTGGGTAGGTTTAGTGAGGAAGAAGGACATATGAATCTCCCTGCACTTGCCAACGGATACGATGTCAATGCCAGCTAAATCTGGCAGCCAGGGACTTCCCTGGTGGTCCAGTGGTTAAAAATCCGCCTGCCAATGCAGGGGACACGAGTTCAATCCCTGGTCCAGGAAGATCTCACATGCCGTGGAGCAGCTAAACCCGTGCACCACAACTACCGAGCCTGCGCTCTAGAGCCCACGTGCCGCAACTGCTGAGTCCACGTGCCACAACTACTGAGCCTGCATGCTGCAACTGCTGAAGCCTGTGTGCCTAGAGCCCATGCTCTGCAACAAGAGAAGCCACTGAAATGAGAAGCCGGTGCACCGCAACGAACAGTAGCCCCCACTCGCCGCAACTAGAGAGAGCCCGAACGCAGCAATGAAGAACCAACGCAGCCAAAAATAAGTAAAATTAAAAAAAAAAAAATCTGGCAGCCAGAAGCAGCAGGTGAATTTCCTCCTCCAGTGCCTCTTCCTCTCACTCTCATCCTTACTCAGAGCAGCTCCAAGGAAATCCTCCAGCTTATGTAACTGTTTCTTGCAACCTCTAATTGCCCCGTTTTCTAATACAGGCATTTCCATCTCAATGCCAGATGCTGTGCTGTGGGCCAGTGTCACTGCTTTGGGAGGTTTTGTCTGTTAAGTAATTGCTTGGAGGGTCCTCTCTCTTTCCTGTGCATTTTCTTTTATCATCACTTGGAGACCGAGAGCGGGGCTGGGGCCCTGACAGCATCTTCCAGGGACTGTGTTTCACTGACCATGTCTTCTCGTCCTCTCTGCTGGGCCCTAACTCACAAGCTCACATCCCTGGCCTCCAGGAGCCCAGCCAGACCCTCACTCTGTGCTTCTGGTTCACAGAACCTGAGAATCAAGATGGGAGGGCCCTGAAGAGTCTCCCAGTCCAAGCTTTTATTCATCTGTCAAAAAGATTTTTTATTAGTAGTTGAATCTATTGCTTCCCAGCAAAACTTACATACAGTAGATAAAACTAAAGCACTTCAGGTTGAAGGAGCGCCCTGCTTAGCTCCAAATAACACCACCCTCACCATGTGGCCCCCTAATCCCCATTCTTTATTTCCCATCCTAATTCCCATCTTCCCTGGAGCTCTGCCTTGCTCCAGTTCAAATGCACTGCTCTGTGGGTCGGGGGCTTCGTGCTAACATTGTACCCAAAAGCATCACGCAGCTTTAGCTCACGTGCTCCCAGCATGGCAGCCCCCTTCCTCCCTAAAATAGCCTCTCCTTAACTGGCTCACCATCTCTGGCCTTGCCTCCTCTCGTCCACTGGGCACACTAAGGACATGGAGATCCTTTGACAGTGTAGATCTGGCCGTGTGACACAATGGCTTAAAATCTGCCCCCTCTTCCCTGTCATTTCGTATTGACCTGAGGATGAAGTCCAAACTCCTTCGAAAATATTCAAAGATCCTTCTTGTCTGAGCTGCTGCTTGATTCTCCAGCCTCATCTTTTACCATATGTCTTCCGTCCAGCTGGATGGGACTTCGAGCTGGACCTTAAATGTGCTGGGGCTTTGCTGTACTTTGAGGCTTTGCTGAGGGTGGGCCTCAGCCAGGAGCACCCTTCCCACTCTCACTCCCTGCACCTTTACTGGACTTAGCTGTCATCATCACCAACTTCTTCCACCTCTTCTACCCTATTAGGACCCTACCCCCGCTGCTCCTAGAGCCCTGTGGGCTTTCTCAGTCACCCCAGGGGCTATGCCTTATTTCCTCATCTGTTGCCCTCACTAAAGTGTAATCTCTATGAAGGCAATGACCACAGGCATCTTGGTCCCTTATGTATTCTCAATGCATAGTAAAACTTGGTACAAAAATGATGGTCAGTGGGGATTTACTGAACATATAACTGACAGTCACTTGCCCTGACCCCCATACAGTGATTTGCAGGCTCCCTCTACCCAACTTGGCTTGACCGCTGCTGGTAACTGATGAGGCCTGAGGTCTGACTGCAGACCTCACCAATTCCCTACAGCTTCCATGATTTGCTTTTCCTTTCCTGGTCTCAACCTTCCAGCCACACCCCATGGCTTCTTCCTTATAGGAATGTCAAGGTCTGCAGCTCCATGAGGGCAGGCATCTCCTCCATCTTGTTCACAGTGATGTTCTAGTGCTTGGCACTTAGGAGGTGCTCAATAAACATTTGTTGAGTAAATGAAAAAGAAAAAAGTCAGTTCTGCAGTTCTAGAAGAACGCGGGGTCAACATTCCATACAGAACGGGAGCCTGAGTTCGTGGCTGCCCAGTGTGTATGAATAGAGCTCTTCTTGGCCTTCTTGGGCCACTCATGGAATTGCTTTTGGGGTTGGAGCTTTTCCAGGGCACAACTGCTTGTCTTGAAAACTCCTCTGATGACATTTAAGTTCTGGCTCTGATCCCCCCTGGGCCTGGGAGCAGGTTCCTCACGTCTTCACTGCTGTGTCCTCCCTCCCTTCTTCTCAGCACCTGCATCATAGACGATTCAAGAAGCCCAGCTTTCTGCAAGAGGAGAGATTTCAGCTCTTATGAGAATTTATTGCAGAACTTAGCTGCTGCCAGACCCTTCGATACCAGGTCTAAACACGCTCTTTAAACACACTCAGGAATAGGAATGAAATTCAAGTTGTCTCTTTAGAAGGTTTCTGCCAGCTTCAGGAAGCCACTGCCTGTCCTTTAGGATTGATTTGCAGGTAGATGATGAGGAAAGTCTAGGCATTTAGTGACAAGGCTCATTTTTGCCAAATATGTCCAAACGGCCCAGGCACAAAATTCATCAAGGGGAGGGAGTTGCTGTCACCCTTTTTACCAATTGGGGATCCTCATCTTTGAAACTCCCTGTCATCAAGACTCCTCAATTCTCACTTAAAATCAAGATAATTTTATAAAGTAAGAACATGATGAAATAAATTAAGCTGAAGATTTTAAAAGTGGCAAAAATTTATAACATGTCCATCAACCTTAACTAAAAAAATTAGAAAAATATGACAAAATGAAATAATACATAGACAGCAAAAAAGAAAGTTCATTTTATTACGATGCTTAAGTGGAGCAAAACGTGTTAAAGAATGTGTAGGAGTGAAAGGTTCTCAGGAAGAAGTGAGATGGAACATAAAATGAATGGACTTTGGTGAAAGACATGTCTGGGCTCCAAACACAACTTGGCTACCTTCTAGCTCCCCACGCCCCATATCACAGGTCTTGGCTGAGTGTTTTTCCCCATCTGTAAAGTAGGTTTAGGGATACTGTTGTGTACTTTTGTTGTTTTGTACCTCAGCGTTCCTCTGGGGAAATAGCCCTATCCCACTCATCCTGTTGGAAGAAGTCAATTCTTACATCTCAACTCAGGTATGGGCACATGGCTCATGTCTGGCTCATCCCAGTCTGGGGTGGGGTAAGGACTGTATCAATGGAACCAGTTTTTCACTCTCCCTGCAGGTGTGCCATTGCATTTCTCTTACCAAAAGGGGGGATTTTGACATTGGGGTTGGCTTGTGATGTGTTTTGGCCAATTGGACATGGTAGAGTGATGGTGAATCATGGTGCTGGTGAAGTCTTGTGTGCTTCCACTTGCTACTCTTGTGTCTCCGCCATCACCTTGAGAACATGCCTGGGCTGGCCTGCTGAAGGAGGAGAGACATGTGGAACAGAGGTGAGTCACCCACATTGCCTTAATCTCCAGATATGTAAGCGAGACCACTAAAGATCAGTAGGGCCACCAGCTGGCCCACGACTGATCCTGGATGCATGATGGATAAGTGTATTTTTATATGCCACTGAAGCTTTGTGGTTGTTTGTTGCTCAATTTTTTTGTGACAGCAGAAAACTGATACAGTCTGTGACCACATTTCAGCCCATCAGAGTTGGGATAGAGACAGTCACTGGAACAATTAGAGGAAAGGTACTTAGTTTTCTACGGGAGTTGCTATGCTGGCAAGATATAAGCCTAGAACAGTTGGAGGATACCATGTCAATTTAGGGAAAGCCTGCCTGAGACTGAAGTTAAAACAGAAGTATCAAACTTAAAGATGGGAAGGAAGAATCCTGTGTCTTTATAGCTCCTGGATCCAGCCTACCTGAAACGGTTATTATTAGACTTTTCAGTTAGAAGTAATAATAGCTTCTCATTTTTGCTAGAGTCAACTTAGGTTGGATTTTTTTGACCCTTGCAATATAAAGCATCCTGATCAATGAAGTATCTAAAATTTAGAGGATTGTGAGGATTAATGAGTTGTGAATGTGCCTCGGCTGGAAAAGCAGTCTAGCAAAACATTGCCATGAAGTTCCAAGTAGTAATAAAAACAATATTTTCTATGTTTCCTGGTGCGTTTTACTTTCTAGGGTGCCAAGGGCTTGGTAAATACATTTTGCCCCTCCCTGAGTTGTAGAGAGGCAGTGATGACTGCTGTCCCCACGGGATCTCACCAGTACCTTGGAAACAAGGGTGACTCAGTCCTTATTCAGATTTGGTGACAAGGACACAGCAATTCTGAGAAAGATTCACCAGGTTGCTCTATGTGTCAGTGATTTAACTCACTTCATAGATGACAGAAACCAGCTGTTTTAGACTTGAATGAGATGGCAAAGATGATCTCATCAAAGATTCATGGTTTGCCAAGGAGGAAACTGAAGCAGAAAAGGGGAGCGGGCAGTGCTAGTAGAGCATGGCACCCTGTGCAGTGGAAAGAAGATGGGCATTGGTGTCAGAGAGATGGAGATTTGAACCCAGCCTCTGTTACCTGTATATTTAACTACCCTGGGCAAGTTGTTCAACATTCTTGGGTCTCCATTTTCACCTTTGTAAAATGGGGGTGCAGTGCCACACAAGATGAAAGTGTGTTGCCCACAGAAGACTTCTGTTTAATATATGTAGGCACTTCCCACTTTAGGAGGAGGAATTGAATCTTTCTCATCTCCCCTGAGTCCCTGCCAAGCGTGGACTTGACTTAGCGGCTTGCTTCCAAAGAATGAAGTATGGAAAGGGAAAAAGAGTAACTGGACAGTGAAGAAACCTGCAAGACACTCCCTTAACCAAGTGATGAAGGACGAGATCACCAGTGATGTCACGTGGCTGTCACATACCCCCTGATACCACGTGATGCACAGGGCACCTCACCTCTGTGGTCTCCTTCCCCCAAACCCCAGACTCCAGTCTGATCATGAGAAATACGTCAGACTAACCTAGACTGGGGAACATTCTTCATTATATCTGACCAGTATTCTCAAGGCTGTAAGGTCATGAAAAGCAAGGGAAAACAGAAACTGTAACAGATCAGAGGAGATGGGGAAGATGGGACCCCTCAATGCAACACGGTGCCCTGGATTGGATCCTGGAACAGAAAGAGGATATGAGAAATTAGGTGACATTGAAATGGAATCTAGAGTTTGATAATAATGTACCAATGTTGGTTTTTCAGGTGTGACAAATTTACCTTGGCTATATAAGATATTAACAATAGGGGACATATGACCCAGCAATGCCACTACTGGGCATATACCCAGAGAAAACCATAATTCAAAAAGACACATGCACCCCAATGTCCATTGTAGCACTATTTACAATAGCCAGGTCATGGAAGCAGCCTAAATGCCCATTGACAGACGAATGGATAAAGAAGATGTGGTACATATATACAATGGAATATTACTCAGCCATAAAAAAGATTGAAATTGGGTCTTTTGTAGAGAAGTGGCTGGGTCTAGAGACTGTCATACAGAGTGAAATAAGTCAGAAAAAGAAAAACAAATATCATATGTTAATGCATATATGTGTTATCTAGAAAAATGGTACAGATGAACCGTTTGCAAGGCAGAAATAGAGACACAGATGTAGAGGACAAACGTATGGACACCAAGGGGGGAAAGAGGTGGGCGGGTGGTGGTGGTGGTGGGGATGAATTGGGCGATTGGGATTGACATATAGACACTATTATGTATAAAATAGATAACTAATAAGAACCTGCTGTATAAAAAAATAAATGAAATTAAATTTTAAAAAAAACAATAGGGGAAACTGGGTGAGGGCACATAGGAATCTTCTGTACTATCTTTAAAACTATTCTGTAGGGCTTTCCTGGTGGCTCAGTGGTTGAGAGTCCACCTGCCGATGCAGGGGACACGGGTTCGTGCCCCGGTCTGGGAGGATCCCACATGCCGCGGAGCGGCTGGGCCCGTGAGCCATGGCCACTGAGCCTGTGCGTCCAGAGCCTGGGCTCCGCAACGGGAGAGGCCACAACAGTGAGAGGCCCGCGTACCGCAAAAAAAAAAACAACAACTATTCTGTAAATCTAAAATTACTTCAAACGCAAAAAAATTTTGATAATATATTTAAAATAAAATATTGAATTGATCTTAGTTAATCGTAGACATCAGTCCCATTTTTTATCCATAGGGCCTCAAATCCTCTAGCTCCCTGGACTTTGTGATCCAGGAGAGAAGCTCAACAGTAGCACATCAGCTGCAGTAGTTGTCACAACACCTTTCTGCATCATCTGTGTCATGCATGAAGTCCTCCGATGGAATTTCCTACTGTGCTTCCCTGGGGAACCCATGCAACCAGAATTTCATTCAATTATCTATTTGCTTACAGTCATCTGGGTTTAAAATTGTGCAGCTATCATATCTTGAAGGCAGAGAGTTAAAACACCTGTCATTAATTGAGCACATGCTCTGTGCTAGGCACTCTGTAGATATTATATGCACATCTTCTCATTTCATCTTTGTAGGTACATAATATCAGGGTAGGATACAGCAACTCAGAGGGGTTAAGGGACCTGTCGAAGGTCACACAGCCAGGAAGAGGAAGAGGTAAGGTTTGAACTAAGGTCTTTCTGCCTCCAAAGCATGTCTTCTTAACCCCTGGGCCAAACTGTTTTAACGTAGGTTATTAAAACTTGGGAGGTTTTTTAGATATTACCTATTATCTAATACAGAGATCAGAAAATGGTGGTTTACAAACAGAATCCCATCTTCAACTCACAGATGATTTTAGTTTGGAGCTGCACAGTTTTGTTTTGTTTATTTTGTTCTTGTTTTCTCTAAATTGAATTAATCACCAGCATTTGAAGTTTTACTTCCAAATGATAGACTTTCATTTCTCTCAGATAAACATGAAGGCTCTGTCCGCATTAAGCTTCCATTCCTGCCTGCAGCTGAGTCCTGACTGCCCAGTTAGATTAGGTATATGATCTTCAGGTAACAGGGATCCCCCAATCCACTTCACTCATTTGCTTTCTCTCCCTGTCTCTTGTAGTTGGCAGTAGCTGATTTACTACAATTTATAGGAGAGGAAATTGCTGCTCAGAGAGGGGGAGTGACAAATAACGCCATTTTTGTGGGTGTTCATTCATGTGTTTGGAATCGAGCGGTCCATCCCAGGTCCCGGCTCTCTGTCCTCTGTCTCCTGTGACTAACCTGTTTTAGCCTCCTATTGGCCGCATGTTCTGGATCAATCTTCCCCACTTAGTCACACCAAGGAGGCTGCCTGCTCTCATGGTATTTTCATGAGATTCATAAAAATCTTTGCTCTTATTATTATTCTCAAAATTCATTAAGTGTGAGCCTTCCTCTCAAGAAGATGGAAAGCTAGTTGGAGTGTTTTGAAATTTAATTTCATCAAAAAAGGAAGGGGCTTCCCTGGTGGCGCAGTGGTTGAGAGTCCGCCTGCCGATGCAGGGGACACAGGTTCGTGCCCCGGTCCGGGAGGATCCCACATGCCGCGGAGCGGCTGGGCCCGTGAGCCATGGCCGCTGAGCCTGCGCGTCTGGAGCCTGTGCTCCGCAATGGGAGAGGCCACAACAGTGAGAGGCCTGTGTGCTGCAAAAAAAAAAAAAGGAAGAAAGAACAAGAGAGGGAGGCAGAGGAGAGGGAGGGAGGATGGATCATGAATCTGAGAGTGTAATGTCTGTAGTGTTTATTCCTTTCCTTCGTTAGTTCTGATTAAACTCCTACCACCAGTAACTCTCTTTCACTTTCTTCCAGGAAAGAATTAGAGATGTGAAGTCAGATTTCACAGGGAAGTTAGGGACTCCCACACCCAATTCCTAAGCCAGCTTTGATTTGGGGTGGGACACATACATGGAGACTCCCTGAGAGCCCAGGACCAGGTAAAGACTTGCAGGGGGATTGCAAACCCTGTAACACACTCCAATCATTAGAAAAAGAAACAAATAAAAATGTACTTTTTGCTATTTCCATTGTCTGTTGTCATACGTAAGAGTGAATAGTGAATAGGGCCTGCGTGCACAGTTTATGGGACTTTCATAAAAGAACATCTGTGAGTGCGCTGCCTTTTTAAGAAACAGAACATCCCCCATACCTTCGTAGTGCTGTGTGCTCTTCCCTTATTCCATCTCTGTCCTTCTCCCTGCAGGGTTACTGATTTCCTGATCTTTGTGTTATTTTTCTATTTATTCACACATTCAGTCCTTTTATTATAAAAGTGATCAAATACACAGAGAAGTAGAAGGGATGGTACAACTGAATGGAAGTTGTAGGTATATAATAATATATTACTATAAAATATTAGTATAGTAAAATATTACTATATACCTACAACTGGATTCAAAAGCTTTGGCCTTATTTTTTGGCACCTCCATCTTTCTATTTGTGAAGCCATTATTTAAGGATTTTATTTTGTAAAGTATCAACTCCATATAAAAGCAGTGAGACTGGAATAATGGATCGCAACCGCAGCACCCTCAGTTTGTGAGCAATCTTGTTTCATCCGTTCCCTCAGTCACTCCATGCCTCTTCCGCCCTGGTTCTGGAATTGCTTTGAAGCAAATCCCAGACATGATATAATTTCATCTGTAAATAGTTCAGTCGCCATCTCTGAAAAATAAAGCCGCTTTTAAAAATATAATCACAACATCACTATCACTCCTAAAATAATAATACTCTGAATATTACCATATACTTAGTATTCAAATTACTTGATTCCTGTTCTCCCACATACACTCTCTCCCTCGCTCTCTTCTCTGTTTTTACAGTTGCTGTCTTTGAATTGAGATTCAGACAAGTTCCCCACAGTGTATTTGGCTGATCGCTGTTTAAGTCTCTGAGTTTTCTCTCTCTCTCTCTTTTTTTTTTTTGGTTTTATTTTCCCCAGTGTACTTTGTTTGTTGAAAAATCTAGGTCATTTCTCTTGTACAATTTTCTTCATCCTGGATTTTGCCGAGGCAGCTCTATGGTGCCGTTTAGCATGTTCTTCCTGCCCTTTTATCTTCTGTAAAGTGGGAGTTTGCTCCAGAGGCTTGATCAGATTCAAGTTTGACTCTGGCAAGAGTATTTCCTAAGTAGCATTGCTATGGTTCCACCAGGGACATAATATCTAGTTGTCTCTTTTTATGATGGTAAGTAGGTTCTGGTGTTAAGTTATATAATCCACCCATTATTAAGTCCCCAACAGTTTTCACCTAAAAGGTTTCACAGCCATTGGCAACCATTCCATAAGGGTTGAATGATTTTAAAAGAAGCTGTGATACCAGCCCACTTTATCTTTCGATACTTGCAGCATACAACTTATCTATGAAACAGAAAAAGACTCACAGACATAGAGAACAGACTTCTGGTTGCCAAGGTGGCAGGGGGTGGGAGAAGGTTGAAGTGGGAGTTTGAGATTAGCAGATGCAAACTATTATATAGAAATGGATAAACAAGGTCCTACTGTATAGCACAGGGAATTACTGTGTGCATATATATATATATATATAAAACTGAATCACTTTGCTGTACACCAGAAACTAACACAACATTGTTAATCAACTATACTTCAATAAAATAAATTTTAAAAATACTTGCAGCATGCATTGCCAAAAAGTAAGGACATTACCCTCATAACTCAATACACCCTACCTAATAAAATTAATAATTAATTAAAATTATTTTTAATAGTTTCTATTAAAAATATCGCAATCATCCTCATTTGTTTTTGAATACTGTTTTAAATTTTAGAATAGTTTTAGGTTTATAGAGACATTGGGAAGATGGTACGGAGAGCTCTCCTATACACCACATCTAGTTTCTCCTATTATTAACATCTAGCATGTACAGTAGTTTTGTCACAATATTGACACATTATTACTAACTAAAGTCTATACTTTCTTCAGATTTTCTTAGTTTTTACTGTCCCACAGTCTTATCCAGGATATCAATGACATTTAGTCATCATATCTCCTTAGGCTCCTCTTGGCTGTGACAGATCCCATTTGTGTTTTATTTTCCTTTTAATCTGAAATTGCATCTCCTCTATTATCTTGTAAAATGTCCCACATTTTCACTTTGTCTGTGTATTTCCCTGAATTTATGTTCTTGTATCCCTTGTATCAATATTTCCTAGGAACTAGAATTTAGAATTAGAGGCTCAATTAGATTCAGGTTAAATATTTTCCCCAGAATATTTCATAGGTGAAGCCGTGTCCGTTATATACTGCCTCACAATAGTGAAGGATTAGGATGGAAAATACAGGAGACAGAAAGACAAGACTGATAACATAGGGATAAGAAGCCCAAGGCTGAAGTGGAAATAAGCCACATCTCCCCGAGTTCAGGAGAGGCTATTCCAAAAGCCCGTTTCGTCTTGTTTTTCTTTCCTTAAACTTAACTCAGTAAAATTGACCCAGTTCTAAGTGTTGATCTGTATGATTGGGAAGACTGTGTTATTTTATTTTCTTGTCTTGGAGTGTGGCTGGGTGAGTTTACAGAACATTAATTTGGGCAGAATTCACCTATTGAAAAAGGTGCATGTATTTGACTCAAGACTTTTTAAATTTCTAGGGCAGATTGGAAACCTTCCTAAAATGTTTTGATGTATCTTTGGAAGACTCTCAGACTCAATTTATGTTTCCTTTTATGGATTTAGTGTTAGTTATAGGAAACCACACATATGATAAAATTGCATTAAACTATACACACACACAGATGAATGTATTGGTATGAATGGTGGTTCTGAATAATTCTATGAATTGTACCAATGCCAGTCTCCTGCTTTTATTATCATCCTGCAGTCAGGAAAGGTGACGACATGAAGGAGGCAGATTGAAGGGTGCACGGTGCCTCCCAAGAATACTTCTTTGCAATTTTCTATGAATCTATAGTTATTCCAAATAAAACTGGGAACAATTCATGTGCTGAATTTTGTGCCCAGTGCCGAAAGACAAGATAAATAAATGAGCTAAAAATTCAGAAGGGAAGAGATGCAATTATCATTATTTGCGGATAATCTGGCTGTCAACTTTGAAAATTGGGTAAACCATGTTTTGAACTAATATGAGAGTTCAATAAGGTACAATATAAAAGATAAATAGGGGGCTTCCCTGGTGGCGCAGTGGTTGAGAGTCCGCCTGCCGATGCAGGGGACACGGGTTCGTGCCCCGGTCCGGGAGGATCCCACATGCCGCGGAGCGGCTGGGCCCGTGAGCCATGGCCACTGAGCCTGCGCGTCTGGAGCCTGTGCTCCGCAACGGGAGAGGCCACAACAGTGAGAGGCCCGCGTACCGCAAAAAAATAAAAGGATAAATAGATACTATTCACAATAACAGCAGCAAAAACAAATTAAAGTATCTAGGAATACAATTTACTAGAATCGCACAGTCCCTACAAGAAGAAAACCACTACATTTACAAAAGGATATAAAAGATGAACAGATTGATGCGCGTCCGGAGCCTGTGCTCTGCAACGGGAGAGGCCACAACAGTGAGAGGCCTGCGTACCGGAAAAAAAAAGTAAAGATATTGTGAATAATGGGAAGGGAGGATCAGGGAGGACTCTCTGAGGAGGTGACATTTGAGCAGAGGTCTGGATCAAGTGAGGACAGGAGCCATGAAGACATCTAGCAAAGGAGCTGTCAAGCGGAGGGAATTGGAAATGCAAAAAGCATTGAGCATGGTGATGACCTGGAACACATACGTGGTTAGATTCACATTTTAAAATGTCCCTGCAGCTACTGTGCGGAGAACAGACTGTACAGGGCCAAGGAAAGAAATAGTAAAACACATAGAGAATCGGCTGAGAAGAGGCTATTAAGGTGTTCTACAGGTGATTAACACACAAAGAAGTCGAGAAGTTTACCAAAGGTAGCACAGCAAGTAAGCAGAAAAACCAAGAGGAGAACCCGTCCTTGGCTGTCTTCAGAGCCCAAGTCATAAGCACTATTATCCTCTTAGGCCTTCTGGATGCTTTAATAATTCAATCAGAATATATTTTATATAATGTATATATACAATTTATATCAATATATATCACTATCATTTTCTATCTACTGTATGTCATAGCCTTATTTTAAGTACACAAAAACTTCCCTAATTCTTATGGACAGTTTGATTTCTCATGTACGCCTAATCCAAGTATTGGAGTGGGCTGTGTACAGGTAAGAAAGGCCCATCATTGTGATGTTCTGGGCTCAGAGAAATAGCAGTTAACCTGGGGAGGGGGAGGGGGTTCCTCGGGCTATACTTGTCTCAGTGTCATTTCCCGCACAGGATCTATAGCTCTTGTCTCCCGTTCAGTTGAGGGCTTGTATTGCCCCGTGGCTGACTCTATTCAGACTTTCCATCTCCTATCTGCGTTCACAGGATTTGGCCCCAAGCAGGACCCATGAAGTAGCAGAGATAGTTCTGTTCATCCTGTTTCCTCTTCCTCCTGGCCACACAGCTAGATTCTACTATCTAGCCTTCTTTGTTAGGGCCACAAGACAAAAATGTGTTCAAGAAATTGTGGGCAGAAGTGATGCATGCCCTGCTCTGACAAGCCCATTAAATCCTCCCATGACATCATCCACACTGTCTGGGGAAACCACCTGCCACAGAAGTGGGATTCCAAAGGTCTTGAGAAAGAAAGATCTGCGAGATGGAAGAGGCCTGAGTCCTGGAGTGACCCTGTGCGGCAGACCCTTCCATTTACCCATGTTTTATAAGAGAAATATTGTTACAGCAGTTAGTCCACCCTGACCAATGGACCTCATCTTTTATTCCTTTTGACTTGGATTTGATGCTTTCCCTGTGTTCTTCTGGCCTGAAAAGTAGTTCAGCTGCTGTCTTGCAACTTGGCGTTTCTTGTCATCGGTAGAGCACGATGAAGATAGGACATTATACATTTCCTTTCAGTCTTGTTGACATGTTCCATGTGCTTTGAAAGAGACAAAGAGAGTAGTTTAATGGTAATTACCATTTAATGGGAAGCTAAATAGCTAGGAACTCTGAAACAAGAATGAAAGAGCAGCTCACTTTTTACTATATATCCTTTTGTATTTTTAAAACTTGGGGCCATGTGACTCATTCAAAAACTACATATTTTGAAGTGCAGATATCAATGGCAGCTCTCAGCTTTTTCTGGGGCAAGGACCTACCACTACCAATGATTTCATCTTAGACTCTCAGCATATGGTCTGGCATGTAGCAGGCAGCATTGTTTAGAGGTGAGAAATGCAACTCCAGAATCAGACAGACCTGGATTGAAGTCCTGCTGCTACCAATTACTCTCTGTGTCGCCATGAGCATGTTTCTTCATTTCTCCAAGCCTCAGTTTCTTCATTAAAATGCAGCATAAGGCTAGGATCTATTTCCCAGGATTGTTGGAAGGAGTGCATAAGACAGCGGGTGCCAGCATAGTTTAGCACAGGGCCTGACATGGAGTCTCTGCTTCGATAAACATTAGCTGTTGCAATTAGGCATTGAGTAAATGTTTTTGAATTCTGAATGTATTCTGACTGTAACACAATCAAAGAGCCACAAAACAGCGAGCTGCAGAGGTTTCTCCTTTACTCTGTCCTTCTCATCTTATTTGGCATTTATTGATAGCCATTTAGAAAGAATGTTTGTTTCCCACGCAATCACATTTTCAGGAGTGAACAGGGAGGGGGAGTGATATCATGAGGAGAACATTTTATTAAGAGATTATTTAATGTTATTGACACATTGTACCAAGAGTCCAGGAAATGCACCAGTCGATAGATGCCCCCACCAATGTTTAATCTACTTTTAGCCCTTTGCTGGAGTATTTAATTAGCTTGTGATTTGGAAAATTGCATGGAGTACACAGACAATGAATGTTCTGGAACTAAAGACAGAAGTGATTATTTTGCTTCCAGCATCTTATGAAAAACAATGGCCGAAAAATGTAGTGATGTTGTACGGAGAACTTAAAATAGGCAAGATGAGGGAGAGAAAATTCCGGAGGGATGGGCTTGCTCTGAGTTTCATAGTTATCCGTATATATTTTTGTCTCATTTAAATTTCATTCCCATCCTATGGGGTTGGTGGCTGTCCGCACTTTTTATACGAGGAAATAAATATTGGTTTAGGGATTTGGGGTCACTTCTCTCCAGTGCATCAGTTCGAAGGACGTTACTAGGTCAAAGTAATTGACCTGGTCCTGTTTTGCCCATCGTTGCTCCAGGGAGTGGTGGGGATGGCGGGAAGGGGGAGAAGTGCTAAAATGGCCATTTTGTGGGTTGGGCAACATGATAGGCAGAATAATGATCTCTCAGAGATGTCCACAGTCTAATCCCTGGAACCTGTGAACATGTTAAGTTACGTAGCAAAGGAGGATTAAGTTGAAGATGGAATTAAGATTACCAATCAGCTGACCTTGAGATGCAGGTTAGCCTGGATTATCCAGGTGGGCCCAATATAATTACAAAGGTCCGTATAAGTGGAAGAGGGAGGCAGAAGAGAGAGAACTGGTGTGGCTGGACCACACTGACTGGGTTCTTTCAGCTCCAGCTCAGGCCCTCAGTCTCACCCCTTCCCCTTTGTGCATGACTGAGCTTTAGCCTATTCACAAGGAGTGTGCGCAAGCCATATAAGTTCCCTATCAAGTTCTACCCTTGCCTTGATCTGATATGAAAACTGGAAGAATGCCTTTTGCTGATGCCCATGGTTAACGAGCATGAGACCACTAGTTCCTGTCGGTGTGGATGTGCTTCTCACTTAGTCAGATTTTGTTTTTAGCTTGTGCCCCTTTAAATCCCCCTGGACCCCTTTCAGCATTGTGGAGTGCAGCTGCCAATGCCTCTGGATCCTTGTTCACTCAAATCCTGCCTGTATGTAAGTTACCCACAATAAACTTCATAATTGCACTTTATAGAGTTGCTTACTTCATTGTTTTGGTCTCAGTTCAGATATTATTCAATGTCTTTGCCATCCAACGGAACCAGAGAGATGGCAGCACGAGAAGGACTGGGCCTGAGGTTGCTTACTTTGAAGACGGAGGAAGGGACCACAAGCCAGTGAATGCAGGCAGCCTCTAGAAACTGGAAATGGCAAGGATACAGGTTCTCCGCTGGAGCCTGCAGAAGGAATACAGCCCTGCTGACACCATGATTTTATGCCAGCGAGGCTGTGTCAGATCTCTGGCTTTCAGAACTGGAATTTATAAACTGGTGGTCTCTTAAACCACTAAGATTTTGGTGATTTGTTACAGCAATAGAAGACAAATACAGGCAGACTTTTTTACGCAGCGCTCTCTTTGTCTTTGCATTTGAGTTTACTCTTCACACAGTCCTGCCCGTCTCTTAGAAGGAGAAATTTCTAATCTGATCGGGTCCTAGTGTAGGACAGTGGCTGGGCCCCTGGGAGAGGAAAGGTCATCCATGCAAATATCTGATGATTGTTTCTGCTTCCTACTTCTCATAGAATGTAGGCTAAAATGCAGTCCTAATGGGAGAAGGGCTGCCTGGCTGTCTCTCTTTTCCTGCATATGTGCACTCTCACCCCTTAGGGCTATTGTCTGACATGGATGATCCGCTTGTGGCATCATTTGGGCTCAGAATAAGGGGGAGAGGGGGGACCCTAAAGACGACAGGCTCAAACCACAGCCTCCAGCTGGGTTATCAACATGGTCCACTCTGGCCTTTTAGGTTCATGTCTAATTGATGTTGAAGTGGTGCTTGGATCTCCTATTTTTCTTTATCCTTCGAGTCGGTAACTCAGTCAGGGCTCTCATGGGAGAGGTGTTCGTGGTTTGGGACAGTGTTTAGGCATCTGACCCAAAACTATCTTAATCTCATTGAGATTCCACATTAAACCTAAGACGTACTCCCTTGTGAACAATTCCTTCCTTGTCCATCAGCTAATGGAGGAGGCTGCCTTAGTGTCAAACAGCCTGTAGCAGATACTTCATCACTGTCAGTCATCACAGCAAGTATTCTTATTATTATTATTATTTTTTTTTTTTTTTGCAGTACGTGGGCCTCTCACTGTTGTGGCCTCTCCCGTTGCGAAGCACAGGCTCAGCGGCCATGGCTCACGGGCCCAGCCGCTCCGTGGCATGTGGGATCTTCCCGGACCAGGGCACGAACCCGTGTCCCCTGCATCGACAGGCGGACTCTCAACCACTGCGCCACCAGGGAAGCCCGCAAGTATTATTATTTAAGCAACTTGGAAACAGAGTCTAAACTCGCTAACACTGCCTAGCACCTATTTATCACCAAATGAAATATTTATAAATGAATGAATGAATGAATGGTTGTGTCTGTGATTTCCAAGTACTGCACCTGGGTGTCCCAGGAGCACCCAGCCCCCTCCTGTCTCCCCGGCCTCCTGGCATGACCCCTTCATCACTGAGCCTCTTGTCTGTTGTTTGCCTCGTGCCCCTCCTGCTGTCCGTGGGGCTGTAAGATCTCTGACGCAATCGGTTCCGTCACTGTGCTGAATCACCTTGTTCCTGCGCTGTTTGTCAGCGACAGGGATTTCTGGGGTGGATAGAACCCTTCTCGGGGACTTTCCTCTTCCCTTTGCACGCATCCCTCCTCCCAGTCTCCATCCATCAGCTGCCCTGAGCATGTATATAACCTTTCCCTCTCTCTGTTACCTTTGCTTCCCTTGAGTCAAACACAGGTAAGGGGTGGCAGAGAAGATGCACAGCCTGCTTTGCGTTGGTGGCGGAAAGCTCCGAGACTCTTTAGGAGTGAGCTGTCTTCTCATTCATGGTCTCCTTGGCTGAAATATGGTCGTGGGGAGCTTGGGAAACAGGCCCCATCCTCTTCTCCTGACAGAATTGAGCCATCTTTTTCCTAGTTGCTGCCTGCCACCCATGCTGAAAGGTTAATCTCTTCCTCTTCTCAACTAGTGCATTTATCATAGGGAAGTGGTCTGCTGTGGAAAATATTGATCAAAGGCCTGCCAGGTCCTCTGCTGGGTTGAAATTGAGTGTTGCAGTCAATCAATGGCTTGGCACTCAGTGGTGTGAAGAGAAGACGGTGGCCTCCACGTGGATGGAGGAAGGGTATTGAGAGACGGTCTTTCCTCTGGCTGCGTCTCCTGATTGGCTTAAAGGGCAGGGTGGGATCAATGTTGCTGGGCCTGGATGGGGAATCTCTGGTGGGTGATCTTGGGAGCCTCAAAGCTCCACAGATGGCCAGGCTCTTTGTGTTGACCTGAAAGGAAATGGTCTCATAAGCTAAACCGGTCAGAGTCTATAGGAATCATGTCTTGATGTAGACTTGGCACTCAGGGAATGAAACTCAATGGAGGTGGTCGAAATGGGCTACACTCCCCACAAGTCAGTTTCTGTTTCCAGAAATTGACGACCTCCTTGCACAAATGATGCCTTAATTTAGTACTAACTCTGGGCTCCGGTCAGTAACTTGAATCTCTCCCTCCCTCTCCCACTTCCTTCTTTCTGATGGTCAGCCTCAAACAAGTGCCACCAAGTAGCTGCTACCTGCCAGGCATTTTTCTAAACATTAGGAATAAAGAAAACGACCAGGGCATCCCCTCCCTTCAAATTGCTCTCATGCTTGTGTAGAGAAATATTCTTTAGCCGGAAATTGTTTTACAACTCACTAAGCTCTCTGGTTGAAGGATGATCAGGGCGATTCACCTGAGAGGGGAAAGCATACTCTGCTTAGGGGAGAAGCATAGCAAGGAGGGCTTGAAGGAGGAGGTGACTCTTGAGCATTGTCTTAGGGAAGAACTAGGAATGCATCAAGAAAGGCAATGTGAGGTAGGAATAGGAGTTTGCATGTAGAAGGAATCACCTGTGCAAAGAGGCCAAAAATTAATTCAGTGTTGACAGGCATGAAAAACACTGGGCCGGAGAGGTAAACTGAGTCATTTTATGAAGGTCTGTGTCACAAGTGAAGGAGGTTATTGTGAGAGGTGAATGGGATAAAATAAGTGAAGGACTTAACACAATGCTTACCACAAAGCAGGTACTTGAAATATTTTATTTCCCGTAATAATTGAGATTATTGGTTGTAAGTGACAGAAAACCATCTGTATCGGTCAGGGTCTCAGCTGGAAGCAGACGAACATTCAGTTTGGGTAACTGGAGTAGAGTTTAATAAAGGAACTATTTACAAAAGTGCGAAGCGTCTGTAAGGAAAACCACAAGTGATAGGACAGCACCCAGGGAACAGTGGCAGCAGGACACCATTATTACACCTAGGTCTAAAATGGCAAGAGAAAGCAGCTGTTACCAAATCCAAGGGGGGAGGGGGTGGAGAAAGAGAAGGAGAGAGGAGCAGTGAGCACAGGGCCATCTGTTACATTTGGTTGAAGTTATTCAACCTACCCTCAATGATATACCAGTCAGGGGTCCAGGGAATAAACCTCTGGCCTCACTCTCTCCCCTCCCTCCAATACCCTGCCACTGTGCTCTGTTGGCCAAATTCTTCTGGAAGCTAGAAGCCTTGGGAACTGGTGATGAAGTCCATACAGGTTAGCCTCCCAGGGCAGTGACCACGTTGGAGTCGGGAAGTCGATGAGTCCAGATGGAACACAGAATACAGGCAGTCTGCCAGCTCAGATTGAAATAAGCCAAAGAGAGATTTCATCAGCTTACGGGAGCAGAGCTGTCTTCAGGCATTGCTGATTCCAAAGCACCTCTTAGCCCTGCTTTCCCAGGAGATGGCTAAATTTTCAGACCATATAAGGTGGTTTGACACCTTGGAGCTCACCCACGTCCAACCAGCTTAGAAACCCAAGTGAAGAGAGGAGGTGCCTTTCCTAGAAGTTTCGGCAATAATCCAGGCCCAAGTTGGGCCCTACTTCCATTGGTCCTCACTTAAATAGTCCGGGCTGGGCTTCCCTGGTGGCGCAGTGGTTGAGAGTCCGCCTGCCGATGCAGGGAACACGGGTTCGTGCCCCGGTCCGCGAAGATCCCACATGCTGCGGAGCGGCTGGGCCCATGAGCCATGGCCGCTGAGCCTGCGCATCCGGAGCCTGTGCTCTGCAACGGGAGAGGCCACAGCAGTGAGAGGCCCGTGTACCGCAAAAAAAAAAATAATAATAATAAATAAATAAATAGTCTGGGCCTCGGTTTTCTCATCTTTAAAATGAGAACGACGATAACTATACCTATTTAAACCAGTTATGGAAAGAAGGGGTATAAAATAATGGTCAAAATCATGGATTTTGGAGCCACACTGCTTGGACTTAAATCCCAGGTCCTAACCCCTACAGGATGGTGACCGTGGCTGTGTCTCCATCCCTTAGCGCTTCACTTCCCGGTTCTGCAGCGTGAGGATAGCAGCTACGTCACAAGGTGATTAAGCGGCGGATTCGGTAAAATCATGCATGGGAATCCTTAGCAGAATATTTCGCACCTAGTAAATGTGCAATAGATATTAGTTGATGTTGTCATAGTTATTATTATTTTCATGCTTAGACTCCATTCATGTGAGAAAAACCCTTTCCTTTCGAGTTTTCAGTTCCAGCTACCCTGTTAGGAACTCCTCTCTGCTATGCTAACAATGGTACCCAGATGTAAATCTCTAACCTCCAGTCACGGGAGAGCATGACGATGCTGATTTGCTTTGCTTCTCACGTTCCATTCCTACCTTTATGAACGTATTTCCGGTTTGATTCCAACTCTCCCATATTGTCCAGAACAATCTGATCAGCCCTAGAGGATGGTTTCTCTTGCCCTGCAGAGGCCAGGTGGCAGCGACCGCTGGCCTCTCCCACAGTGCCCAGATTTTTAGTGTTCACTGTTGGGATTGCATCCCTGAGAGTGTCTGGCAAGAGCCCTGGTGTATGTGACCAGCATGTTAATATCATTAAGGATGGGGAGATGGGCTCCCCAGGTCGGCCTCCCGCACATGCTAATGGACTTCCTTTCCCTGGGAAATGTGCAAGCTGGGAGGAACAGGGAAAATTCTTTTCTATTTTCTTTTGTTTGTGAAAAACCAATTGTCCATGAAATCAAATAAAGGTGAAATACATATTAAAACCCTGTGGGCCTGCTAAAATCAGTTAGATGAAATAACAAAGCTCCAGAGTAATGCCAGTCCGTGCCTCTGAGATTTATAATCATATTACTCGCTTGTAGTTTGGTAGCAAAAAGCAACGACAAGAAATAAGTGTGTGAGTTTAAAATATGCTTGTGGGCAGCATAGTGTAGTGGAAAAAAATTCTCAAACAGAAATCAGATGGCCAGATTCCACTCTTCAGCCATCCAGCTCCACACTGAAAAGTCCCATCTCCTCTAAGACTCAGCTCCTTCATCCATGCGATGAAGGTGCAGGGCCAGACACACTCCGGAAACCATCCCAGCTTCACTTTTTTTTTTTTTTTTTTTTGGTCTCTTTCTATTACTGTTTGGTTGTTGAGAATCTTCAGTAGGGTTTTCCCTCTTGAAAAGTGAAGTGATGGACGAAGCCAGCAGAAAGCTTCGCAAGCCCACCTTACCTGAACCTTCTCTGGGTACCAATGCCTCTTAGTTGCAATGAGGTGATAGCTCACCATTGTTCCAGCACGAGGAACGCATTGAACTAAGACTCTTTATGATGCACACATACAGGCAGGGTGGAGGGTTCTTTCCAGTCTCTGCCCCGTCAGGTGCCCAGGGCCAGCCTTCATCTAGTTGTCAGAGATGAAGCATGTGAGCCCCCTCAGTTAGGGAGAGGTGACTATCCAGACAGAGCCAGGCTGGGTGAGGATTAAACAGTGGAACAGATGGATGCCAGCCCTGCTAGACCGTCAGTAGGTCACTGAATGATTCCCTGACCAGTGTTCTCAGTGAGGCCCACACCAATGGACACTGGGGCTGTGGGCAGAGACTCAGCCCTACTTGCCCCTTGGCTCTGGCCAGCCATCCCTTGAAAGGAGGGAGGGTGGGTGGCATGGGATGCTGAGCCCATCTTCTCCATGGGACCCTCAGCTCTACTTACCTCTACCCCTGAACTAGTGCCTTACTGCAGCTGCAACTGACTAGCACAAATTTACTGGCTTAAAAGAATACAAATTTATCATCTTACAGTTCTGGAGGGCAGAAGTCCCAAATGGTTCTCACCGGGCTAAAATCAGGCTGTGACGGGTCGCATTCCTTCTGAAGGCTTTGGGGGAGAAGACTCTGTTTTCTTGCCTTCTCTAGCTTCTGGAGGTGACCTTCTTTCTTAGCTCATGGACCCCTCCTCCAAGGACAAAGCCATCCACCACACCACGCTGACCTCTGCTTCCATTATCACATCTCCTTCTCTGACTCTGACCCTCCTCTCTCCCTCTTATAAGGACCCTTGTGATTGCATTAGGCCCACCCAGATTATCCACGATAATCTCCCATCTCAAAATCCTTAAGTTGGGCTTCCCTGGTGGCGCAGTGGTTGAGAGTCCGCCTGCCGATGCAGGGGACACGGGTTCGTGGCCCGGTCCGGGAAGATCCCACATGCCGCGGAGCGGCTGGGCCCGTGAGCCATGGCCGCTGAGCCTGTGCATCCGGAGCCTGTGCTCTGCAACGGGAGAGGCCACAACAGTGAGAGGCCCACGTACCGCAAAAAAAAAAATCCTTAAGTTACTCACACCTCCAAAGTCCCTTTTGGCACATAAGGTCACATACTCACAGGTTCCGGGGCTGAGGATATGGCCATCTTTTGAGGGGGGTGGGGACTATTATTCTGCCAGCCACGCCCCAGATCCCAGTCTTCCCTTTTCATCCCCTCTCTTTCTTACTGGAATCATCTATCATTCTTGGACGTTTTTGATAAAAAGATTATTCAGATCTTGTTGTCTTGCAAAAGTTCCAGGGCTCTGGTTACTGCTACTCCCAAAGCACTTTTCTCTGTTTTTTCTGCTCTAAAATCCTTCCCTGAGGCTATTGGTGTTTCATGGTTTGAGTTTAAAAGAATGACAAGCCATAGGGTAAAAAATAATGATCAGGGGTGGAAAAGATGTTGATAAATGCATCACCATATTATCCCAATAAGAGGGCATCCGTCAATCTGTGATTCTGCAGCTGGGCTCTAGAAGTTCCTGTTGATAGTTCTTGCAGGAGTCCAAGGTGCCTAAGTCACAGTCATTCCATCATTTTTTTAATTTGCAAACTTCTTTGAATACGTACAAAATGCAGGGCATGGTCTCATGTCAGGTAGAACTGATACAGTTAGAAGAACACCCGATGGTCACACCCACCAGAGTGGTTGAAACAAAGAAGACAGAAAATGCATGTGTTGGTGAGGACCTGAGACAACAAGAACTCTTCCACACTGTGGGAAGGTGTGTGTGTTTTCACAAACACCACTAAAGAAAACTACTTGTCAGGATCTCCTAGGTGATCACAAGCACAGCCTAGGACCTGGTATTTTCCTAGAAATGGGTACGTACGAGCACCGAGAAACACACACAAGAATGTTCATAGCGGCCCCAGCTGAAAGGGGCCCAAATGTCCAGCAGCTGATAAGAATATGTAGTACAAACAGTGGACTACTATACAGCAATGCTGTCTCGGTCTGTTCGGGCTGCTAAACAAAATACCACAGACTGGGTGCCTTAAACAAAAACATCTATTTCTTACAGTTCTAGATGCTGAGAAGTCCAAGATTAAGGCAGCAGACAATTCGGTGTCTGGTGAGAGCTTGTTTCCTGGTTCATAGACTGCCATCTTTTTTTTTTTTTTTTTTTTTTTTTTA
>NW_020173198.1:3590682-3800154 GCF_003031525.2 Neophocaena asiaeorientalis asiaeorientalis
CGCGGCATGTGGGATCTTCCCGGACCGGGGCACGAACCCGTGTCCCCTGCATCGGCAGGCGGACTCTCAACCACTGCGCCACCAGGGAAGCCCCATAGACTGCCATCTTCTTGCCATGTCCTCACATGGCAGAAAGAGGGTGGGAGAGCTCTTTGGGGTCTCTTTTATAAGGGAACTAATCCTGTTCATGGGGGCTCCACCTTTGTGACCTAATCACCCCCCAAAGGCCGCACCTCCTACCACCGTCACATTGAGGGTTAGGGTATTGCATGTGAATCTGATGGAGACACAGACATTCAGTCTATAACAAGCAAGAAGGAATGAAATTCAAATGCCCACAACATTTGTATCAGTATCAGTAAGTATTATGTGAAAGAAGGCAGCTGCCAAAGAGGACATGCTCTATAATCCATTTATGACGTTTCTCCGCTAACAGGTGAGGTCCTGTTTGCTTCCCTGGATCTGGGCAAGTCTGTGACTCTGGTGGAAGGGAAGCTGCATGACTTCCGAGGCTGGTCAATGACGTGATACAGCTTCAGCCTAGCAATCTCTCATGGGAAACATATCTTTGGAGTCCTGAACCACTGTGTAAGGAGTTTGGCTAAGCTGAATGGGCTGGGCTGGAGAGACCACAGAGAAATAGAGATGGCAGAGGAAACCCAGCCATTGTTTGAGTCCTCCCGGCCCAGACCTCAGATGTGGGAATGAATCTCCTGATAATTCCTGTTCCTGGCCTCTGAGATGCTCCCATTGAGTGAATAGAGCAGAGACAAGCTGTCCCCACCCCGCCCAGACTGCAGATTTGTGAACAGAATAAAATAAAACAAATAAACCAACTAACTAACCAAAAAAAAAAAACCAGGCAAAACTAATCTGTGATGTTAGAAAAGAAGAGAGAGGTTATACCTCCAAGGGGCAGAGAGGGAGAGACAGAGAGACAGAGAGAGAGAACAGAGAGAGAGAGAGAGAGAGAGAGAGAGAGAGATGGTTACTTTCACGTATGTTATTTTTCATATTCTTCACATCTTCCATTTTAAAGATGGTGATAAATGAGGCTCATAGAAGTTAAGTGACTTTCCCCAAATTACACAATTCATGTCTGGTCAACAGATCTAAAACCTGCTCTTTCTGACTATATCAGGGGAAGTTCTCAGTCTTAGTTCAGCATTATGGATATTTTGGGCCAAATAATTCTGGGTTGTGGGGGCCATCATCTGCACTGCAGGGTACTTAGCAGCATCTCTGGCCCCTACTCACTAGATGCCATCCTAAGCTGTGACGACCAGAAGTGCCTCCAGACATTGCCAAATGTCCCCCAAGGATACAAAGTCACCCTGGTTGAGAACCACTGCTGCAAATGCAGTGATGGAAATCCAGACTTTGCCCCTTACCAGCTGTGTGACCATTGGGTGACTGTGTTATTTTTCCAAAACCTCAGTTTCCCTATCTGTAAAATGGGGATCAAACCCATAATGCCTACCTTCAGCACATGGGTAGGATATTTAGCCACTGCCTGATACTTTAAGTGCCTCGTATGTGGTAGTCCAGGTAGTCTCTCTCACCGACCTGGATATAATTTTACGCAGAGGGTTTTTTTTTGGCAAATTAAAGACACACTGAATTGCAGATGAGGACAGGCATTTGAGGCCCCTCCTGTCTGCCTAATTAGTACAACTCCATTGACAGCCTGGCTCTTTCAAAGGATGCTCCCTGGGACGTGGGCCCTCTGCAGAGTTGGCTGGGAACTTGGAGTCAAATGTCCAACATCAAATGTTTCAAAGCTCAGAAATGAGGCCATGTTCTCCAATAGGCAGCTGTCTCTGTAAACGCTCCCGTCCTTATTAAACTCCTGCAGTGGCCACTTTAATTGGACTCGCCTCCCTCACTTGGCTAATCGCAGCTGCACAGCCCTGCATTGGCTTTGTCCTGACAGCAGGATTTCCCAGCCAGGGGCTCCCGCTTCTGTCTTTCTTTGGTCCTCAAGGCTGACTCGACAGACTTGCTTCCTGGCTTTTCCTGTCTCTGAGCCAGTGTCAATCAATAGCCTCCCTTCCTGCCCAAAGGTGCTTGGAATTAAGTTGCCCTCCCTGATCCCACACCCATTGTCCCTCCTTGTTCACCTCTGTGTCCCCAGCGCCCAGCACATGTCCTGACACCAAGGGGCTGATCATTAAGTGTAGAATAAATTAATGACTGAATGGGTACCGAGGTCTTGCCCTTTGGACATAGTGACCCCCATCAGAGGCTGCATTCTGTACTCCACATGTAAAGCCTGGGGACCAAGGTGGCCTCCAAATTGCAAGTTTCCCTGCTTCTCCCAAACTACCCACCACATTGGAGGTCACAGTTTTTCGGTCTGCTTGTGACTGTGTTTTATCTAACCAGATTGATGCTTTGGCAAACAGGTCATTGGAATATTTTGGGCTAGGGCAAAAATATTTGTTACAGTCTCCATCATTGTAGAGCTACGTCCTCAATCACTTATGTTTCCTACCCACATGCTCCAGGCATCTGAGTTGGGATCTGTGATAGGACAAGACTCCCCCCACCCGTAAGAAGGCCCTAACAGGCTGTTCTACCTCGAATCCAGGACCCCAAGCCCGATCCTAGATATCCACGTGGGTCTCTGTCCATTTGGCTGGAGTCCTGGTCCATTGTGCACTCCTGTCTAGTTTTCCCTCCCATCCTTCTTCCTCCAGCTTTCTTGCAGCTGACGGTCAACAAAGGCTAAACAGAGATAAGTCAGTGCTGATCACGGGAGTCCCATAGCACCTCTTCCTTCACTCTTAACCTTGTCTCTTATTCTTCCAAATAGCTCCGTGTGAGAGCAGATCTGCCAGAACATAGAAACTGGCTTCCAGGGTGAATGTCTGGCTTCCTCTAGAGACCGAGATACAGCGGGCTCCGAATTGTTAGAGGACCTGGTGATGAGAGCCTTCAAAATAAACACAGAGACTGCTTCTCCCTTTGGACTCAGCTCTCAGACCACACAGGTGTCCACTCGGTGCCACCCAACCCAGCACGGTCCTAACAAATGCAGCCCCTGCTCTGTCTCCCCACATGAATTTCACTCTTAAGCTGGCCATGGAAAGGACCTATGCCAGGGTGACCTGAATAATCCTAGGATTGGGTTGAGTGAGGAGCAGAGTGGGCCGTCAATGATGACCAGGGTGGGAGGGCATGAGTACAGGTCAAAGATGTTCAGGGCAAATGCTTTAATCCCCTTTCATGTTAAGCATGCGCAAACTCTTTGCACCACATTTTGGGGTAGCACGTTATATGCAAGCAGCAATAGGATGTGGAAATTCCTTGAGAACAGATGTCCCAGACTGAGAATTTACCTTGTGGCTAAGTGGTTATTGCTCAGCCACAAGGTAAATGCAGCAAAAATCCCATTTTAATAAACTTGAAGGAGCGCCAGAATTTCTATGTCAACGGGAGGGTCGTGTCTGTGGAAACAGTGCCCAATATCATGCAGGGTTTGCTCGATACTCAGAAGGCTGGCTTCTTAGGATAATAAAGTAATAATATTTGGAAGACACCCCACCCCAATCTTCTTATTTTAGAGGTAGGGAGACTGAGGCACAAGGTGTCAGTGTGGATACTGGACCTTGGGCAAATAGTATCCTCTACCTGTAACTCAGGTTCCCCATCTGCAGAGTGAGAAAGTTGAATATTTCTAAATTGGAATTGGAAGGTTGGAATAATTTCTTGCCCATGTCCATTTAGAAATCCTTGACCTCTACTGACCAGACCCACTACGGTGTCACATTTAAAGATGCAACACCCAAACAGGAATTTCAGCCTCTGCTCGTGTATCTTTCAGATATTTACTGGACCTTGTATTTATCCTGCTACACCGCTCATTAACATCTCCTTTCCTTATATATACTGACATGTGCTGAGATTCCAGTGACTCTCTAAATACCTTACCCCGCGTTCACTACTGACAGAGACCCACTTACGGCTTTAAACAAATCAGGGGAATGTGCTTTTACATAAAAGAAATCCAGACATGAGTGGTTCAGAGTTGGTTTGACGGTTCCCAGAGTCATTAAGAAACTTCCGTTTTCTATTCCACTATCCTCAGAGTCATATGATGACTGCTAGAGCTCCAGCCTTCACGGCACCTTCCAAGCAAGAAGGAGAGAAAGAGCAAGGGGCAGGATTACTCCTCCTGAGTAAGCCCCCTTTAAAGAGACTTCCCAGAGGCTCCATTCAATGATTTCTGCCAGCAACTCATTGGCCAAGCCTAGCTGCAAAGGGAGGCTTAAAAAAGTAATATTTTCTCTGGGACATTTCAGAAAAATAGGAGTTCACTTTTAAAGGAAGAAGAGAAAATTGATATTGGGTAGGCACACACAAGTCTCTGCCACGTTGCACCCCCTCTCCTCTATGCCGCCCATAAGACCTGCTCCAGGAAGGCCATCTCTCCCCCAGCGAGTGCCATTCTCCTGCTCTGACAACGCTTTCCTGTGAGCTGTGACTCTGTGGTGCAGGGATGTTGCGCTTCTTGGACAAACTCAGGCAAAATCTCTAGTTCCCAGCCACCTAGCCCCCACTCCCCAACTTTCTCCTTCGTCAGGGACCTGATCTGTTAACCACCTTTGATTCCAACTCCAGTTAGACCCCCTAAGACCCTGCTTGGACTCTGCTGGTACCCAATAAAAATAAGCTGATTCCTGCTAGGCTGATGGCTCCTGGTTTGGAATTCTGATTTCTTTGTTCCCTTTCCACCTGGTTCACTCCTGGATCTCCTTCCCTGGACCCTGATCCTTGAGCTCAGAGAACCCCAGTGCAGGTCCATAGGCTCTTCTTCACAAACTGTGTTTTTACTGGGTCTCATAGATAAGTGGAATTTTCTCCTCCACAGATCAAAATCCACAGTTATATATTGTAACGTAACAAGGTTATACATGAATAGCTCCTACGAGATTCTACAGGCCATAAATGACTAGGAAGCACGAAAGAAAATGTTCACTCCCTCAGTAATCATGAATATGCAAAGTGCAACATCAGAGACACCATGTCACACCTTTTTAATTGCAAACCATTAAAAAGTCCAACAATATTAAGTGTTGGTGAGGCTGCTGAGAAACTCAATATCTTATCCACAGCTGGTGCAACTATAAATTTGAGCAACTTTGGGAAGTAATTTGGAAATATAAAGTTAAAGATGTGCATACGCAATGAGCATACACTTTCCCTCCTAAGTTTATACATTAAAGAAACGCTTACACGTTTATACAAGAACGCTTGGGTATGGATGTAGGTTGTGGCACTGTATGGGGATTGCTCTAGCTGAGAAATTGGCTTCCATAGCGTCTGAAACTGAGCACAGACCCCAGTGACCCCTCCATCCACCCTCAACAATGCTCCTTAAATCAATTTCCTGGTTAGGAGGCGTGTGGCTCGAACAGAGACTGGAACAGGTCCGAAATAAAAGCGTCTTCCAGTTTCTGTGTGACTCCTGACTTAAAAACAAGTGACACTGAAAGGAATCCTTGTTTCTCATCTAGGTTTCTAGCAACTTCCCTGAAAGGAATGCTTGTTTCTCATCTAGGTTTCTAGAAACTTCCCAGGAGAACTTTTGTACCTGGTTAATGGTTGGATGGTCCAGGATACAACCTAGGCAGATTAGACGAGGGGGCAGTGCAGGGCAGCAAATGATGGGACCTGAGGCTGTGTAATGGTTCTTGGAGGCACTTAAAACCACGACAGACTGATTCTGAACAGCCACTGGGACAATGAAAACAGATACCCTCATCCTCTGGTGAGGATGGCAGGACCTCAGGAAGGTGACAGAGCCTGGATATAAAGGGGATAAATGGGGCTTCAGGGTCAGGCTCCAGTCTCAAGAGGAGCTATGATTACATCAATAACATAAATTGTTACCATCCTCATAATAGCTAATTCTAATTAGGCATTTCTCATATGTCAGGAACTGTATAAACTGACTTTCCTACGACGGCAGATATTGCCAATTGCGTACTAATAGTCATTCTCCCCTTATGCCTTATTAACAGGTCTGTGATTTTGTTCAGAATGGTCATGTGCACAGAAAAATTACTCCCACGATTTCTTAAGGCTAAAAGTGGTCATGTGATGCAGTTCTGATCAATGAGATGAGAATAGAGGTCTACTAAAAGGTCCTCCCAGGAAAGCTGGACTTCTGCAATTACTCTCCCTCTTTCTCTGCCTGGGATGTGAATGTAATGATCAGGATGCAGCAGTCATATTGTGATCAAGAGGAAAAGGCGCCCAAGCTAAGGATGGCAGTGCAGGAAAACCGAAGAATCTGGGTCTTGATGATGATAGTGCCGTGCGTTACCTGCCTCTGCATTTCTTGTTTCGTGAGAAAAATCCACCTATTTTGGTTAGGACACTGTGACATTCAGATAAACACAATCCCTGAAAATAACATTATCTCATTTAATCCTCACAACAAACTCCCGAGGTAGGCACTCTTACATGCCCATTTTCCAGCGGAGGAAACTAAAGCTCAGAGAAGTTAAATTAGTTTGTAGCAGAAGCATGGCTAGAGCTCCATCTGTCTCATTCCAAATTTGTCCTTATTATTATGCTATTCCCTCTGCTTCTTCACTGCACATTAAGAAGGGGTTTAATCCAATTCTTGTGAGTCAACAGAGAGCCAGTGGGGTGGGGGTCAGGGGAAGAATGATATGAGGTTACATTGATGTTGTTGATTCAATCCTGAGAGGCATGAAAATGGAAATTGTAAGCCCCATCTATTTCCCCTTTCCCCGGTCAGCACCTGCCGGGTAGAGAATGCTTGCAGGAATTCCATGGGAGGGGATGGTGGTGGCCAAATGGAGGGGGATCCAGTGGAGAAGTAGCCATTCATCCTTCCAGCTACACAGAATGGGCAGCAACCCTTGAATTCAGGATGCCAGTGAAGTGTGAGTGAGGCTAAAGTGAGGGTCCAGGGTGCCGATCAAATCAGACTCTCTCTGGAGTCTCTTCGGAGAAACTGATTATAAACAAAACCCTGGTAAGAGTAGCAGATAGGATGTTTGTTTCTGCCTCTCACCCCATTCGCCTCATTCACCCCAGAGAAACAAGGACATCATCCTATAACCCCTGGGAGGACAGACTCAAGTGTGGGTCATGAGAGATGATTAGAAATTTCCCAAAAAGATGCAGAGAGAGACAACTCTGGGTTTTAAATCCTTGTGCCTCCACTTAAAAGCTCTGTGATTTTTTTAAAGAGTCACTTAACATCTCTGATTATCGGTAACTGACTGAGGAATCCTCGTGAGGATGTAAAGAAAATCTGTGATTGCACCTGGCACATGCTGGGTGTACAGAACATAAAAGTGCTTCTGCCGTCTTCCCATGTGAGCCTGAAACAGGAAAGGGAATGCTTCTCTTCTAGTTTCCCTTTTCTCCTGGAAGATCCACATGGCTCCCCAGAGGACATCCCGGGGCTGCCATTTGTCCCCGACGCTCAGTTCTTTACCTTCTTCATGGTTTTAAATGTTCCCATGAGCCCTTTGAAGTAGAGATTATGATCTCCTATTATACATAAAAGAAAGCCGAGGTTCAGGGAAGTTCAAGTAATTTGTCCTTTGGCACAAACCTAGTAGGTGGTAGAGCTGCATTTTGATTCCAATGCTTGACCTTTAACCATCACAATATTCTTCTTCCCATCAGGGACCCAGAAATTGTGTACCAAATCCAATTTGGCCACCTAGACTTTTGCACTTCATCGATCAAAAGTGGAGCAAATGTACACTGGTTTGTGTGTCACAGGCTATGAAGACGTGGCCAGGCAACTGTAGACTGCTGTGACTGGCTCTGTGTCCCCTGGAATTGCATCATTTTCTTCCTTCCTTCCTTCCTTCCTTCCTCCCTCCCTCCTTCTTTCTTTCTTTCTCTCTCTCTTTCTTGCTTTCTTTCTTTTTCTTTCTTTCTCTTTCCCTTCC
Organism: Neophocaena asiaeorientalis asiaeorientalis; assembly: GCF_003031525.2. NCBI lineage: Eukaryota > Metazoa > Chordata > Mammalia > Artiodactyla > Phocoenidae > Neophocaena > Neophocaena asiaeorientalis. The sequence continues at coordinate 3,598,629 of NW_020173198.1, forward strand.
TTCCTTCCTTCCTCCCTCTCCCTTTCTCCTCTCTATCCTTTTCTTTCTTCCCTCTGTCTTTTTCTCTCTCAAAAATATTTAGAAGCATCTTCTGCTTGGTACCAAGTCCTACTTGTGGTGATGGAAGGCTTGTGGAGATGAATAAGGCACTGTTTTACATGATTTCGATTCTTTTAACGGCAGGACACAACACACTGACACTTGGAGAGATGAAAGGCAGAACTCCTTCTTACATCTCCAAAAGAGAGGAGGCTGTCACGCAGGGCCACATAAGAAGTTGCACTTGGAACAGGGTAACAGCAATCTGAAGCTATGGGGGCAGCTTAAATATGGCAAGTGGGATGGGGTTAGTGAGGTTTTGTGAACTCCCTTTGGATTGGCTAGTACTTTGGGGGGGTCTCAGGGTCATAGAGACTGTCCCTGGTTGTCTGGCGCCTGGCCCTGGGGCAATTAGGATGGGTGCCTAGTGTGACAGTCTGATAAGGGAAGTGACTGGGGTGTGGCATACTTTCACCCAGATTATCTGGAATAGCCTTAAGTAGTTCCTTTATTAATTCATTGATTGATTAATTCTGTCAAAAATTATCTAGGAATAACTTGTGTGTGATAGGCCCTGGACATAACACAGTAGTCAGAGCCCCCGACATCAGGGAATTCCGAGTGATGAGTAGACAAACATTACACAAATAAGCACGTGGTTACGTGTAGGAAGCATAAGGTTATACTGGCTTCAGGCAAGCTGTGATCCGGGTGGACTTGGTCTTTCCCCATGTCTTTCTGTGCTTTCCTCTGATGGGCTTTATTATTTTTTTCTACATTTTGAAAAACTGAAGTACAGTTGATTTACAACATTGTGTTAGTGTCAGCTGTACAGCAAAGTGATTCAGTTGGTTTTGTTTTGTTTTTTTTTTTACCAGTACGCGGGCCTCTCACTGTTGCGGCCCCTCCCGTTGCGGAGCACAGGCTCCGGACACGCAGGCTCAGCGGCCATGGCTCACGGGTCCAGCCGCTCCGCGGTATGTGGGATCCTCCCGGACCGGGGCACGAACCCGTGTCCCTTGCATCGGCAGGCAGACTCTCAACCACTGCGCCACCAGGGAAGCCCGATTCAGTTTTATTTATATATATAATATATACTTTTTATTTTCTCTTCTGATTGGCTTTGTTCTTAGTTTACTCTAAGGCAGCATCCCCTTAACATTAGCTTCAGACTTAACATGAAACAAACTAGTTTAGCCATTTCCATGGAGGGCCCCTCTCTGTTCTGACAGAAGGCTGACTTTTTTGGACAGACTTGGTCAGGGAAATGGAATTGGCTGACTGGACTAGGTCTGAGTGGCATGACTTTCCCTGGAGCCCAGGTGGAAGGGGTATGGTCAAGACCACCTATATGGCTAGATTGAGCATGTTTGAAGGGTGGCTCCTCGTAAAAGTGGGGTGCAGCCTGCAGCTTGCCTAGACATTAGCCAAGCAAAGACAGCTTATATTGACCGATATAGGAAAAGCTTGGAAGGAATATGAGGCCCCATGGCCTCTTCCGGGTCCCTGGCTCCTGCCTGCATTTTAAAAACTGGGCTTTCCTTAGTGGCCAGTGCTACAAGTGGTTGTTTCTTCATCTCTGCATGACGATTGTCACCCCTCTCCCCAGCCTGACTCTCTTGTTAAGACCACCCAGGTCTATGATATTGACCAGAACCTTGCTCATAAAAGCGTCCATACAATTGCAAAGCCAAGTGGATCCTGGGTGATATTGGGACAGTTCCCAAAGGCTGTGGTGCAAGTGACTGACATTGGTTAGGACTCATTTTATCATACAATGTTATCTGGGGTAAAAAGAGCCAGAATAGAAAGGTGATTTAACTTCTAAGTCTTTTTAACAAAATTCATATGTCTATTCACACATCAGGGGGAAAAGGTGGTGTCATTTTATGTGCCCTGACTTATATGTCAGAAAGTAGCATCCTCTTGGGCCAGTACTAAGAAAACTATAACTGAAGCTACACACATAGAATGTATCATGTGTGCTAAAGAAAAAAGTGATTCAATCATTCATGACCCTTGTTAAAGAGCCATAAGGCAGACCTTATTCAGGATCATCACAGGGACCACTGCAGTGAGGCTTTACAGTGGGAGGAGAGATTGACCTCAACCCCAAATACAACAAGGAACAGTGGGAATTTATAGCCAAGGAGCAGGGAGAGGCTCTGTGGATGGACAATTACTAAGAGGACACATCAGGAGTAAGGGGGGTTCTGGCTAAACTGACCTAATAGGATTCTTGCTGGTAGCAGCCCAGGGTGAGCAGACATCACCTGGGAGAAGGTGTAAGATGAGGAACCCAACCGATGTTGAGAGTGGGGGATTTTTGCTAAACTGACTTAGCAGCAGTCTTGCTAAAATTAGACAATCAGAGACAAACACGGAAGACCTGAAAATCAGGGTCTAGTTGAGAAGAGAGTTCAGAGGAATTTGACTAGAATTTGATCAAAGAGAGAATTTTTGTCAAGTATATCCCAGGTGCTAGTACTTCTTTTTCAAGTAGGGTTATCCTTTGGGACACTTTGGAGTAAATCAGAGTTGGACTGGTTTTCAGAAATTTAGGAGGCATTTTCCTTTAACCCTGAGGTCCTTTCACAAAAAGACAAGGAGAAGATTTTGCATGCAAGAGTGACATCACAAAGATTTTATAAATCCTAGATTTAGAACAGCCCCTCCCCTTTCCCATATCTGCACAAAAGGCTTGGAGAAGGTTCTGATCATTATTTTGGGGTTAGGTGTAGAGAAGTGTTTATCTTTTTGACATTCCTTGATTTGCATCACAAATGCAATAGGCTGGGATCCTGGGGTGCTTAAAGATCCAAGCCACTCAACAGAAATCCTAACTTGCAAAGGTTGCATTCACCAGATGAAGGAAGGGATCTCTTTCCCCCTTTTCAGGTCTGTGCCCTGGTCTGCTGGGGGCTGTAGCCAGGCCAGAGTTACAGAACCTCCAGCTGTCAGCAGGGTATCCTAAGGCAATTAGCTGGAAACAAAGAAAACAAGAGGTGAGCCTTGAAACCAGCACAGAGAGAACGAGTCAGGTCCCAGGCAGAGTGTGGAGACAGAACAGAGAGGTGTGAGGTCAGCTGAGTACCTCCAATGTCAAAGACATGTGTTTCCCCACACTATAAGGTTTCTGCACCAGGACCTATCTAACAATTGATGTATGTTTTTTTTTTGTTTTTTTGTTTTTTTTGCGGTACGCGGGCCTCTCACTGTTGTGGCCTCTCCCGTTGCGGAGCACAGGTTCCGGACGCGCAGGCTCAGCGGCCATGGCTCCATGGCATGTGGGATCTTCCCGGACCGGGGCATGAACCCGCGTCCCCTGCATCGGCAGGCAGACTCTCAACCACTGCGCCACCAGGGAAGCCCTGATGTATGTATTTAATGTGATTAGATTTGTATATGTAGGTGTACGTTGATCTGTTTGTTTTCCTCTGTAAAGCTATTAATAAATCCATTGTACATCTTAAAATGAATGGTGCTTCAGAACTAGAGAGTGCGATATTTCTGGAACAGGCAAAAATGTACAATCTAAACTAGATAAAACCCCTTATACTGTTCATCTGTGTCATTTTTTTATGTACTGTTTCTTTATCCATCCATTCATTCATCCATTCATCCATCCATCCCTCCATCCATCCATCCATGTAGTTAGTAGAAACAAAGGAAAGTTATTTGACCTTTCTGTGTCTTAGTTTATTCACCTTCAAAGGGCAGTTGTAAAGATTAAATGGAATAATGCAATGCTCACGTATAGCACTTTAACCATGCCTGATACAAAATAAGGGCTCAACTAGCGTTATTACATTGTTAGTTCCATTCATTCATTTTCATTCATTCATTCAACCATTTTTGCTGGCGCCCGGCATCTGCTAGACTCTCTGAGGCACAGAGTTTGTCAAATTGTGCTGCTGAACTGAAAGGATGCCTTTCAGGAAGGTGAAGTCAGTTTAGTCTGAATCATCCCAAAGGGCATAAATGTGTAGATGTGTCACAGGAGGTTAATCAAGGCGGCCCACCCATAATTCTTATTCATCGCCTGCTTATCTCTCATCTTGTTTTCTACCTCAGCTGTTCCTTGGGTCCTGGTGCATAGTATATACTTGGAGGAGGAAGGAGAAAAAAGTACCTCTTTCTTGCTTCCATTATTCTATCACAGACCCCTGTTTGCACTGCTGCCCATATCTGCAGTTTTGTCATGGTCCCTCACTTCCCTTCCCCCGTTGGCCTGTTTTCCACCTGTAGCCTGGACCTTCAACCCTGCCCAGCTTTATCCACCATTGTCAGCCTTCCTAGGCTATACACCCTGTGGCAAGATGGACAAATCTTCTTCAGACTGGGTTATGTCCACCAATGCATGACACTGGGGCCATGGGAGAGGGTTCCAAGCTTCCCACGGTTTCTGACGCCCTTATCTGGCACTGATACAGCCTGGTGAGTTGGCTGCAATCATGGGAGAGTAAAATTCACATTGGCAGTACCCTTGGGACCGTGTTCTGAAGGCTAAGGTGAATCTCTTTGGCTCTACCTGCGTGTGTCTGGGGACCCAGAATGTAAACTCCACGAGGGAAGGTATTTTTTGTATGTTTTATTCACATTGTTGAATATCCAACACCCAGAACGGTGCCTGGCACATAGAAGGCATTCAATAAATAGTTGTCGAATGAATGAACCTATAAAAATCATCTCTGGGGCTTCCCTGGTGGCACAGTGGTTGAGAGTCTGCCTGCCAATGCAGGGGATATGGGTTCGTGCCCCGGTCCGGGAAGATCCCACATGCCACGGAGCAGCTGGGCCCGTGAGCCATGGCCGCTGAGCCTGCGCGTCCGGAGCCTGTGCTCCGCAACAGGAGAGGCCACAACAGTGAGAGGCCCGCATACCGCAAAAAAAAAAAAAAAAAAAAAAAAATCATCTCTGGGCGCATAGATGTGAACTTCTGCTTTTTTTCCATGAAGGTAGGGAATCTTTCAGAGGCTGTCTCCCTTTGAGATTCTCTGGGAGTTAACTGGCCTAAAAGGTGAACAAGGATAGGACTTTGCATAGCTACAGACGTGGGTCTAACAGTATGTGTAAAGGCATGTATTTGCACACACATGGGTGCACACAGCATGTAAATGGCACGAGTGTATAAATCAGAGTGGGAATGCATGCATACACATGTATATCCATTTTTCTTCCTAGAAATGGCTGCACGTGTGTACATGGTGTTTATGCCTGTGATTTGACTTTTGATGTATGTGTTGCGTGTGCATGTATGTCCATGCCTTCCTGTGTGGACCTGTATGTGCATGCATGTGCAAACCACCTCAGGCATAGAACTGTTCATAAATATGCATGTATCCATATTCATGTGCCCACACATGCATGAAGGTACTTTTGTGGATAGCGTTGTGATTGGGGGAGGGGATTCTCAGTTTGTCTGTTGGCTAATATGGTTCGTAACAAATGGGGGAAAACTATCAGGCAGGGTCTGGAGATTTCTAACCTGAGGTCCACCCTTGCACACCGTTGCCCCGGTCTCAGCCAAAACAGCTGAAATTACGGAGATTTCCTAGGATGATGGGGGAGGTTCTTGGGTTTTAGTTTCCTGGAAGAGATCATTGAACTACACTGTTCACACAAAAAGAAGGAAACATTGCAGAACAAGAAGCTCTAGATTATCGGTACATGTATCCAGAAGACCCAAGGAAATCCAAGCACTGAGCCTCGCTCTGGAGCCACACTGCCTGGTTTTGATTCTCAGCTTTGGCTGTTACCAACTCTGTAGTCGCAGGCAGTTATCTGACCTCACTGTGTCTCAGCTTGTGCATCCATAACATGGGGAGAATAATAGTATCTACTTTGTAGTGCCTGGGAGAATTAAAGAGTTAATACATATGAGTACACGGTAAGTGCTAGATAGTAAGTGACTAGTTTTGGCTGGACCACGCAGACCAGGAATTATTTTCTTATTCCTGGAAGCAAACGCTAGCCTTGATTATTATATAAAACTAGTACATACTCATTCTAGACAATTTGGAAAATACAGATAGACCAATATAAGAAGAAAGAGAATCCTAGTTTTAATCTCTCCCTGTACCAGATAAACATTGTTAACGTTTTAGAGTATATCCATTTGGGTACTTCTCCTATAAACGTGCTTTTCTGTAACTGTGATTCCATTACCACATACTGTGGTGGTGTATTAGCAATCCATTGGTGGTCCCCAGGGCAGCGTGCTTCCGGTACTTATACCTGTGTAGGATGTATATGCTGCTGAGAAACCACATGGGGAGGAAGGGGTCCTGAGACGTCATGGAGAGACGGGCCCAGTCTGTCCAGCCTCCCGGTTGAGCCCAGCACCCACCTGACCTGCACTGTGAATATACCCCCGCAAAAGACCACCAGAAAGCCCCCAGAAGAACCACCGGGCTGGGTCGAGTCTGGATTGCAGAACTGCAAAAATGCTTATAAATTACAATAAAAATTGTTATTACTTTAAGCCATTACTTTTTTGGCGTGGTTTATTACACAGTAATAAATAACTGATAATTGTTCCATTTTATAACTTGCATTCTAAAGCTTAAAATTAGACCATATTTCTATGTAATTATGTTCTAGTTATAGCAGTGAGTTCTGGATAAGATTGACTGGGTTTTGATTCCAATTTCACATATTAGCCATGACTTTGGGCAAATTAATCCACCTCATCTATAAAATGGACTTGATAAAAACCTCATTGATTTTCGGGAAAATTAAATGAGCTGATACATGTAAAGCGCGGTGCCCGAATTATAGTGAGATATTAACAGATTTGTATTTCACCAAATCACGTCTTAATGGTCATGGTATGTCATTGCATGGGCATGTCATAATTTAGCCAATCTCCTGCTGGTGGACATTTATGCTGTTTCAAATTCTTTTACTACTATATAGAATACGCAGAGCAAAAATTCTCATTTCCATTTTTCAAAGGAGAAACAGAGCGAGGCTGAGAAAGTCCAAGCGACATGCTGAGGCCACACAGCAGAGCTGACGTTAGAAACCTAGGGTTCTCATTCCTAGGGTGGTGCTTGCTCCTGTACCCAGCTGGAGCATTTAGCAATCCACCTGCACGCAGTTTTTGTCTACCGCCTCCTGCATTCCATTATAACCCTGGAGTTTCCCTGGAGACTAGAGTTATCATAGGCAGGTAAAGATTTTTTGACATGCTAAGTTTTGTAAGAAAGTAAACATTCTAAATTTCTCAATGCTGCTTGCTTCAAACTGGCAAGAGCATCTCCTGGTAAGGAGGGACTGAAACCAAAGATGAGAGATGGTGTTTTCATATGATTAAATGAACTCTCCTTGACTTTCAACAGCCCTTCATTTGAATTTTAGTTCTGTTTTCCCCCAAGTATAAGATAAAAGGAAATTTACTTAACTCTCTGAGCCTCAGTTTCCTCATCTGCAAAATAGTGATACTTATCCCTCCTCCCATCTCCACCTCCTACTCTCCTTCCATTGTTGTGACAATTAAAGGAGATAGTTGATGTAAAGTGTGTGACCCAAGTGCTCAAGGCAGGATAATTATCGTTGGATTCTTGGTATTAGTTAGAGAACTTCCAAAGAAGGCTAAAATAACTTTTCATCTTTCTGACCTGAGAGAGTATAGCCCTGAGAATGGAAAGACATTTGGATCTGAAATCTGAACCTCTCTTCGTGCTCTTTGAGGTGTCAGGAAAGATGGGGAAAAAAAAGTAAAAATTATTTCTATAAATGGGAAGGCTTAGGGTAGATAGTTCATGCCAAGTCACCAGTGGATGAAATCCTGACTTCGAACACAGTTATTCACCCATCCTACGTCTCCTCTCCCCAACGTCCACTTAACTTACGCACGTGGTGCCGAATGTCATGATCGTCTGCGAACGAGCAGGGCTGGTGAGAAGGAAGCAGGAGGCCATGTCCGTGGTCGTTGCCACGGTGGCCCCAGATGCGTTTCCATTCCATGGCTCTTGTTCGGTCTTTCCTGTCACCCTCTTCATCTCCTTCAGAGGATGTCATTGTATCATTCAATGTCCAACCACTGCCAGGAGAAATTTCATCTTCATAGGAGTTGGACAGCCTTAAAGATGGTGAAGTATCCTAGTTCCATTCTTTCTAAAATGAATTTAGGTTGATAGATGGTCATTTTGGTAACATTTCATTCCATTTCTTCCTTTCTGAACCTTCCCTGACAGTTTGGTTGGCAAGGGGCTTAATCTTATATTCAGGGGCCAATAAAAGGCAGTTTTAACAAAGGCTTTTGTTCTTTACTGAGATTATCATCATTCATTGCTTTCTTCTTTCCTTCCTTCCTCTGGGCCTCTCTACTTCCCTCCTTCTCTCCTTTCCTCCTCCTTTCTTTCTTTCTTCAGACATGTATTGGGCATTTTCCATGTGCCAAATCATATGTTGGATGTGGGGGAAATAGATTTATATGTAAGGGACAGTTTCTGCCCTTCAGTTGCTCACAGTTTCAAAGAGGGAGAAAGCAAGTAAAAAGTAAATATTCATCACCTATTGCCACAGAATGCTGTGTAGTAAACCACTGGCTTACAACAGCAAGTATTTGTTCTCATGCTTATAACCTGGCTAAGGCTGGGCTCAGTTGGTCATCTGTGCTTTAGGTTTGCCAATCAGCTGCATTTTGCTCCAGGCTGAGGGCTCGGTTCCAAGTCTATTTTCCACGTATTTGTTTTGGAGCCAGTCTGAAAGGTCAGCAGTTATCCAGGGCATTCTCTTCCTGTAGTGGATCATAGCAGCACAGGAGTGCAAGCCCACTCATGCAAAAGCACAATTAAGCTTCTGCTTACCTCACACTCACTAACATCCTATCGGCCAAAGTACGCCATGTGGCCAAGCCAGCAATAGTGGAGCAGGAATCTATTCCCCTTCACATACAGTAGAAGGCAAAAAGAGTGAATATTTGCTGGAAAATATTTCAGACCATCACAGGAGGGATGAGCCAATAGTTAGACGTAGCACAGGGCACTGGGCAGAGTACCTAAACCAGTATAACCCGGGAGGACATCCTAGAGGAGGTGAACATTCAGCTGAGCACTTAGAGTTTCAGGAAGTGAACTAGATGAAGGTATAGGATGGGATTGTCTGTTCAAGGCAGAAGGAGTTGCTCATTTAAATGGTTCAGAGTTAAAGACTCCAGGGCCCTTCTGGTAGCTAGTGTTCTGAGCCCCTGTAATGGTATGGAACACCTTCTAAGAGATGTTCTTGGAAACAGATACAAAGGTCAGATTCCCAAGGCATGTCTTACGGGACAGACGTTGAAAAAATCTGATAGCCAGAGGTGTGGGCAAGGCAGAGAAGGGTGCTAAGCAGGGATAGAACTAGTCATAACTGCATCTTTGAAGTTTACATGGAAGCTGATGTGAATGAAAGATAGGAGGGCGAGAACCTGGAATTGGGGAGACCAGTCAGGGGCCCACTTTGACCTACAGGTGAACAATGATAAAGGCTTGGAAGGGAAAGGGGAACAGGATGAGGTATTTAAGAGATAGGCTGCCCAGGACATAAAGGATGGAGGAGAAGGGGGAGTTGAGACAGACTTTGAGGCATCTCTTACTATCACGGTTACTCTAACTGATGTCCTTGATTGAGTTACAAAGAGAAGCGAACACTCAGAAAGGAAAGCAAGGATTACCAAAGGCATCATAGAAGACTCACTCCATTTCTTTTTTTTTTTTAGGAGAGTGATTGGGTGTGGGGGAAAGGACTAAGGTTTTAGAGGCAGACACACAAGGGTCTGAATCTCGGTTCCATACCTACTGATTCTGTGACAAGCTTTCTGCCATTATTCAGCAGCCCTTAACTTCACCACTCTGGGATTCAGTTTCCTCCTTGTAAAATAGAAAAGATCTACTTAACGTGGTTATCATGAAATTAAACAGGACAGTGGATGAAAAGAGTCCTAGATCAGGCCTGACAAATAGTCAACTCTCACCAGACAGGTTAAGTGATTGATATGAATTAACTCCTTTATCTTGTTCCAAAACCCCTCTATGAGATAGGAAGTATTGTGGTCAGCACCCTCAATTTACAGAGTAGGAAGTAAAGCCCAGGGAAGCTATATAACTTGCCCAGGATTAGAGAACCCATTGGTGGGAGAGCCAGGATTTGGACCCAGGGAGTCTGTCCAGAGATGGTACATCTATTCATCAGGCCCCATGGCCACCCTAGGGCTTTCCACTTGCTCTTTTTTGCAGGTGAGTGAGTGCAGTTAATAAAGGCAGAATGTTGGATCAAGGTCTGCATCAGAATCAGTGCAGTGAATACCACTCTGTGCTCTCTCTCTTCCCCTATGCCCCATCTTCATACTTCTTCTCCCCCCATCCTCATATAAAGCCCCAGGAGCTTGCAGATGACAGCACTTAACCAAAATTGAACAGAGTAGGCTGATACCAGTTGGAATTTGGTGAATGAATGAGTGACATGAGAACGCCTAGGCCCTGAAAGTTTCAGAAACTTGGCCTGAATCAAAACTGTTGAAGCTGGGATTTGACCCGAGGTCTGCCTGGCTCAGAGCATTGGACAAGTCTCAGGGCAGTCACCCCGTATGTCTACAAGGCTGAGAATTACTGATGTTGCTGTTGTTTTGACAAGATCCGATTCTGTAGGAAGTTTTTGAAGACTTTTTTCCTGTAAAAGTTCTTTTTTTTTTTTTTTTTTTTTTTTTTTTTTTTTTAATCATCACAGGGAGAACAGAGGATGAATGGAGGGGCGGCAGAGATGCTGCTCTGGAAACAATCACCGCCTCTGTCTTGTCTCCATAAATAAATGTTCTCATGTTAAATGGCTTCCGTTTTCTCGGAAAATGCTCAATTTATCTTCAGACACAATGTGTTTGCACAAAAGCATTGCTTCTCAATGTTGATAAGGGAGCCACTAAATTTTGCACTAAAGAACATTAGCTCTGGAGTCAGGCAGACTCCTGGATTCACCACTTAGTAGCTGGGGGACCACAGGAAAGTTACTTAACCCTTTGAGCCTCAGTTTACCCACTGGCAAGATGAAAGTAAACATAGCGTCCACTTGATGTAGTTTAGCCTGATCCCAGCTGCTCTGTAGAGAAGGGCCCATGTCCGTGCTTAGACCTGAATGATAAAAGGGAAGCAATGGTGATCTTCAAGGTCAAGGTCAAGAAGAAGGAGAAACTTAAGGAAAAGTATCGGGACTACAAGATCCACCCACTCCTTCTACTACAGTGATTCTTCTTTTGCTGCTTTGAATATTAGGGAGTTGTTGTGGGAAGATGCTACAAGTACCTTTGTGGGACCAAGGTACAGTCATTTAATGAGGGGCTGGGGCAAGAGGAAGTACAAACACCCCAAACTTTCCTACCATTTTTGACTTTTTCTCGATTCTGCATTCACTTAGTTGCTAGAAACTTTTGATCGTTTTCCAGAGTCCTGACCAAGTTGGTTCTGACAGCTTCTGCTTGTCTTTTGGTGTTTGCGGTGGAGGACGGGGCTTGGTGCGGCTTGCTCTGCCATTTCACTGACGTCACTATTCACTCTGAACATTTTTGTTCATCTCTGCTGTCTCTCCCGCCCTCCCTCTCCAAGCTTGCTCTAAAAGGGTGGAATAGGGCAACGAGGCAGTGGTTAAGAGCACAAATCTGAAGCCCAACGCCTGAGTCCAAATCCTACTGTCATCACTTCTACAAGCAGGTTACTTAACTTTACCTGTGACTGGATTTCCTTATCTTTGAGAAAGGGGAGGATAGTAAAAGTCGCCATCTCCAGAGGCTTTGTTAAATAAGAATGATACAAACGACTTATTTACAAAACAGAAACAGACTTACAGACTTAGAAAACAAAGCCATGGTTACCAGGGGGGAAGGATGGGGGAAGGGATAAATTGGGAGTTTGGGACTGACATATATACACTACTATATTTAAAATAGATAACCAACAAGGACTGACTTACTGTATAGCACAGGGAACTCTACTCAGTATGCTGTGATAACCTAAATGGGAAAATCATCTGAAAAAGAATAGATCTATGTATATGTGTATGCATAACTGAATCACTTTGCTGTACACCTGAAACTGACACAACATTGTAAATCAACTATACGTCAATAGAAAATAAAAATTAAAAAAAAAGAATCAATGGTGGTGATCTCTATGAAATACTTAGAAGACTGACCAAGTACAAGTTAGATCCGATTTCCAAATTCCTCCTCTGTCTTCCTAAGATGCAAGAGAGGCTCTAAAATTTCCCTCACCCAGATCCTGAAACCAGAGTTATGTGGGCTCCCAATAACCAGTCTCCTTGGGAAATCCTTCTTATGATGGTATAACTTCTTCCCGAAGAGAAGCAAAGCCTGCCGGAAGCTGAGCGGTAATCCTGTACTGGTCCCCACAAATCAATGAGTCTCCCTCTGAGCAGCTTTATTTAATTCTGTTGAGTTCATTCATTCATTCCACAACTATTTGTTAACCACCATTATTTTTTGGCCCATGTTCTAGGTGCTGTAGTACAGAAAAGGCCTTATTTGCATAGCACCGGCATCCTGGTACATAAAGATAGACTACAAACAAACAGAGCAGCAAGTAAATACCCACCAGGAAATTCCAGATACTGAGGGGTGCTCTGTAGTGAAGTAAAGTAGAGTGACATGTTGGGAGTGATTGGTTGGTTGCTTCGGAAAGAGTGGCCAAGGAAAGCACACCTGAGGAGGTGATATTTAGACTGAGATTTGAATGATTGGAAGGACTTAGCCATGACGAGATCCAAAGGGTTGGGACTACAGGTGGAGGGAGCAGCTAGAACAAAGGGACCAGCGTGAGAGATAATGCCCTGGTACATACCCAAGCGGGTACCCTCGTGGACTTCACATTCTGGTGATAGTAACAGACAACGGCCAAACAAACATATAAGCAAGCTCCTGGTGGATTATGATAAAGGTTATGAAGTTAATAGACGAGGTCATGTGAAAGAATGGGCGGGGGCACTGTAGGTAGAGTCACTGGCAAAGATCTCTCGGAGGAGATGAGAATTTGAGCTTTAGGCTGGCACTCTGGATACCAGGTCCAGAGAATTAAGACTAATTCCAGATGCTTCTAACTGTAGCTTGAGGTTGTTAAATGTTCCTGTTGCCCAGGCCAGCACAGTTCACCATGGAGGTCAGTTGTCCCTAAAGAAAGAGACAGAAGGAAGGTAGGGAAACGGGGTGCATATTTCAGATATGCTACCTAATTAGCCCGAGCTCCCTTGCAAGCCTATGAGGTAGGTCAATACTCCTCTCTTGCGTGTGAGGATGCCGCACCCCAGAATGTTCTGAAGAGCCCGTGTCCCCAGCACTAGGAGGCAGCAACCTTCTCTATTGGACTCACTCCGAGTCCCATGAGTTTGATGCCATCAGCAGGAATTTCTGAGAACACTGAGTGCACTCTCGCCTGAACCTGCCTCTCTGCTGGGTTCCAGGATAACTTTCAGAGTCGGGCTGTCTCCGTGTTCCTTCCTTTTATCCTGGGGCCTCCGCTGGCTTCCTCTCTCTAACACTGCCCTCCTTTGCTCTTTTATCTCTCTCAGGTAATTTAATGTCACCAAGCCTCCTCTTCATAGCACAGACCTTCGGCCCGGCTAGGGAGCCTCCACCTCCTTTGGAACATTCCCTCAGCAGAACAAGGTCCGCTCTCAATAGTTTCTTGGATGCTGGCTGTGTCTCACTCTCAGATTTCCCCCTCAAAAGCCCACCTCCATAAAGGCTTTACTGTGAATCACCAGGTATTACACCATCGAGGAGAAAGAAATTTGCAAATGTGGGGCTTTGACAGAGGTTCCAGAACCTTCCAGACTTCTTGGCTATTATGTATAGCCCTCTTTACTCCTTCTCTGAGACAACCAGAAAAAGTTCCTTTGGATTCATGCCTCTAATATTAGTTTTTTCCTTGACTGTGAAGTTCTATCAATATAAACCTAGTCTGCTAAAGAGGATGCAGAAACAACTCCTTTCTGCATAAAAGCCTGAGAATAAAAGTCCCCTTGACTCAGCCAGGGGAGTTCGAGTTTCTATGGTATAATGAAGATAGAATTACTGTTGGAAGCATTTGGTCTTAAGTTCTATTTAAGAGCTGTGTGAGATAGATGACCCTTCTGCATCTCATGTCCTCATATGTAAAAGAGCAGTAGTGCACACCTCATAGGATTGCATGAGAGCTTGGGTTAATTAGGTAACAAATCTGAAATGTGCGGAACGTGGGGTATGATGAGCCCCATTCCCTCCCTTCTTCAGCGTCTCCCTTCAGGAGATACTGACACTCCTGACCTCCCTAAAACTGTCCTGGTTTGGGCCATAGGAGCATGAAGCTACTAGTCAGAAACATCTAGAACTAGTCTTAATTCTCTAGACCCGGTGTCCAGAGTGCCAAGTTACGGCTCACATTCTCAGCTCTTCAAAGAGATCTTTGCTTATGACCCTACCTAGAACACCACCCCACTCATTCTTTCACATGACTTCATCTGTTTACTTTACAACCTTCATCACAAGCCAGCATTATCTTGCTTATTTGTTGATTTGGCTGTGGACTACTGCATCCACTAGGATGTGAGGTCCATGAGGTCATGGACTAGGTTATTTGATCCTTGTTGTGTCCCCAGCGTTAACACATAGCAGGTATGTTATGAATGTTGGGTGAATAAATCGTTGTTGGGGTGAGGACGGGGGAGCCGTGGACATCCACAGTTCTAGTCAACTGTAGCCTTTCTGGAATCTTTCATCCATTGCCCCAAGTCCTTTGCTTGGATAGCTGCCTTGGTTTCTCTTCTTGGCTCCCAGTTTCCCACTGAGTCTGTGACCCTGTCATAACCTGTGGCTGACTTGGCTGGGGCTCTGACACTCTCTCCAGGTGTTGTCATGGTCTTCCCTTAGGGAGCTGGTTCCTGAGCCCTGAACCCTCAGCACTATCTGGAATCCTGCCGCAGCTGGGGTGATTAAGTGGAAGAGCCTGATGTCATCTTGAGCGCTTACATCTGTGACTTGTCTGCATCCTGTTCCTTGCCAGTGGGTAACTATGGCCGGAAATCACACTTGAGTTTGGACACTACACATCACGTTTCCCAACTGCGTTGATAGGATCAGTCTTAGGAACAGATTCACGTCTTCCTTTTCCTCTTTCTTCTTCGACATCACGACCATCATCACCGCTATGGTCAGCAGCGCCACCATCGTTATCATCACAGCCGTCACCGTCATCATCGCCGTCATCTGTATAGCACAGAGGTTAAGAACTTACTCTCCTTACCTACATTCCAATCTTGCTCCACAGCCAGCTCTGTAAACTTGGGCCTACCACTGACCCTGTTGGAGCCTCACTTCCTGATCTACAAAGTAGGGATGATAATCATTTTACCAGAAGCTATTGTTTCAGAGATCCAGTAAGAAATGCATGCCAAGCAATGAGCATAGTGTATATAGCACTGTAACACCTAATAAGTGTTATTGTTTATATCATTACCATCAATATCATCTTACTACCATTTATCATACATGAGCTTTTACTAGAAACCAGGTATTGAAATTTGCTGAGCTGTTTCCATTCATTCATTTATGGAGAGAGAATGCCTGCTATGTGCTAGGTATTACTCTGGACTCTAGAAGTATAGTAGTGAACACAACAGACATAGCTTCTGCTCTCGTGGAGTTTATGTCCAGCGAGAAGAATAGACAATGAACAACCTCACACCAATGCTTTTATCTAGAAAAATCACTCCCATTTTACAGATTGGTAGCTTGGAGTGGTTGGAAGGATTGGGGTTTGGGTGCCCAGCCCCTATCCCCACCACTCCTGGCATCTTTCCTCATTCTGCCAAACCATGAGGTCAATGCCCACAGGATCCCTCACCTCAGGCTTGGCCAAATTACCTTCCTGGATCTGCCCCTAGAGATCCCCTTCTCTCCTGCTCCCTCCGTCCGTCAGGGCATGCTTCTGGACCCAGAAGTCCCTCTGGGCTGCTTTGGAACGGAGGAATAGCTGCACCTCTTATGAGCACCTTGCTTTCCTCCGATCATGAAAATATACAATGCCAGATTATCTATCTCAGTGGGAACAGCCTGTCTCCTCGGTGAAGGACAATTTTCAGCTAAGTGCATCTTATTTAAGGCTCTAAGAATGGCAGTTAAGCAAATGCAGGAAGAGAAATGTACGTGAAAACTCTCCACTGAGAGCCCGTGGCTAAATATATCAACTGCTGAGAGACGGTTTCCAGGTAATGGAGCACAATCGCCGCTCTCCAGTCACGGCGGCATCCCGGGCAGGGGCAAAAGGCTTCAGGGTTTGATGTGCTCTCATTGATTTTCTTTATAGGTCCGTTTGATACTAGATGTTATAAGGTTAATTTTGGATGATTAACTCCTCCATACTGGGATGTTTGATTTAGTTCTCCTTTCAGACACTTTCTCCTCATTGATTTTCAATATCGCACTTTCCAAGAGGGAGGTAGAAGGCTTCAGCAAAAACCCATCGAGCAGAGGTTCCCCATGGCTGTCCAGTCTCCCACCCAAATATCCTTCCTGGGCAGGAGGAATAAGGTGTGGGCAGCTGGGGGAAACCTCTGCCTTGTGCAGGTCTGGGGAGGCAGCAGTGACTACTTACCCTAGATATACCTGAGCAGGTCCAGGCACAGGTGAACGAGAGAAAGGATCTCAGAGTACGTTATGCCTGAGCTTGAAGTCCCACCTTGCCACCCACCTGATGATCGATCCTGACAGTAATGAGGCTAAGCCTCAGTTTCCTCATCGGTACATAAGTATAATGAGTACTTGCTCTTTTGGAGTCCAGCATCCAGTTCCTCTTCTTCCGGAACTAGAAGCCTCGTCTCTCAATGTGCCATGCTCCCTCATACCCCCGGGCCCTTGCACTTGCAAAGCCTTTACTTTGAGTCGGGGAATCATCTCTTTCCACCCTCTTCTCGATGCTTCCTGCCCTTAAACAATGGACACATGTCACCCCTTTCTTTTTTTTTTTTTGCAGTACGCGGGCATCTCACTGTTGTGGCCTCTCCCGTTGCAGAGCACAGGCTCCCGACGCGCAGGCCCAGCAGCCATGGCTCACGGGCCCAGCCGCTCCGCAGCACGTGGGATCTTCCCGGACCAGGGCACGAACCCGCGTCCCCTGCATCGGCAGGCGGGCTCCCAACCACTGCGCCACCAGGGAAGCCCGTCACCCCTTTCTTGATCATTCAGCATATTCAATCAGCAGCAAAAATGGGTTGAGTTTCATAGCGTCCCTCCTCTGTGACCCACACTCCACCAGGCCAGTCCTAGCAGAGCCGGGGAGAAGGGCAGGAGAACAGACAATTACAAATCCACGTCGTAAGTATCAGAAAGACCTGAGTTCAAATGTGAACTTCCCCATCAACTCACTATGTATCCTTAGGCAAATTAACCCTTTTATCTCTCAGGTTCCTCATGCAGGAGCAGAATGGTGCAGGAAAGCACGGAGATAACGTTTACCTTGAAGGCTGGTTGTGAGGATACGCATGCAAAAGCACTCATCCCAGTAACAGGCACATAAAAGGCCTCAATAATAATAATATTGTTTAATATTAATAATTTTAATAATCATATTATGTAATAACATTATTAAACGTAATAATAGTTGTAATAGCAATGATAATAAATTATTGTGAAGATGTTGATGATGATGATGGAAATGATTATAATAGTGATGAAGCAGAAGGAATCAAAGGACATTCTGGAAACAGCACTTAGAAAGTGTATGTATCTGAATAGGGAATCGGAGAAGGATGCTTAGTGCAAATGTCCGAGGAGAAATGATTCCTCAAATGAATTGAAAAATAAAGTAAGAAGAGCAAAGGGATTGAGGCAAAGAGCTGGGTCAGGAGTCAAGAGAATTTCCTAAGCAGGGAGAAGGTCTTCTGCAAAGGCCCATAGACTAGAGAAAACGTGTGCCTGTCAACCCCTCACCCAACAGGGCCACCTGGGTACCCTGCATAATTAAAACCTTCTTCCAATGTTTGAATCAAAGTCTGACTCAGGCTCCTCACACTGCCAAGTTCTCATTTCCAGCCCCTGGTATCATTCAGAACATATCAGACCTCCTTTCTGGAATCATCTTTCTGCTATCTGAACTCAGAACTGGGTCCCTCTAAGTCCCTCCTCTCCAGGGCAAAGATGTCCACCTCCTCCAAGCACTTCTTCTAGCTTTGAGTGACCTCACCCACCTGGTTGTTCCACTGAACCTTTGCTTCTGACCTTGATTTCTTGCATATCTGTTGGGGAGAGCATCTAGTGAGTCACTTTCTCCCCATCATAACACGGGGGCAGCCATGGGTATCCCTGAAGGCAGTACCTCCACAGTGCACAACTCATGTCATATGATTGAGCAATGATAGGCCACTCTACTTAAAGGCTTCAAAAAGACCAATTTTGACCTGTGAATCTGTTAAGACTGTGTTTCCAAGCCCATAAAAGCTGGTCCCTCACTGCTCCCCCACTTCCAAACCATGCTGCCAGCCCCCATCCAGCCCTCCCCTACTTAAGGGCTATTTGCGCTGAATAAAGAGTGCTTGCTTGGTTCCATCCAACGCTTGTGAAGCTGAGGTCATCTGGCTCCTAGTCAGAGTTCAGACAGCAGCTGGGAACGGCGAAGGATTTCCTCCCAGAGCATCATCTCAGAGGAGACCCAGAGTGTAGGGAAGACAGCAGTAAATTTTGCACCCACGCAGGTGACGGTGGTGGAATGGACAGTGTGTTGGGGTCCAGGGATGGGAGTCAGAAGTCCAGGCTAGTCAACCAGGAGGGGAGTTTACAGCCAGCCAATATCTTACTGCCCAAGGTCACAGTTCTCATCACTGATAGACTCAGCCTCGGGCATCAGCTACAGAATGCATTCCTGAGTGTAAGACAATCCCTTGAATGTACACAGATTTTGATTTGTCCCTGCACTCAAAAAAGAAGGTAAGTAAAACACTAAAATCCTAATTTCTAAAATTGTTCATGATGGTGTATGAGTAAAAATTTTTTTTTACTGGCTGCCTCATAGAGAAGAGAGCTGATGACAATAACATCTGAAACTCACTTTGTCTTCTCTAAATGTCTCCCTTCTGGGAAACCAGCCCTTCTCCGTTCTCTGTGCTTGTGATTTCAGTGGTGCTGAACCTTTCCCCTGGCTCGGAGAATGGGTACCTGACGGAGCCCCGAACCTGTAAGATCTGTAATCCTGGACATCACTGGAGCTATGAGTAATGAAGGTATCTCTTTTCCTTGGAATCTCTACTTTAGGGAGAATCCAAGTCTAAGGTTACAAGTGGTAATCTGTGTCTCTACTGGGAAAGAGCCCATTTGAGAATGTAGCCAATAAAGAAGGAAGCAGACCCAATAATCAGAAAGAGACTTACTAACACAGAACCTTTGGATCCAGCTGTTCCACACTTGAATGTACCCGGTTCCTGAGTCACCAGTAAATTTCTATTTCAACTGAAGACTGATCAACTTGTGTTTCTGTTGCTTGCATCCAGAGGTTCCTAAGACACCACTCCTAAAATGAGGGGATCCAGAATATGGGAAAGCAGGGAATGGGAAGAGAGTCTGGAGGTGGGTGGGCAGCTAGATGCTACGCAGACATCGCTCAGTTCTGAATTCGCTTTTTAAAAATGGCTGTGATATAAGTTCCTGGTAAGTTTGGAGTAACTGGAAAACACTTTAGACCCAGGTTTGACAATACTAAGATTTCAGTTATTTGTGTTTCTACAATGTAACTTCTACCTTCTCCTCAAACCTTCCTGAAGGTCTTCTATAAACACTCAACTAGGTTAATGGTTTGGGGGCAAATCAAAGGTGGAAATAAAAACTGCTTCAAAGAGCCAATGAACAAAAAACACCCAGGAGAGGTGAGATAAGATTTATCTGAGCTTAAGATTATATCAGGTAGTAGTCCCCTAGGGATGTTAAAAGCTGTAAGAGAATGTCGGTCCTATGCTAACAATGATGGAAATAACCCCAGATAATCTGCGTCATCTTATTTTTTGGAGGCCAACAGAGAGCTAAGGTTATAAGGAAAAAATAAGGTTACTGAATTTAGAAAGGCAACAAGCCCCTCTGAGGAGAGAGAGGACCCGCAGATGACTACATCTCTGGCAGAGCATGGCCAAGAAGGAGAGGTCACCATAAAAAAGAGTAAGAATTGATCAAAATTTTAAACATTCATAAGGACCACATCAGGGCAAGCATTACAGTTTAGAGTCCTTGGATGCTTCCTAGACCTAAGGGGAGTCTGGACCCAATGCTTGGATTTGTTCCATGGACCTCTAGTGTTTTCTCACTAGGACCCCTTCAGTGTCTCAAGCCTACAGGACCTGCCAAGGTCTAATGGTGGAACCAGAACAGCTGAAGAAGCCATCTATACTTTAGGCTCTCTGTGAGTACCAGACGGCGACCACAAGCCACTTGAGACAGGCATGAGACTCACCCAGAACGCATACGTTATACTGATAGAAAGCAAAAACTATATTCTACTCTGAGAGGGGAAAGAATCTTTTCACGTCTCAGTCCCGACCTTCCTGTGTGTTCAAACACAAGACTAAAGTTGTGTGCCTTTGGGGAAGACATAGTACAACCCACCAGTCACCTGTCTCTGCTTTCACGCTGGGGGAGGGATAGAAATAGTTACTGCCACTGGGGGAGGGAGAGAAAATCTCCCCCTTCCATGCTGCACAAACACTAGACAAAAGCAGTCTGCTTTGGAAGAGTAGCAGAAAATCTGCTTTATACAAAGCACAGTTTAGCTGCCATGGAGTAGAGGGTTAGAGGACAGAAGACCTACCAGTTCTCTAGACCCTGTCGGACAAAGGTTGTTTGTCACAGAGTGGGGGGAGCACTGAGAAAGCACCACCCCCAAAGCTTAGGATCTGCCTAGGACAAAGGCTGGATAGAAGATCTGAGAAACTCCTTGCTCCATCACAGCCTTTTATGAGCAACGAAGTCAACTGCTGGGTGTAAGGTAAGACCACAGAGAAAGACTTCTTCTTTGGAGCAGGTATATAGGGCCTGCTGAGGGTGTAAGAGGGACACCAAGGAAAGCCCTTCAGAACCTTAGACCCCAAATTAAGTGTGAGGTAGTGGCTACTTGAGGAATTTGAAGACTGTGACATTGAAGTTAATTATGGCAATGATAACAAAAACAAAATCAAACCCAGTTCAACTATAGACTAGATTGACTCAATACCCAAAACTAAAGGCCTGACAAAAAAGGCAGGCCCATTTCCAGATACAAATATGATCCACTTTAGTCTCTCTTGTTCTTTAATGTACAGTATTCATAATTCAATAAAAAATTATGAAACACACAAAAAAGCCAGAAAAAAAAAAAAGACACATTGTCAAAAGATAAAATGGTCAACAAAACCAGACTCAGAAATGGTATAGATATTGTAACTCTCAGACAGGGACTTTAAAACTATAATTAATATATTAAAGGATCTAGGTGAGAGACAACATGCATGAACAGATCGGGAATTTCATCAGAGATGGAAACTATAAAAAAGATGGCATGAAAATGAGAAACATGATAGCAGAGATGAATAAGAATGTTATGTCCATCCTTCTGATAGGCTTCTTTCAACAGGCCTATCATAATAAAGGATGTAGCAGAGGAAATAATTAGTTCACTTAAGTGTAGGTTAATAGAAATTAATGAAGCTGGAAAAAATAGGAAAGTAGTGAAGAAGAAGAAAGGAGAAGGAGAAGGAGGAGGAGGAGAAGAAGAAGAAGAAGAAGAAGAAAGGGAGGAGAGGAGGAGGAGGAGGAAGATGGAGGAAAGTATAGAGGCCTTTGCTTTTTCCACGAAACAAATATTGATCATCTTGTTTCCTGGTCCAAAGCTATGCTTAAAGATTTCCCTAAAAGCCCTCACTCCCCTCTGCAAGTTTCTGGCCTCTCTGAAATCCAGAGCTCGCAGACGTAGTAATCTCTATCTGATAGGTAGAGTTTGCCATGCTCCAGGAGTGAGCTTGAGTGGCATGGACTTACAGATTCCAGTATTATGGATTGAAATCTGGGAAATGTGATCTCCTAACTGCAATAATCAGTTTTGCTTCTTAGAAACCAATCTTGAAATCTCAATAGCTTCCAGGTCTGCAAGCCAATTGCAGTACAGCTGACCTAGACTGAGTTCAGCTGGGTAGCTCTGCTTCAAATTGCAAGTCAAATAGGTGGGGATTGAGTTCGGTCTGCTCCATGTATCTTGTCCTCCTTGTACCAGCAGCCGCCAGGGGTATGTGGTAAAGAAAAGAATTCATGACACTTTTGGAAGATGGTAAGGCAACCTTTCTTCAAGATGGGCCTTTGTTTTAGGTGTAACGAATACTGTAATGGAGTCTTGCAGTGGGGGAGAGAGATTGCATTCAACTCTGAATACCAGGAAAAGTGGGAATTTATAGCCAAGGAGCATCGTGGGAGGTCAGTGCGTGGAAAATTACTAAGAGGAAACATCTTGGGTAAGGGCTGTGGTAGGGAGGATTCTGGTGAAATGATACGAACAGGATTCTTGCTGAAGGCAGGCCAGGCTGACCAGACATCACCTGGGTGATGGTGGAGGATGAGGAACCCAACTAGGTATGGAAGGTGATTAGGAAAGAGGATGGGGGATTATGACTAAACGGAGAGCCGGATTCCTACTAAAGTTGGACAACGTAGAGACTAACACAGAAGTCCAAAAGCTGAGGACTAGTTGAAAAGTTCAGGGGATCCTGAGAAGAGCTTGGGCAAGGAGAGACTCATAAGAGCACAGAGTCAGGTCAAAGCGCACATGCATACTTAAGGCCTCTTTTTGTGTCATATATGAATATCTCTTTGGGCAAAGCAAGTCACTGAACTAAAGTTCAGTTCAAGAGCTGAACTTTAAAGCAATGGTATGGGGAATTATACTCCTCCTACAGTGCTTTAAAAAAATCCAAACCCTTCCATTACCTATGCGAACTCAGATTACTTGCTTAATCTTTGAGCTTCAGTTTCCTCCTCTAAAATATTGTTTCTGTGAAATTTAAGTGAGATAAAGATACAAAGCTCTTAGCCCACTGCGTGATAGTAGGTGTTTATACATGTATTTTCCCCATCCTATGTATTCATTTAATGAATATCTGTAGGGATCCGTTGACATAGAATTAAAAACAAAAACAAAAAGTATTGTTCTGCAAAGTTTCAGGACGTTGTGGGGGGAAAGTGAGAAATCTGAAGAATACTCTGTCTTTTAGTGAAGAATGGTTTTGCGACACTCAAACACTCCTCCTGAAATTCAGATTTGATTAAACCTGTCAAGATGTTCCACACTGAGGCGAGGTAGCAGGAAAAGACAATGGTGCTTTTGAGATAAAATTACCTTGGAGATAAAAAACACTGTCCGGTCTGAAGGGGCAGGGCGGTTTTGGGTCCCCAAGGCTCTAACTACAGCAGTTTGTCTCAGCTTATCCCTCTAGTGCAGTCTTGACACCTGGGAAGTGTTTTCAAGGCAGTTTTGCTGTGGAACATATTTAGCTGAGATCAGCACAAAGGGAAGGATTGTCTTGCTTAAACCTTGAACCAACATGGCCTCAGAAGTACATTCTGGAGGTGTGAGTGTCTGGATCTTGGAAATGAGCACCACTCTTTTCTTCTAAACGGCAGAGATTTCGGTAGGTGGCAATACTGGACCTCTGGTTTTACGATCAACGACAATGTGATGTTGTATGCAAGAAGAGCCAGGTTTTGGTTATTTTTAAGAATTTCAGCCTGAATTACTGAGGCGTAGTAATAATCTCCAGCAATGTGAAAACCAGCTTCCTTGAAGGTGAAGATGAATTTCAGGTAGGGTTACCAGGCACAATATAGAATTTCCAGTTAAATTTGAATTTTAGGTGAACAAGAGACAATTTTTTAGTGATTAGTAAGTTTATACTAAAAGAAATTGTTGTTTACCTGAAATTCAAGTTTAACTGGGTGTTCTGAATTTTTGGGGGGTAAATCTAGCAATCCTTATTCCAGGAGGAAAGGGATCCTAGGGAAAGGGAAGCCTAAACGGCTGGACAGGCACTAAGCTGGTATATGGGGATTGAAGGAATCACAGCACAGGCATCTAAAATGGTCTGGGAGACATATGGGAACATATGTATATGTATAACTGATTCACTTTGTTATAAAGCAGAAACTAACACACCATTGTAAAGCAACTATACCCCAATAAAGATGTTAAAAAAATAATAAAAAAAAATAAAATGGTCTGGAAGAGTCAGGAAAACTCTGGTGGGCGTGCCATTTAAGGAGAAACTCAAAAGCTACAGAATTGTCCAGGCAAAATGTGAGGGTGAGTGTGGAGTACTGTGCAGGAGTGGTTAGTGAGCAAGGCAGCAAGAAGATCATACACAATTTTGTGGAAATGAGAACCAGCATATTCAAGACACAGGAGTCATTTTTTTCCCACCTATATATGCTAGGCCATTGAGGAATTTTATTTTTATTTTTTAAAATGAATGAATGAATTGATTGATTTTTGGCTTCGTTGGGTCTTCATTGCTGCACGTGGGCTTTCTCTAGCTGCGGCGAGCGGGGGCTACTCTTTGTTGTGGTGCGTGGACTTCTCATTGCGGTGGCTTCTCTTGTTGCAGAGCACAGGCTCTAGGCACACAGCCTTCAGTAGTTGTGGCATCCAGGCTCAGTAGTTGTGGCTCCTGGGGTCTAGAGCACAGGCTCAGTAGTTGTGGCACATGGGCTTAGTTGCTTCGCGGCCTGTGGGATCTTCCCGGACCAGGGCTTGAACCCGTGTCCCCTGCATTGGCAGGCAGATTCTTAACCACTGCGCCACCAGGAAGTCCCATAGGAGTCATTTTGATGTGGATGGATTGTAGAGTGAGGGAAGGGTGTGCTGGGAGGTAAAGAGGTGGACAGGGGCTAGATCCTGTCCAAGGATGTTCTTAGCAAAATTAAGGCATGGTTTCTAAGTGAAATAAGTCAGACAGAGAAAGACAAATACTGTATGATACCACTTGTATGTGGAATCTAAAAAATACAGCAAACTAGTGAATAAAACAAAAAGAAGCAGATTCACAGATATAGAGAACAAACTAATCATTACCAGTGGGGGGGGAGGGGCAAGATAGGGGTGGGGGAGTAGGAGATACAGACTATTGGATGTAAGATGGGCTCAAGGATGTATTGTACAACATGGGGAAATATAGCCAACATTTTGTAATAACTGTAAATGGAAAGTAACCTTTAAGAAACGTTTAAAAAATAAAAAATAGAAAACAAACTTATGGTTACCAAAGGGGAAGGGCAGGGGAGGATAAATTTGGAGTTTGGGATTAACATATACACACTATGTATACTATATATAAAATAGATAACCAACAAGGACCTACTGGTACAGGAAACTATACTCAAAATTTTGTAATAACCTATAAGGGAAAAGAATCTGAAAAAGGCTATATGTATATATATTTTTTTAATCTGAATCACCTTGCTGTACACCTGAAACTAACACAACACTATAAATCAACTATACTTCAATTAAAAAAGAATTGTATAAAAATTTTTAAAAATTAAAAAAATAATTGAGGCATGGCTTTTGTGAGCACAATTAAGTACACTCACAGGTGCTACCTCACTGATCCTCAAAACAACCTTGGGAAATACACAGTGTCTCACCTAATGTCATGCATCTACGGCCAGAGCCCAGCAGCCTCCGATGTACCAGTGTAGACGCAGCCCAGTGGAGATGTTCCACAGCAACTCAGCCAGCTCAACTCAGCCCCTCCTTCCTTGGTGAACTGTGACACAGGCGGGGGCTCTAACCTCACTCACTTACCTTCCTCAGCAGGGCTTGGCAATCTTCCTGGCTTCTTAGGAGGCCTGCTGTGTATCTAAGAACCGGGGAGACTGGGGAACAGTGTGAGTCCTTGGGTGATGGATGAATTCCTCTTGCACTTTATGACCCTGTATATTCTTAAAATCCATTTACAACAAACAAAGTGATCTCTGAGTGTCTCTTCTTTCAACCTTGGGAGACAGACCTCCTGGGTCATTATAGTCCCTGGATTTTCTGGGCAGGCCAACTCACTGAAATAGGAGTGGACTTTCTCACACAGCAGCATTGTAAATTGGAGTAAAACTCACACATGTTCCTTCCTTTTATGAAGGAATTGACTAATTCTACTCCACCCTAGATACTAGGCACAATATTTACTGGTCATTACCCTGAGCTTCTGATTCCTAACAACAGGGTGAGTATCAGATCTCTTGCAGCCCAAACTCCTCACCCAGCAGAGAGGGAGAAGATCAGCTGGAATTAATCTGGGTAAAGCTTAATTCAGTTTGATTTCCCCAATATTTTTGAGACCAAACCAAAGCACAGGACCAGAGGGGGTGACAGGGACTCAAACACAGTGCCCCTACTTCCTAATACAATTAAATCTTCCATTCTTTTTGACCACCGGAAGACTGGCTATCCCTTTTCTTTTCCAGTAAGGAAGTCTGGTGTCATTTATAGATCCAGACAGGAGAGTGTACCTGGCCAGTGCCTCATGCATCATAGCTGTTCTAAAGTATTTTCAATGAATACATGTTCATGAGTGAATTTGTGATAGTGTCAGGGAGAGAATGAAAAAACAGGGAAAGGTAAATTTGGTCTGAGGTAGCTGACCTCTAATAAACTACTGCCCAATAGATTTGGTGACCTGGATCCAAGCTAGCGTTGATATCAGAAAGGAGTGGGAAGAAGTGTTTTGGCAGCATCGTGGTCCGAGGCTCCACTGTTGGAGCAGATTTGCAATAAATAGCACCCAACTCAGTACCACGTAACCTCGGGGAAATTAACTATATACATTGTCTGGCCCTCAGTCTCCCTGTGTGTACAATGGGCACCCTGATATTGCCCACCCCATAGAGCTGGTCATTCCACAAATGTTTTCTGAGCACTGACTTTGTTCATAGTGTTCTTGGCAGTGAAGATGTGGCATAGAGCAAGATAGAATGATTCCTTACTTCCCACCCTAGTTCTCCGCACCGGGAGAGGCCACGGTAGTGAGAGGCCCGCGTACCACTAAAAACAAAACAAAAACAAAAAACGTTTCCTGAGCTCATCAGATAGTTATAACTGAACCACAGGATTGGGGGACATGGGGGCTCCGGATAGCCCTTCTCACTCTGGTGAGCTCTGGCCCTGAAACCAGGTGGAGTCGAAGCTGCAGGTTGGAGGTATGGCTTTCTGCGGTTGAGCAGAGCTGGGACAGCAGGAGCCAACACTTCCTGCCCTTGATTTACCACAGTCTAATCCACGGCCCAGGGAACCCTCATTCCACACACTTCAGAAGCTCTGGCAGCCTAGCCCCAGCTCAGAGGGAATCCAGAGCTGAGTTTATAAGCACGCAGGTGCCTACAGAGAAACTGGCAGAGAAGTACTGTTGCTGAGCGTGTCTTCATCTTGGATCTTTGTTGCAAATACTCTGATGCCAGATCTCATTACTGCTCCGCGAAGGTCCTTGAAAGGGCTGCCTCTTCCCCAACACCTCCTTCTAAGCGGGCTCAGACTTTTGTGGTGCCTGCTGCATTCCCCCTGACAAAGGGACATTTATATTTGATGTTGGTGTTGGGATGAATTATGCACACACTCCGCTGAACGCAGATTTAATGAGGAGATTTCTTTTCTGTTCCTTGCTTTGGCTTTTAATGGATTCTAGCCTTTGAATTAAGCATGGGATCAGCAACTTGATGCTGCAGGAGAGAGAAGAACTGTCCCTCCAACTAGGGACTTGGAGACGGCTGTTTGGAAGTCAGTTCCAGCTATAGGTTTGCTCCACCTGGACCTTATTTCTGGGTCTCGGGTGAATCCAGTGATGAGGTCCTCCATTAGGGTCAGAGAACAAAGATCATGCTCAGCAGGAGAGGGATAAAACGAGAGCTCTAAGAAAAGGGATAACCCAAAGCTCATGATAAGCCATAGCTGCAGAAGTACAGTTCTGAAGGAAAACTATGGAACTGCAAATAGGAAAGTTTTCAGGGGCTCAGAAACTGGGACGGTTACTGCACAGCCTCTGTTATCTGTCTTAATCTGTTACCAATAGCTTGATTTTTTTCTTATAAGGAAATAACTTCTCTATTTCAAACTGATATGGTCCAGGGAGGGGTGGACTGCCTCCCTGCCTCAGAGTGGACTAGTCAATCAGAGGCTTACATCACTTTGGGTAGATAATTGATTCAGGTGTGGGCACATACCCAAAACTACAATCAGTCTTGGGATGCTTGCCAGAAATTATGGAAAGAAGATGTTTTTCTTTGCTGTCTGCAGTTGCTAAGTGGTAGAATACACGTCTATGGAGCTCTTGTGGAGCACCACAGGGAGGGGACTCTGGACATAAGTCACTGGTCAAGAGCAAGTAAAGCATATCTCAGAGAAATAAAGGCCAATACTGAATGTACATGATATTATTTGAGTTCCTGGATCCAGCCATACATGAAGCTAATTATAAACTAATACATTGCAACTTTTATTAAAATAGTTTGGGGCTTCCCTGGTGGTTCAGTGGTTAAGAATCTGCCTACCAATGCACGGATTCGAACACGGGTTCGAGCCCTGGCCTGGGAAGATCCCACATGCCGAGGAGCAACGAAGCCTATGGGCCACAACTACTGAACGTGCACTCTAGAGCCCGCAAGCCACAACTACTGAGCCGCAACTACTGAAGCCCGCGCACCTAGAGCCCATACTCCGCAGCAAGAGAAGCCACCACGATGAGAAGCCTGTGCACCGCAACGAAGAGTAGCCCCCGCTGGCCGCAACTAAAGAAAGTTCGCGCGCAGCAACAAAGACCCAACGCAGCCAAAATAAATAAATAAATAAATTTATTAAAAAAAAATATTTTGAGCTGGCTTTGTTTCCTTTAAAAAAGAAAGAATCTTCACTTATATGAAACCTGATAGAGAACCGAAAAGATCAGGAAAGGAGCATAAAGAAGTTCAAGGAGAAATGGGTCAGAACATAGTAGGAAATGAAGAACTATTTTTATGGGGTGCTGGTATTTGGCATGAAGCTAAATCTTTTGCTTGTAGATAAAGGGCTGATCTGGCCATGTCTCAGTTCCTGTGTCATTCTTATCAGAGCCAGAGCTTGGAACTATAATAAGAGCAAAATTTTTGCTGTGAAATTGCTCCATATGAAAATAGAAAAAAATTGGAATCCGTTTATACTGTACAGGAAATGGAGCCAAGAGTTAAATAGGTTTGAAGAGTTCGTTGCAGAAATAATTTCTCCATGAAAATATAGCAACTTTATTAGAATCTTGATTAAAATAGTTAAGTCATCCCCTTGTTTTAATACTTCTGATGGTTTCAATCACACTTACAATGAATTCTGAAGTCTTTATCTAAATAGTACATGATCTGGCTCTTGCCAGCCCATTTGATGACATGATCTACATCCCCTTTCTGCCTAAATAACCTCGTCACAGCAGCTTCTTTCTGTTCCTTAAGAGTCCACTTTATTCCTATCATTTGTACATGCTATTACCTCTGCCTGGAATGCTGGTTCTCGTCCTCACTCTCTTCTCAGTGCAAACATCATCCCTTCAGAGAACCCTCCTCTGAACAGCCCATCTAAAATAATTCCCTCAGTCACTCCCTGTTTCACTGGAATGTCTTCATAGTGTTTTTCATTATCTGTAATCATCTTATTTATTTGTTTCCTTGCTTATTTCTGTCTCTCTCAATAAACTGTAAAGTCCTTAAGGTCAGGGGTCCTGTGTTGCTGCTCACTGCTGAAACCCAGTAGGTGTTCCACAAATGAATTCCTACCTCACATCCCAGCCAGAGGTGGCTCACTCTCCACCAATATCCAGTTTTCCTGAGTTTGATTTAAGGTACATGCTGCCTGGGTAGACACTGCTTCCAGGATACCTTTTCGAGGAGGGGCTTGTTGCCCCACTGTGGGGAGGGTGGTCAGTAGGCAGGTTTTATATCAGTTCCTTCAGGGTCTTCCTGTCCTCACCTGAGTTTGTGCCCTTCCTGGGGTAGCCTGCATCTAGCAACTGAGGGAGGCAAGGGGATAAATGTACAGACATCTCAGCCCATCATGGGTCGACTGTGATGGGCAATTCTTTTTTTTTTTTTTAATAAATGTACTTATTTATTTTTGGCTGCATTGTGTCTTCATTGCTGTGCGCGGGCTTTCTCTAGTTGTGGCAAGCGGGGGCTACTCTTCATTGCGGTGCACGGGCTTCTCATTGCAGTGGCTTCTCTTGTTGCAGAGCACAGGCTCTAGGTGCGTGGGCTTCAGTAGTTGTGACATGCAGGCTCAGTAGTTGTGGCCGATGGGCTTAGTTGCTCCGTGGCATGTGGGATCTTCCTGGACCAGGGATCAAACCCGTGTCCCCTGCATTGGCAGGCAGATTCTTAACCACTGCGCCACCAGGGAAGTCCTCTGATGGACAATTCTTACTCCAGATTTTCCTACCAGGTCGGCCAAGGCATCACAGTTTGACTTCTCTCTGCCTAATCCTGCTTCATACTTCCTTCTACGCGTGTTGATCCCTAAGGCCCATCTTCCACTGCAAACACAGTCTCAGCACCTGCTATTGGAGACTCAACCTGCAATAACACTCAGCTAAATTGACATTACCCTTCATCCCTTGCAACTGGAGGTGACCAGATGAGCAAGTTCTTGTCTATGGAAATGAGGTATAACATTTCTGTCTTATTTCTTAAAAGCTAATTGCCTGCCCTTCTCTCTTCCTCTCCTTTAGGGGCTGCAACACAGACATAATGGTGCCTAGCAAGCTTTGACCATGCATACCAGGGTGGCATGATGAGACAGAAGCACCCTGGTTCCTTTGACAACTTCATGGGACAGAAGCCTCTATATTCACTGGACCAACTTACTTCCAGACTGTGGCACACCAACTAAATAAACTTCTGTTTTGTTTGATAAGCTACACTTTGTCCCCCCTGCCCCTGTTATAGCCATTTAGGTTATACTATAATTAATACAGCTTGGAAGAAATTTACCCCTCTTGACACAGAGTCTTGGGGATCCATTTACTCCGAAGTCTCCTTTTGTATCCAAGACTCAGTAATCCAGGATTGGGCTCTGGGGACCTAGATATACCTAGGTGTATAGATATATATTATGGTGTTCCTAACCTCTTCCTGTATGGACCCATTTCCAGCCAATCTCATTCCTCAATCTGTCAGCGTAATTGTGATCACCCATCTGACACCTGAGTCCTGAGTCATTACCACCTGGTTTCATTTTTTTTTCTTTTATTGAAGTATAGTTGATTCACAGTGTTGTTTTAGTTTCTGGTTTACAGCAAACTGATTCAGATATATATATATATATATATATATCCCTGTGGTGCTCTATTGCTACACAGTAGTTCCTTGTTGTTTAACTATTTTATATATAGTAGTTTGTATCTGCTAATCCCAAACTCCTAATTTATCCCTCCCCCATCTGTCCACTTTGGTAACTATAAGTCTGTTCTCTATGTCTGTGAGTTAGTTTCTATTTTGTAAGTAAGTTCATTTGTATCATATTTTAGATTCCACGTAGAAGTAATATCATAGGTATTTGTCTTTCTCTGTCTGGCTTACTTCCCTTAGTATGATAATCTCTGGGTCCATCCATGTTGCTGCAAATGGCATTATTGCAGTTTTATTTATGGCTGAATAATATTCCACTGTGTATATATACCACATCTTCTTTATCCTTTCCTCTGTCAGTGGACATTTAGGTTGCTTCCATGTCTTGGCTATTGTAAATAGTGCTTCTAGCATGTATCTTTTTGAATTAGAGTTTTCTCCAGATATATGCCCAGGAGTGGGATTGCTGGATCATATGCTTTCTCATCTCCGTGCTTCACTCACACTGTTGGATACCCCTGCACCACCACTCCACTGTTAGGACGCACTTACTGACACGGACACCATGCATGTTCCTAGTCCCCACACAGCTGGCCTTTTTAAGACCACTCAGACAGAGCCACTGCTTCACCCCAGACAATCCCGAATTGTTCCTCCTGTCTTGATCTGAGCGACCCCAAACTACCCAGTTCTAGCAACAACACGTCATCTCTCGATTTGACCTACTGATGTGAAATGAACACACACAGACATCCACAAATGTAAATCTTAGATCACATGTATAGAATCATAGTGTTTAGACTGAGGGAGATGACGGTTCCATCCCTAAATAATCAGACTAAATTTGGAATATTTTGTCTTTAGCCCAGAGTGTGTTATTTTAATAATTCAGTAGAAAAACTGGAGCATGTTCTCAGGAGGATACTAATTTATTCACTAATTCATTCAACAAACATTGAGCACTCACTATGTGCTAAGCATTGTGCTGTATGATGAGGACATATGGATGAACATGACATAATTAGGGGGTGGGGTGAAGTGAGAAATCTCAATGTTTACCACAAAAGAAAGTTGGAGAATTCAAATCCACACCCAAACACACGATATGGGGGACATTTTAAGGAACTACAGATGTTCCATCTTCAAATATCTGAATGAATATCATAA
Organism: Neophocaena asiaeorientalis asiaeorientalis; assembly: GCF_003031525.2. NCBI lineage: Eukaryota > Metazoa > Chordata > Mammalia > Artiodactyla > Phocoenidae > Neophocaena > Neophocaena asiaeorientalis. The sequence goes on from NW_020173198.1 coordinate 3,631,204, forward strand.
TAAAGAAAGATTTCACTTGTTCTGTGTAGCTTCTAAGGGCATTAGTTACAAAGGACTTTTTTCTGCTCTATAAAAAATAAATTGGCATTAACCAAGGAGATGGTGTTATGTTTGCACTTTGTGGTACATAGGCAGAAGCTGTCGATCATCAGGGATGATGTGAACAAGATTTCTTTCACTCATTCAACAAGGATTGATTGAGAAACTACTATGTGCAGACACTGTTCTGGACATTAAGGGCAGAGCAGAGATAGTTTTCCTGTTCTTGCGGAATTGATTTTCCTGCTTAGTCTGGTGATGTGGGAAGGGGTGAAATTCCACATGGGATTGAAAAGCCAGCCCCAAGATCAATGTCAATGTTAGATCTGGCACAAAGATGGGAGAGCTAGACTTAAGAAAGGGGACTAGGTATCAATCTGAACTCTGCTAGCTATGGATTTTATGATATCGGACAGGGCAATGAATCTCTTTGATTCATCTTCTCCATTAGTAAAATAATCTTTTAAATTTTCACTCAAGCATCACTGTTTCCTTGTAGTCTGGTTTATCTGGAGAAGATTATGGAGAAATTCCATGTTCCTTGCATGCCTATAGCTTCCCTCTAAAGAAAGCAACCTCAGGTGCTCTTTACAGTATAAAGAGTTTGTTCCAAGCATAAGAATTAAACCAGCCCTCATATGACTATCATAGCTGTTTTAGGTGTTGGTTACTAAGACAAAGGCTATCAGTGATGAGATAGAAGGATGGAGGCCATCTGCCCTTGAGGGACCTTGATGACAATTCTACCCAGTAGAATCCATCATATTGGACGGTGACAGACAACTCCCCAGACTCTATCTGAAACCCCATCTTCCTGGTTTCCCATGGGACCGCTACACTATCAAATCTACTTTGGAGTGCTTAGACAACCAAAGATAATGTTCCCCGTATTACTCCCCTGCCTAAAATTCTGTTGACTTTCCATTGCTCTTAGAAGAAAAACAAGAGCGCTGGATGAACTACAAGTCCCTTCACGTCTGGCTTCTGCCCATCTTCAGTCGTGGCTCACTGGAAACTGGCTTAAATTCTTTGGCTCTAATTTTATTGTCCTTTCGTTTCCTCCAATGTTCCACAGAGCTTTTGCATATCCTATTCCATATTGCTTTGCTCATTTACTTCTCCTGTTCACCACAGAATCCGCAGTTCCTAGCACAGTTGCTGGCACAAAGTAGGCACCAAAGAAATACATGAATATTGCCTTCATTTCATAAAAATATTTACTGTAACTCCCATCACCATAAGTCATCTGAACATGTAAGCTTCCTCAAAACCTACCTGATATACTAATACCTATAACGTATACATGAGGCAGAATGTCATGGTGGTAAAGTATTTAGGCTCTAGGAGTAAAATCTGTGTTTGGGTTAAATTCCTATTTCTACATTTACTGACTGGATTAATTTAGGCAGCTTTGTAAACTCTGTGTGCCTTGGTTTTTCAACCTGTAAATGAAGTCGGCTAATACTAACTCCCAATAGCGATGTTTGTTGTGAAGATCCAGTGACCTTGTACCAACCATGCTGAGCACACAGCTAGCACTTAACAAATTGTGTTTATTACATATTAGATTCCAGATATAGTCGACCGCTTTCTTCTTTATTACCTCCCTCCAGACTACTTCCTACAATGGGAATTTTAAAAATTAGGAATGGAAGGTATAACACAGCCTCATGCATATACCATTTCTTTGAAATCTACCCTTTCGTTGCATCCCAGGGAGTGTAAAATGATCCTAATGTCATGGTGAGATAGGAGTAAATAGGGTTTGCGATGGGTCTGTGTTCTCTCTCCTGAGTAAACCGAGTCAGCAAAAGAGTTGGGGTCATAGCTGTATAGTTTATTCTCATACCACTTCCATCTGGAGTGGCTATGTGGATTCCAGAAGAAAACGCTTATGGAAGTGCCATGTATATAGTAGATGCTCAGGAAATGTCTACAATTCTGCATTTGAGTAAAAAGACCTGCTTGCTATTAACTGAGCTCAAATGACAAGGGTAATTCAGGCAGACTGTGTTCCCTGGGGAGCCCCGAACATTGTCAATGGAAGAAATTCCACAGTTAGACGAGAAGCTTGTATTGTGCAGATTCTGCGAGTGGTTCGTTAATTCACAATTCTGAGTTTTATTAAATTAATTTGAATTTTAATGAAAAAGAAAAAAACCTAAGCCAAAGTGATTCCTGTCTTGGGGAGAAGATAGTATTTCTATGCAGGTTCAGGGAGTAGGAGGCCAGAAAGGAGATAGAGGCCTCTTATATTTCCCCAGAGGTTAGAATCCATCGACTCACAGAGCAGGAAGTTTAAAAAAAGATTATCTTCTACACAGAAACGGTGAGCTTGTCATAAATGGGAAAATGTCACCTGAAAGATGACAGAACATGAGCAAGATGGGCTGGTAAGTAGGTAAGCCACAGCTCGGCAGCGCAGGTACTGGGACGCAGCCCAGCTGCGGGTAGAGCCGCCAGGAGGGTCTTTAGTCTAAGGGGCTGGTGATCTTTCTTCTTAGGTGGGTGAATGATGCTTCAGACCCTTCAGTCTCCAAAGCTAATGCCAGATAGTACTCAGGAAGGTTTTGGTTCCAAGCAGTCAACCACCAAATCAAACTGCCTTAGGCAATAAAGTGTTTGGCTGAATTAACGGAAAAGACAAAGGGTAGGGTTTTAGGAATAGCTGGATCCAGGTGCTCAAATGAGGCCCTCAGGAACTGTGCCCTTTTTTCTCTTGGTTCGGTTTTCCCAACCTTGGCTTTAATCTCAGGCAGGTTCCTGCTATGGGTCATGAGGTTGGTCACAAGCAACTCCAGAGCTTCAAGCTTACATCCTATCAGCCTGATAACCCCAGTGTGAAGACAGCGTCTCTTGGTCAGTCTTCTTGTGGTAGTTCTGAGATCTCATTTTGTTGGCCCAGCTGGAGACACATGCCTATCCCCTAGTTATTGTTGTAAGGGATTGTGGTGGGCTCTGGCCAGCTTGGGTCATGAGTTCACTCCAAGAGCTAGAACCTTTATGTAGCCAGTCCCACAAGAACGACACAGTCATAAACTGAGGTTGGTTGCTTCCTCACAAGTTAATTGGGGTGCCAGTATCATCTTCAGGGAAGAAAGCTGTGGTCAGGAATTCTAGTGTCTGGGGCAAAGTGAAAATCAGGATCTGAGTCAGGAGATGAATTGTAAACCTTAGAATAACATGGTGAAGATAAACGTCCATGTTTGCTGGATATATACGAGAACTTATCTTATTTAGCATCATATCCCTAGTATTTCTCTTTGTGTCTGGCACGTAGTAGGTGGTCAATAAATATTTGTTAAATAATGACCGAAAGTATATTACAGTAACTATTGCTACTAATATGATGATAATAACAGTAGTGTATAAACAATAAAACAAGCAGGATATTCAAGAGAAACAGCCAACTGCTGTATAACCATTAGCTAATATGTACTGAGGGATTTCTATGTGCCAAGTACTGTGCTAAGCGCTTTATTCCCAGTAACTCATTCAATCTTCACAACAAAGGCAAGGCTTGCATTATCCCCATATTACAAATGAAGCGCAAAGAGATTATTTGTTCAAGGTTATTGGATTCGTTAATCTAGACTATAGCTCCCCCCCCACACACACACCCAGTTTCAGGGTGCAGACAAGTAAGTTTTTGCTCAAGTCCACTGTGGCTGGGTAGGGCAGTTGCTCCTACACAAAGTCATTCAGGCCCTGTTCCTTCCATTGTGGAGCTCTCTCCTCTTCCAAGGCCATGTTCTGCTTTACATCACCCAGTCAGTGAAGAAAGAGAGAGAACGTGGAGAAAGTTCACTGACCCTTGACCAGCAGCTTGATGGCAGGGGTACTACTCACTGATGTTCACATTCCATTGATAGAATCCAAGGAGGGCTGATCCAAGCCCCCTGACCCAAGGAGGGCTGGGAATATAGTCTCTCTGCATGCCAAGGAAATGGCATATTATGTCTTGGTGATGCAACACTCATGATACCCCACCACGCACAAGTCGCCCACACTGCACACATGCATACACACTCAAGCACTTACACTTGTCTTTTCACCTGGGTATTACTCCAGTTCTATTTACCTTTGCCTCACCTCCACATTCTCTTTTTTTTACGGTACGCGGGCCTCTCACTGTTGTGGCCTCTCCCGTTGCAGAGCACAGGCTCCGGATGCGCAGGCTCAGCGGCCATGGCTCACGGGCCCAGCCGCTCCACGGCATGTGGGATCCTCCCGGACCGGGGCACGAACCCGCGTCCCCTGCATCGGCAGGCAGACTCTCAACCACTGCGCCACCGGGGAAGCCCTCACCTCCACTTTCTTGCTGTATCTCTGCTCTGACCTCCTCCTGGACTCCCCCCACTGGTGGAGAGAACTTTGTGAGAAACTTCTGGACCGGAGGTACACAAGCTGAGCGTCCACGTGGGGACTGGAGGCAAAGCGTGATGACCTTCACTCTTCGTCTCAATCAAATTCCACCTGCAGAAGTTCTCTCTGCTGCAGCAACCCCGAAGCCAAAATAATTTGATGATTTGATTCTAAAGAGATTCAGTGATATTAGCTGACTGAATAAGAAATGTGCCTTCTAAAACCATCCCTCTTTCCAATCTCTTTGATCATTAGATTTGCTCTTAATCTCACACACAGACATTCTGTGATTTTTTTTTCTTTCTGGCAGGTTAATTAAACCTGTCTTTAATTTTTTCTTTTTCTAATTCTGTCTGAGTGCTGGGGAAAAGATCTGAGTCTCTCATCTCTGGCAGCATTTGTCATGGAATATTCCAGATATCTGGAACCATAAACCATCCCCTCATTGAACTTGAGCTCCCCAGCACTGCTCATTTCAGACTGCTAGGACTCATACATTGTTTTAGTAACTCACTTGGGGGGAGGGTCACTTAACAAGAAAATTGAACAATAAAAAACTCATGGAATTGGATATTTAAGCATTCAAAGTAATTGATATTGAAGAAAAAGTATGATAGACTAGAATTATATCCACACAATCTACTGCCCATTAGTTTGGACGTCCATATAACCCTGATCTAAAATGATGAGGGGTCGTTACGGATGCAGTCAAACACAAGGGTTTTCATTCCATATATCAAAATCCATGTGCTCAAAAAATCCCCCTTGTCTTTTTGTCCCTACATTCCTAAAGCAGAAGGTTGATATCTGTGATTTTTTCATATTAGTTGACAATTTCTGGGGCATTGTGTCCTAGAAGTTCCATATTAAATATAAGACTTAGAAAAATATTTAAATGGTTGAAATGACAGCTAGATAGCTGGAAGTAAAGGTATGAGAGGTGATGCCCAAAAAGGAAGAAAGAAAACCTCTCTATACTTATGGCTGGAGGAGGCTGTTGGAAGAATTCTCCCCCAGCTCAAACACACACTACGGCTTTCCATGATTACTCTTAAAGGTGGTTGGTTAGCACACACCGTGGTGCTTGCCTAATCTCAACGTGAACCTCAGATAAGAGAGGAAAAACAAAATCCAAACCAAAACAAAACAAATGAAGTGTAGAATCTGAGCAGAAGCCAGACAAGCTTTGATTCACTCAATGTTCCCAGCCTCAAATATCCCCTCTATAACACTGACCTCATTCTGCCTTCTCCCAGCCCTGCTCGCTCCAGTCTGAAGGTTTTCCAGCCTCACGTGGCGGAGAAGCCCTCTTTGAATTTCACATCCTTCTTCTGCTACCTCCTCAGTGTATTTTTCTCTCTTCCACCTTTCACTCTGGGAGCATCAGTGACTTTTTACCTGTATGCCCGTGGCACTTGGCTCACCTCTGAGGAAAAATTCTCACACTCCATTGTTCCTGCCTAACAGGGTCTTCCTCTCCTTTTTTGAGGGGTGGGCTCAAAGCCAGGGGCTAAGTTTTATCCATAATGCAACCTCAGAACCTTGCACCCATAATTATACATACTAGTACACAATAATTACAGACTGGACTGAATTGACTTCATTTATTCATCATTCATTACTCAATAGATATTTAAAAGGTGTTTCATTTATCTTCAATGTCTAATTCAATGATTTTCAAAATGTGGATTACAACCCAGTAGTAGGTGATGAAATCATTTTACTAGGTTTCAAGTTGTAGTAAGGAAAAAAAATAAAATAGAGCAGTAGGAAACAGAATAGGATGGGATGGTGTAGAGTAGGCTAGACTAGATTAAGACAACGTAGGATAGAAAGTGTCAGAGTGCACTTCATAGAGAAGGTTAAGTGTTATTTCTTTAAAAATATAGAGTGTATCTGTCTATGTATATGTAACAATATAAATATGTACACATACAGACTTGTGTGGGGGGGAAGGTGGGTGTGTTCTGGGTCACAGCCTAAAATTTTTGAAAGTCTCTGACTTAGATAACCTAATTTATGCTAAACTTTTGGTAGCAGAAAGAAGTAGATGATGACAATGTATTTTGTCAAGCTACCACGACCATCAGGAACTTCGGAGTCAAACTTTCAACACCAGTAAGGCAAGTTAATTAGCTCCCATGGGCTGCTTATTTGTGTTCTGTTTTTAGGGTTGGTCTGACTTTCTATCCCAATTTATATTTTCTTGGTTCAGAGACATAGTTATGTATAGATAAAAGCCCCTCTAATAGAATCTGTTGTTTTCAATCGCCTGTCTTCTCCTGCAAGCATGTTAGTTTTATACAGGGGAAACATTGGCTCACCGTTCTTGGTCCATATTGTTCAGATTGAGAGGACCCTGCCCCTCCCGGGACCTAGGGGTCCCATAATCCATGCACGGTTGATCCCCATCCTTTGTTCCCTGTCCGTGGAATTAGTTTAGGCTGAGTCATGGCACTCCAGTTGATCAAATGAGATTGAATTCTGGAACTTGGGCTGAAATTTGGGGGAATTTCTTCACAAGACAATGACTGGAGTTCCAACAGGCCTCATCATGGAGAGAGCCCATCTGAAAACAACACTACACAAAGAAACACAGACTCACGGAGCGGAATGAATTCAGACAACACGTGCAACCCTACCACCAGCCGTGGCCAAGGCCAGGCATATTTCCTCTTTCAAAATTAAGCCTGCTGGGGACTCCCCTGGTGATCCAGTGGTTAAGACTCCACGCTCCCAATGCAGGCGGCACGGCTTTGATCCCTGAGCGGGGAACTAAGATCCCGCATGCCACATGGCACAGCCAAGAAAAAGAAACCTGTTGGAGCTGATTTTGTTTGTTACAACTGAAACAACAGCAGAGCATGGCAAACACAGACAACTTACGACCTCTGTGAAATGGGGAATGTGGCACGTTTGCATGGCTCTTCCCAGCTATTCACTTTTCCTCCCTCTGAGAGGGGAGTATGGAAGGTGAGAAGTGGCCGAAAGCCAGCACCAAGCTAGAGCTTTAAGAGTTCTTATATGAGCTTTCCCTCTGCCACAAGAAAGGCCTGTCTCAGATGCTCCCTCAGCCTGGGTCGTCCTGCAATGTAAAGATGCATGGAACAGAGCCACACCTGACCCACAGCTGACCACATACAGCATAAGAAAGAAATAGACGCTTGCTGTTGTAGAATTGAGATTTGGGGCTTCTTTGTTTTCACAGCCATAAATAATTGACTTATTTTGCCATCGTCACTGCAACAACCCCCCAAGTCATTTTCCTGTATACAACTGTGAGTGGACACACACACACACGCGCGCGCGCGCTCACACACACACACGCGCACACACACACGCACACACACATCCAAATTCCTTAGAGTCCTTCTCCACTGAACATTTTCCCTGGTGCTTAACAAGTAGACCTGAAATAGAAGAAACATTTCAAAACCCTCTGTGCAGATTCCAGAATGAAAAACACAGAGTGGATAGAAGAAAACACTGTGCTGTAAAAGAGATGAAATGATCTAGCCTGGAAGGCTGGCTTCGGGAAACCGGCAGTGGAGACACAGCTGGCTGCCATGGTTAGCCTGCAGCATGCAGATCTGGGCTCTAAAAGGACACTGGACAATGGAGAGATGGGTTCTAAGAGGTCTGTTCAAACTTTGATCACTGCAGAAACGGAGAAGCTCTGGCTCCCGGGAGGTTGCCTGTGATTGTGATTGGAATGAACTTTGAATGCATTAACTCAGCTGCACTGTTGTAGATGTTGTAAGTATGTTGGCAAACAAGACACAGTGTTCCAGGACTTCCCTGGTGGTCCAGTGGTTAAGACTTCGCCTTCCAACGCAGAGAGTGTGGGTTCAATCCCTGGTCAGGAAGCTAAGATCCCACATGCCTCGTGGCCAAAAAACCAAAACATAAAACAGAAGCAATATTGTAACAAATTCAATAAAGACTAAAAATGGTCCACATCAAAAAAGAAAGAAAATCTTTTAAAATAAAAAAGACACATTGTTCCTGCTCTCATGATTCTTTTCTTTTTTAGTTAAAAATTACAGGTTTGGGCTTCCCTGGTGGCGCAGTGGTTGGGAGTCCGCCTGCCGATGCAGGGGACACGGGTTCGTGCCCCGGTCCGGGAAGATCCCACGTGCCGCGGAGCGGCTGGGCCCGTGAGCCATGGCCGCTGAGCCTGCGCGTCCGGAGCCTGTGCTCCACAACGGGAGAGGCCACAACAGTGAGAGGCCCGCGTACCGCAAAGGTTTATTTTGAAAAAGAGATAACAGTCAAAAAATAAAACCCAAAACAACCAAGTATATCAATAATTGTGACATATGTGATGTAAAATACATATATACACACATATATATGTATATACACACATATATATGTATATATACATATATACTCATACATATATGTATGAACTTACATGAAGAAAAAGCTTAGTAAGATGTTTGAAACCAAGGCTGGGCTTGAACAGATTTCTAATGAAATAAAACTAAAAGTTTTCCTTAAAATATCTAGACAATGTTCGGCAATGTTCAAGAAATTATGAGCACTCTTCTATATCCCATTTGCAAAGGTCAGCAAAATAGGCTTGATGAAATGTTGTTTTAGCAGAGGATCGTTTCTGGTAATGATCCTGTTTCCTTACGAACAACTCCTTAACTCATCCACTGTGTGGAGGTCTTGTCTTTAAGAGCGTGATGAATACAAGGATGAGTGAGCTCCGGTGATACAGAGAATACGACAGTATAAAAATACTGAAACGGGGGCTTCCCTGGTGGCGCAGTGGTTGAGAGTCCGCCTGCCGATGCAGGGGACATGGGTTCGTGCCCCGGTCCGGGAAGATCCCACGTGCCGCGGAGCGGCTGGGCCCGGGAGCCGTGGCCGCTGAGCCTGCGCATCCGGAGCCTGTGCTCCGCAACGGGAGAGACCACGACAGTGAGAGGCCCGCGTACCGCAAAAAAAAAAAGAAATACTGAAACATACATTTAAAGCAAAAGAGGGGACCTCCCTGTGGTCCAGTGGCAAAGAATCCACCTTCCAATGCAGGGGACACAGGTTTGATTCCTGGTCAGGGAACTAAGATCCCACACGCCCCAGGGCAACTGCCTGCTCTCTTGATTGAAAGAAGGCAGAGCCATGTGACAGATGAGCAACAAATAAATACATTAGATGACTTCAGAATGTGCTTTGAGCTATGAAGATAGAGGCTGAAGTGGTAAAGAATGCTGCAGTGATCGGTGGGGAGTACCTCTTTACAGGAGCAGTTCTGTTTAAGGGAGTTTAGAGCTGAATGATGAGAAGGCGGGAGATGATGAGGGGAAGAGTGCTCCCGGCAGAGAGAACGGTATGTACAAAGGCCCTGTGGCAGAGAATGCTGGTGGTTAGCAATATCTGAGTTTCTCCTCTCTTTCCTGGGCACATCAATGAACAGTGTCTCCAGTCCCCTGCAGTGGGGCAGGGCCACATAACTGAGTCCTAGCCAATGGCATATGGGTGAAAATGATTCACTATTGCCAGGCTTGGCCATTGTAACACGTCCAGTGTTCCTCCCTGCTTCCCCTGGGTCACCAGCTAATGTAGCCCTCGGGAGCCATGACCTGAAGATGGCAGAGCCTCTGTCAGCTCTCAGCCTCTGAAAGAGCACCACCCCCTCCTCCACTGACTTGTACTGGACAGAGATGAGCGTGAACAAGAAACAAGGTTATTGTGTTGAGTCATTCAGCTCCTAGGGGGTGTTTGTTAGAGTAGCTGGTGACCATTATCAGCTCTCACAATACTCTGAGGCAGGAAAGAACTTTCCACGGTCTTTGAATGGAAAGAAATTCTGTGTGGTCCCTAGAAAACGTACCCTACTCTCATGAGTAGAACAAGGGATGTGTCCTGGGTGCACTGCTTCTTCTACCCTCTTGACCCCCTTCACCTCGCAAACCTGCTATGAACTTCACCCCAGGCTGAGATGCAACAGTTGATAAACCCATTTGTCAGATGAAGAAACTAAGTCCCAGAAAAAAAAAATCTGGGTTTCTAGCTTCTTTTAAAACATAGAGAAATTTAGCGGCAATATACCCACATTGCTGGAGCTGGTGAGTCTCACTCCACAAAAGATTTATCACAGGCTCCCTATTTTATATCCTTCAGACCCTCTGTATACCTTATTCTTTGTACTATTTAACAAACACTTATACAGTACTTACTATGTCCTAGGTACTATTCTATGAGCTTTGCAAATAGTAACCTACATAATTACCTTAACAACCCTATGAAAGGGTTACTATTATTACAACCATTTGAGAGATGAAGAAACTGAGATGGTTAAGAGACTTGCCAAAGGTCACACAGTTCGCAAATGGTGGAGCAGGGATTTGAACCCAGGTATTTTGGTCTCCGAATTTCTGCTTTTCACCAGTACAGTACGATGCCTTCTGTGGCTTGGCTGGTCTCTATATTTGTGTTTGAGGCCCTTTAATAAACAAGTTAGATTATTTTATATGAATGGAACACAGCTGCCATCCAGCCTTTGTTATTTCCTTTCCAAATTTCTACCTATCAGCTGGGTAATTGTAGTAACTTCCTTTCCACCTCTGGCTGGGCTGCTTCCTGGGTGAGAAGGTGGATGTATGATGTCCACTGAGCCCCTTTCCTAAGTAATGTTTAGAAAATCTTGGAAGCTGATTCCAAACACGAGCCAGGAAACCTTGCAAGAGGCTGTGCGTGGGAGGGAGCCTCACCAACACACAAGGGTGAAAAAGTGCTCTGTGTGTCATCTGCAATCATCCTCTCTCCGTACTTTCACGTTCAGAGCTCTCAGAGTCCCAGTGTCTTGAAGAGCTGTCATTTTATTTCTCCCAACTCCTCAGCCTTTGACTACAGCGTCATTCATAGTGACTGTTTCTTCTTTGAAGCACTCCAGGGAAATGCCCTGTGAGAAATTAAGTTTTTACCATTTTTTTCCCTAGAACCAAAATATTTAGGCTCTCCAGAGAATGGCCTTCCCTGAAGTACACATCATCCTATGGAATGAGTTGGTCTCAATCTGGTGCTCCAAGCTTTGCAGAAAGACTGTCAGTGGAACTGAACTGAGAACTTACCTGAATCAGTTTCCCACTCACTACAGAAACTGCTACCGTCACATTCCTAACAAAGAAGCTCTCTGCCTCCACTGGAACATGCTTCAATGACGAGAAGCTCATTACTTTGCCGTTTCTGGACAGCTTGTAGGAATTGGGAGCCAATTCCTTACATTGAACTAAAACCCGCTTTTTTGTAACTTGAATCCATTGGTCTTGCTTCGATCCCTTGGTCCATATGTAATGAGTCAGCCTGATTCTCTTGCTCTCCCTTTCTTTTTTTCCTATTCTTTTCTTTTTTTTTTTTTTTTTTTTTTTTTTTTTTTTTTTTTTGCGGTACGTGGTCTCTCACTGTTGTGGCCTCTCCCGTTGCGGAGCACAGGCTCCAGATGCGCAGGCTCAGCGGCCATGGCTCACGGGCCCAGACGCTCCGCAGCATGTGGGATCTTCCCGGACCAGGGCACGAACCCGTGTCCCCTGCATCGGCAGGCGGACTCTCAACCACTGCGCCACCACGGAAGGCCCATGACAATTCTTTGAGCCATAATATATATGCCACATAAGACCCATTGGTTGATTGATGATTGATTGACTGACATAATCCAGTACCTTCTACTGCTCTTCATTTGATATGGATTCTGGCTGCCTCACCACTTTTTCTTCACCTGCTGCAAATCTTTTGGAAGGCCTACTCACAGAATGAGAATAAGATGCCAGGTCAGATGGGGCAAGGGACAAGGGCAGGGGAAGCTCTCCTTTCTCATTCTGAGCTCAGCCTGTCCATGTCTGTAGTAGTTTGCCTTGTCAAAACATCACTCTAATGACTGAGAGTGCGTTTGGAGGTGAACAGACTCTCCAGGTTCTTTTCTTTTCTGGGATGTGAATAACACCTAAGCCATGTTTCCCGGTAGTACTACAATTGTGTGCTTGCATTCTTTAATTTAGACGTAAATTACATGTGGAGTGGAAGGCACGAACTGCACCTACACCCGCCAGCTGCTTTTTCCGGATCATCCCTCTTGTTTCGATCTGGAGTTTGAGAAATGCCTTCAGGTTACAGTCCTGTGTGAAGGGGAAGCCAGCGCTTACCACGTGTCTGACACCAATGCTAATTGCTTTACGTTCATTATTTAATGGAATATGTACAAAAGCCTTATCAGCTGAACTGATATTACCCTACTGCACACACACACCCACACGCACACACACACACACACACATTTTACAGGTGACTTAAACAAGCATCAGAGACACGAATTGTCCAAGGTTAGAAAGGGGTGGAGCTACCGTCCAGACCCCGACTGGCTAGCTCTAGAGGAGAAGCTCTCAATAACTCAGCCATACTACCTTTCGTGAAAATAGAATTTGGGATCCAGAGAAATGCTCTCCTGTCTCAGCTCAGTCCAGGCAGAATCAAATGGAAAAGGGGAGCAGTGTCCCTTGGTCTTCTCATATCAGCTAATCAGAAGCGTTCAACCCTGAAACCCCTCTTAGTAAGTTCTGAGCCTGTTTTCCTCCAATTTCCAAGGAGTTGCATTTGGCATCCAGTAAATGACTTGAATCTCTGCCATTGTTGGTTTCATTTCCGTAGCCTCGTCATGAATTTTGAGAAAGAGCTGGTATTTTCTCCAAAATTTACCCTCTAATCCCCTGGGGATGAGGACATAAGCCAGATGAAACTCTGTTTCCAAGCCAGACTTCACCTTCTACCTTGGTGATTCTTGGATATGACCACCTGACCCATGCTCATTAGTTACAGAGACACTGGGGGATTCACTCACCCATACAAATGCCGCCAGGGCAGAGAGGAGAGAGGCCTTGCATAAACAGCCAAACACAGAAAAATGTTTCATTCATTGCGTATTCTCCATTGAGAATGGAGTGTGTTTCCATGGTGACCTCTGATTATTTTTGGACCAGGAGTATTAATCCTATTGAATTTTTCTCTCCTAATAACTTAAGAAATTAATTTTCCATATTATAAAATTCAAACGAACAATCTCATGAACCAAGGTTTAGCAAGTTAAACTAATCCACCCAACGGCATTCTGGGCTCAGAAACACTGTTTTCCAGATGGGAAAGGGCAGGACCTGGTGGCAGATGGGCATGCCAGACTGCACTCTTGCTCTGATAGTTGGTTCTTTAATTACAAAAAGCTGAGGCTCTTGTAGAATTGTTAGAATCTTCCAGAAAGGGCAAGGAATGCTGAGACACACAGAGCTTTATTTTCTCCTGCTTACAGATTTTCAAAACCTGCCTGGTCAGCCTGAGTATGTCTCAATACCTCTTTTCTTCATTCCAAGCTCATCCTTTCCCTAGTTTCTGAAACGAGAGCCAGAGACCTATGAATGGATGAGTCTTAGCATTAAGCTTACCCAACTGGACTCTGGAATTGGATGACTCAGGGACCATCCTTTGTGCTGCTGCCATAATATCCTTTGTGAACAACTTTGGCCCAAGGCAACCCAGCTGCCTCCTAATAACAGAACAGTCTTGTTGGTCCTACATTTCCCCCCTAACCTCAATCATTTTAGCTCAGACTATAGGATTCATTTTTCTGCTTTGGCTTCTGCCTTATCATCCAGTTCCCTTCCATGGCGAAGTTTACCATCATGATAACCATATACGTCTTGCCTTAAACTGTCTTGCATTTGCTACCCTCTTTCAGGATTAGCAACATGCTATGAGAAGATTTTCTGGGCTTTTAACCAGTTGTTTTCCTGACTGCTTCCTTTCAGCTCTTTCACCGCTGTGCCTTGTCACTGTTTCAGGATGATGATGGAGATTCTTGGACGCTTTGGACACAATGTGTCACCAACCTAGAAGAAAATCCAGAGTTGGCCTTTGCAAATGGATCATATCCTCCAGATCTTATTCTGCACAAGTATGTAGGTCCTTACCGGGCTCTGGGTTTATCCTCTTCCCACCTGCCACGTCGCCATAACCACCGTCATCTTCCCAACAGAGGAGCGACACCTGAACAAAATCCACATCGTTGGCAGTTTCAGTCCTGGTTCTTTTAGTTGTAAAGAGCGGAAACGCATGCAATACCGCTAATAAAAGTGTTGTGCTTTATGACAAGGTTGCTTGGGGGTCTCGCGCTATCGTGGTAGGAACCAAAATAGATCAAGCTTTGCAGGAAAAGGGGCTGCTGGGACTGAAGCATCTCAGGCTCTCATGTTAACAATTTCTCTACACTGATTGGTCTCCTTTGTTTATTCACTCATGTGCTGAGTGTCCCTTTAAGCCTTGACTCATATGTGGTCCTTAAGCAGCCACTGAGGCAGATGGGCACTTTTGCTTATACTGACTCCATAATAAGTTTTTAACTCAATTTCCAAATCTACCCTAGAAGAGGATGTGGACAAAGTAGCCAATGGCCATTCAGGACAATGACTTTCCTGTTCTACTTTCCCATCCTAAGGCCTCAGGGATGTAGGTCAAGCTGGGCATGGACCAAGTTACAGGTCCTGAGAAAGGAAAGACCAAGTCGAAGGTCTCGATGGATTACACACCCTCAAAAGCATAGGGGCTGAAGGACAAAACTTGAATCCAAAATGAAGTAATAGGAAATATTAGAGCAAGAAGTTTTGAGAGCACAACCTTGATAGGACCTGTCTGATTACTGCTGCCCCAGAAATTGACACAGGAACTGAAGTACTCAGATTTGAAGCCTCAGCTCCTCACAGGACCTGCACTGGGGTTAACATGTGCCGATCGGGCTTCATAAAAATTGAAGTTACAATTTCCCATAGACCCTCTTTGTTTCTCATGGGCTCTCAGGGACCCCGACTTCTGAGTCATATAACTTCTAATCCGTGCGCTTATTCAGGTGAACCAGGCGCCCCGATCAACCCGCTAGGTTATCCTCTGTGATGTCCAGATATTGTGAATATTTTCTTAAGACACCTCTTCTCCAGTGACTCTTAGCCAGACTCTGTGTTTCAGGTAAAATCACTCAGAAGTGGGAGGACGAGAAGGAAGAAAGAGCATTCGGATTCACGATGCCACAGACACTGCACTAGTTCATGGAGTTAGAGAGGCACAAGAGGAACTTTGGCCCCAATCCAATGTGGGAGACGTAGACACCAATTTATACACCACAGTGGGATCAGTGCTTCCAGAGGTTTGTTGAAAGGCTGGTGGACAAGGGAGAGGAAGTGACTTACTGGGATATTCTAGGAAAGCTTAACTGAAGAGGTGACATTTGAATTGGCACTTAAAAGATGAAAGAGAAGTGCATCAGTTAGAGAAGGCAAGAAAGACATTCTAGGTTAAAATCAACAACAACAACGTATATATACCAAAGCATGGCTCTGTGAAAGAACATGACACATATTAAGCGGAGCCATTTTATCTGGAAGTGACAGAAAACCCAGTTCGAACGAGCTGCAACAGCAACACGACACACCCCAAATAAAAAGGGATTCACTGAGTCCTGTAATTGACACATTCAGGAATATATCAGGTTCAGGAAGGACCGGGTGCCGGTGCTCAAACAATATCATCAGAAACCTCTGCCTCTCTCTGTCTCTCTCAGTTCATGGACACATTCATACTAACACACAGAATTTCTATAGCCTTCTCTCTTCACTTGTACACGCTCTTCTTTGCATCTTTCTCTGCCTTTCTTTCCCCACCATCTCTTCTATTCTAAGGCAGACTTGCCCACGTGTGGCGCACATGCGCGCCCACACGTACTTGTCTCATGCTGTGACCTTTTTCACAAACATCATATGTTTGTCTCATAAGCAATTCTCATACACAGAGACTTTTCTCTCACTTTCTCTCTCTCTCTGTCTCTCTTTCCATCTCTCATACTGTCTCTTCCCCACTCTCTTTTCCTGTTTTTTTTTTTCCCCTTCCAAAGCTCTGTCTCTTTCCTACACAGTGATTCTCAACTCCCTATAGGGCATTTGGAAATGGGAAAGGACAATAATTTTGTGTTTCTCTCTCTTCTCTGTCTCTCTACCAAGATACGTCTCTCTCCTCCCTCTCCCATTTACCCAGTTCAGTCTTGTCAGACCCTTCTCTGATAAATAACCAACAGAGCAAAGGTGTAATAAAGCCAGCACTGACCGCAGGCCCAAGCTTTCAGCAGGAAAAATGCCTCTGAGATACTTTTCCAGCAAGAGCGAGGCACTTACTGCCACAGCTGAGTATCTCGTTGCTCTCGTTGTACCCACAAATTAATATCAACAATAACTAAAACAAAGACTTTGGAAGAAAACAAAGCCCTTCAGTAAGATAGTCTCACAAATAATTGTTTAAAGGCAAGGGAGAAAAAAGTTTTAAAACTTATAACTCTGTTTGCTGTAAACCCTCTTCCGGTGTGTCTCTGCTCCCTTACCATTGGGACTCAAGTTTGACTTTCTTAAGCTTCCAAATTAACCTGTCATGGTGGAGGACATTTGGAGATGACACTTGTCTACTCTCACCAGTGGACTGGCCATTCTGTAGATTTTCTATGACATCCTATTTTCTCTAGGCTAAAGCCTGAGTGGCCCAGGAAATGGATGCATCCACAGCTGGACGTGTGTCTGGGTTTGATGATGTATGTTTCTATACGCCATTGTTGCCATGTACAAGCATCTGAGCCCTATATAAGTACGTACCCCGGGGTCTTCTGTTGTACCCCAGTGTCGGTGGGACCGAGAGGAAGTGTTTCTGAGAGTATCTGCATGTGCTTCTTTGTCTGAGTTTTTGAATGCATCGGAGTGTTTCTGTGTGAACAGCATTTATTTGACTTTCGATCCAACTGGGGACATGTTGTTTTGAAACTCAGTATAAAAGATATGGAGATTATTTCTTGTTTTGGAGCATCTATTCTTCCAGTGGTGAATAATCAAAATGTAATGATAATTTTGGGTCCTTTAGTTTCTTGTGAAAGAAAAATCAAGAAATGCACTCGTAACATCCCCATCTTCAGAGAACCGGGCTGCTAGCTCAGGAGAGAGCCATAGCGGCAGGCAAGATTCATCTGGGCTTCCCAAGATACGATTTTAGACGTTAGAAGTGACACAAACTGAGGCTGAATTAACTGGAGAGTGTCAAGGAAGCAGGACTGGACGCAGGGAGAGAAGGGGAAGGTTTTCTTGGCTGGGTCCAGAGGTTTTCTCTCTAGGGGCAGACAATCTCTGCTAGTTGGCGCCTCTCTTTGTCCCATCGTTCAGTGAAAGCCCTTTCTGTTTTCCAAACAGAGGATTAGAAGCAACCTTTTCAAGGTCACCCACTGCACAACAAGACTCACACTTCCCTTTCAGGCTTGTTTTGTAGAATCTGCTTGAAGTTCATGTCCTTCTGGCTGTCACGTCCAAAGAGCTCGCCTGCCTGCGTGTGTGTGTATCCAGGTGCGAATGCCTGCACGGCTCTGTGTGCTGGTACCCGACTCTGGCTGAGATGATGCACATGAATAAAGATGCGGATGACGTTTCTGTGTGTGTGTGTGTGTGTGTGTGTGTGTGTGTGAGACTTTGTACACAATTTGTCAGATGTGTGCTTGGCCATGTAAGCGTGGTTTCATGAGGCCATTGGTCTCTTGTGTGAGATCCTTTGTGTGACCTCACTGTGTGACAAATGATCCCATGATGCTGACTGTTAACCAAATCTGGGCCATGCTCAGTGCCACAAAGCCACAGGCAAACGTAGTGATGGGTGCGCGCACACACACACAGATGCACAAAGGGTTCTTCCCATAGGCACAAGTCATTACCATCTCCTACCCCGACACACACTACACACAAAGATATACCCAGCTACAGAGTCACTTGCAGAAGATTTGGATACAAAACTCCAGTCTCCTGAGCTTCCCTGGTGACTCCTCTATCATATGCAGTGGTTCTCAAACCCCTAGGAAGCATTTGGAAATGGGGACAGGGCACAGTTTTGATGATCACATGACCTGTGGGTGCTACAATACTTTGTGTCCCTGTTCAATGTATTTTGCAGCCTCATCTAGAATCAGTACATCCAAAAGGCCTATAGTGCTGCCACCCGGAGAAACACACACACACACACACACACACACACACACACAATTAGAATCCCTCAAACACATACACATACAGGACAGCCCACCACATACAAGCACCTAAATATAGACAACCATGACCCATACAACATTAGACAGTGACCAACAAGGCAAGAAAAATATATAACCAGTCATATACAACAGGTAAACAAAAAATCAAGCAACACAGACAGCTAGTGACCAATTAAAGGGGATTTAACATGTTATTCTATACCTAAAATGTAGAAACTTTTTGTAAAGTTTATCTAACCTAATGTTGTTAATACTGCTTTTTAAAATATCTCTAGAATAATGTTTCTTGATTTTTTTTTTTTTTCCGGTACGCAGGCCTCTCACTGCTGTGGCGTCTCCCGTTGCGGAGCACAGGCTCCGGACGCGCAGGCCCAGCAGCCATGGCTCACGGACCCAGCCGCTCCGCAGCATGTGGGATGTTCCTGGACCGGGGCACAAATCTGTGTCCCCTACATCGGCAGGCGGACTCTCAACCACTGTGCCACCAGGGAAGCCCCTAAAGTCTATCATTTTAATGAGGCTTTCCTTGACCATTCTCCAAAAACTTGCAACCCCTAAGCCTTCCTATGCAATGTTCTGCTTTATTTTTTATAGCGCTCGTCACTATCAGATGTACTATGTATTTATCATTAGTTTCTGTCTCACTCCACTAAAACTTAAGCTCCTCATG
Source organism: Neophocaena asiaeorientalis asiaeorientalis (assembly GCF_003031525.2). Taxonomy (NCBI): domain Eukaryota; kingdom Metazoa; phylum Chordata; class Mammalia; order Artiodactyla; family Phocoenidae; genus Neophocaena; species Neophocaena asiaeorientalis. Next base: position 3,650,385 of record NW_020173198.1, read on the forward strand.
GGCAGGGATTTTTGTCAGTTTTTTTCACTTGCTGTATTGTCAGAGCCTAGAACGATGCCTGGCACATCGTAGGTCCTCAACAAATATTTGTTGAATAGATAAAGGAGGAGCAAGCCTCGGTGCGTTCATCTACAAAAGGCGGCAGGCATGTTGACGCTCTCCTTTCACAGAGTCGTCATGTCAGAGCAGCTGACACCCAGCAGGCACTCAGGAAACAGGAGCAGAGGGTAAATACTGAGGTATCTCCGTAAAGATGAGAGGGCTGGGCCAGCAGAGCTCAACCAACCAGAATCCCCTGTAAGTGAGACAGGGTAACAGCAAAGCTCCAGTGCCTACCTTGGAGACTCAGTGCATTTTTTTTTTTAACATCTTTATTGGAGTATAATTGCTTTACAACGGTGTGTTAGTTTCTGCTTTATAACAAAGCGAATCAGTTATACATATACATATGTTCCCATATCTCTTCCCTCTTGCGTCTCCCTCCCTCCCACGCTCCCTATCCCACCCCTCTAGGTGGTCACAAACCAGCGAGCTGATCTCCCTGTGCTATGCGGCTGCTTCCCATTAGCTATCTCTTTTACATTTAGTAGTGTATATATGTCCATGCCACTCTCTCACTTTGTCACAGCTTACCCGTCCCCCTCCCCGTGTCCTCAAGTCCATTCTCTAGTAGGTCTGCGTCTTTATTCCCGTCTTACCCCTAGGTTCTTCATGACCTTTTTTTTCCCCTTGGATTCCATATATATGTGTTAGCATACAGTATTTGTTTTTCTCTTTCTGACTTACTTCACTCTGTATGGCAGACTCTGGGTCCATCCACCTCACTACAAATAACTCAATTTAAGCCAATACTAAACAACCCTCCCAAGGCTGTAAAAGTCTCCAAATGTGAGACTCTTGGAGCTTGAAAAGGTCTGTCTCACCAGCGAAAAGGCTTCCAATAATACCCAGAAACAAGATTCATTAAAAGCTCTCTTTCGCGTTATCAGCAATTTTGCTATCATCCTATGTCCTTCATAAAGTGCGTCACAGATCTCCACTGTGAATTACAAAAGGAGGAGCGAGGGAGGGGTGGGAAGAAAAGTAGCCCTGGCCCCAGGGAACTGCCTTACTGCACTGGGAGAGTGAAAGAGAAACAAGGAGAGAGGGATCTAGGAATTGAAAGATAAATTCAAACTAGGAGCAGCAGAATCTTAAAACAAAAATAATAGTTTCGTGCCGCGGGGATACGTTTCATAAGTAAAAGAGTTTTATGTGTCTTCCAGATGTCAGGGTAGTGACACTTACGAAGTTTCAATAGTATTTGAGAGGGGAACTAAAAACAGAGGTCAAGGGGACCATCAAGGATTGTCAGAGGGACAGAGGGACAGTCCTTAGCGTGCAATTAGCAGTCGATCGAGTTTGTTGAATTAATACATAAGTGAATGAATGGATACAAAAATGAAGCAATGAACTGCCAAAATACTCTTACATACTCATACCCCATATTATATTAGCTCTCCTCAAGGAGCGCTGGATGCAACTGATGGAGTCTCCCCAGACTCGGGGGGGTGGGGAGGAAAGAGTCCAGGGCAGCTGAATCCATATGGTGCAGTTAATTACCCCACAAAAGAGAGGGCTTGGTCTCATAAGAGACAGCAGAGCAGGTGCAGTAATTAAATTTCTGAGACTGGTCTAAGATATACGGCAGTTCATTAGCCATAGGTTCTGGAGGAATAAAATCAATAAACAAAGCTACCTTATTCCCTGAAGTTCTTTACCGAACTGTACCACCCCGTGTTCCTTGCGAGACTGTAAACCCATTTTCCGGTGTGTGTTAATTAGTTATCAGGCACTGACTGTGTACCCGGCATTGTGCTAAGCACTTGACATGCATGAACTTAATCCTCCTAACAGTCCCCCAGGAAAATGTGATTAAGAGCAAGGACTCTGGAGCACGGGGCCAGAATCCAGCTCTACCGCTTACGAGCTGAATGGACTTGGGCCGTTGTGCAACTCCGTTTACACATCTATAAAATGTGTGAGTAATAAAAGGACCTATCTCAGACACTTGTGAGGTTTAAAGAGTTAATCCATATCTAGCACTTAGAACATATCTGGCACAAAGTAAGTGCTGTAGAGGTGGTAGGTAATATTATTGCTATCACGTTGGTGAGGAAACTGAGATCCAAAGAGGTGAACGTCAAACAATCATGATACAGAAGAGCTAGAATTACAACAAGGGCAATTTTGTCTCCCACACTCATCTTCATGCTCTCTGGAAATCTGAATTCATCATATTTTTAGGTCAAGGAACCCAAAATCCTAAATCATATAAAAATAGCTCTTACAGCAGCTTTTAAGCTGTTATATCACAATTTTGGGAAACTAGGAATGGAAACAGATGGGTACCAAAGATTTTTAAAAGGCAAAATCTATAGAACTTGGAGCTTTGATCGGTTGCACAGGAAGAATGAAAGAAAGGTCAGTGTAGTTCCCGATTTTCTGGCCTGGATGCCTGGGAATTAAGGAGGAAGACTTAATGTGGGGTGATGGGCTGGGGAAAGGATGCCAAGTGCCAGGGTTAAACCTCTGAGTTTAAACTTTGTGTGGTACATCTTACTTAAGAAGCAGCAAGATATTTGGGTCCTGACCTCAGCTTAGAATCCTGGAATAAATCACAGATCTGAGAGTCATCAAAATAGAGAAGAGGGTGAAATTGGAAATATGATTGAGGCCCCCCAGGTAGAGTCCTGAGCATGAGAGAAGCAGGGGATCCAGCAGGAAGCTCTCAGAAAATTCTTAGGGGTATAGGTGGAAGGAAAGAAGCTGCAAAGTGGATTGAGATGGTCAAAATTCAAAATCAAGGGCGTGTTGCCAGGCACCTGTTCTGCCCCAGATGAAATGCATGTAATGCATAGCAATTTAACTATGCAGTTTGGAGAGAGATAGACAGAGAGACAGAGACACACACAAAGACAGGAAAACACAGAGAGAAAAAGTAAAGAGTACTCATGAATCCACCTGAGATTTTTCTCAGTGAATGTATGTGTTTGGAATGACTGTGAAACGGGACGTACAAATCGGTAGCTCTCAGTTGATCTTAGATGCTACACAGTGTATAGACATCTTGCTACCCTGAGTGATATCTAAACAAAACCACCAGGTCCACTCTGCCTTATAGTTGAGCTAAGAGATGGAGGAGTGCGGATCAGATTATGATATACTTATCTGAGGCTTTATCTCTCTAGGAAACCTGGACTCCATTATGAAATAACCATCAATGTCACAAGAGCAGGCTCGCTGAGTGGTACAATGCAGAAGCACCAGAGGAGATGGGCCACCCAGTGAGTATTTTGCAGCTGTTGAAGAATCATTAGATTTTCCCTGGAAAAGTCTGGAGTGAGAGGTTAGGCTGCTTTATCTTCCAAAACTAGTTACTGAGGTTTCAGTCACTCCAAGGGCTGGGCTCAACCCAGAGAATGGAAATTTAGCAAACACCACCGCAGACCTTATTTGCAGATAATTTGGCTTAGACAGACTTGCAAGGGGGAGGCACAGGAGGGGAAATAGAAGCATGAGATTTAGAATCAGTAAGTTAAAATCCCTCTGCTACTTCATACCAGCTGTGGGATCCCAGGCAAACTTTTTCACCCAGTCTGAGTCTTGATTTTCTCTTCTTCCTGTGCAATGGTACTGTAGTGTGTGTCTGTCAGCGTCGTTGGGAGGAGGCATGGTGAGGTTCTGAGTGCCTGGCCCACAGGAAGTGATCAGTTACCACTAGCCCTTCCAAGAGGACACACAGAATGACATACACCTGCAGGCTAATTGAGGAGATCCATCAACCTCCTTATAAGCACGAACTTTGTCAAGAAACCTACACATAGTACCTACTAGATGTTTTATTATGCTTTAAAATAGTAAAAAAAAAAGTTTTAAATAGAAGGAAAACTGGAAAAAGAAAATTTACAACTATTGAATGCCTATTCGGCCCATTACATGAACTCCTTTAATTCACAGAGCCATGAGGTGAGTAAAATCATTCCTAGTTTAAAGGTAAGGATGTTAAAAGGCATGGAGTCATTTCCATACGGATGAGTTGGAGAGCTTGGAGCTGAACCAGGTTTGTAGGATGCCGGAGCTGACATTATCTCCCCACTGCTTCCTTAGAACAACACTTGATATCACCGAGGTGTTAGTCCAAGGGACTGGACACAGGGCTGGCATTGACTTCTCTGATGCTCGGAACTCTTTCCTCATTTTATTCCCATTTTATTATTCATGTTATACGTATCTTTGTCATAAGACACTTCAAATCCTTCTTGGAATGAGATAGAATACAAATGCTCTCAATTAAAAAAAAGATGTATTTATACACATGTATTAATGTATATCTACTCGTGCGTGTAGCTATATGTGTGTGTGAATGAGTGGACAACACGGCACCCAGTAGGTCTTCACTACAATGACTGTGCTTAACCCCTTGCTTCACTCCACTAGGGCGCTTGGTAGTTTCCACTGCAACTGATGGGAAACAGTGTAGTAGCCTCCAGGCTACCTGTGCCTGCAGTCCTGTCTCCTGAATCAATGAATAGCCCTGAGTACTGGCAAAGGCTGTTTTCCAAAGGGAAAGCATTTTATTTTTCATCTGCCTGCCACCTCTGCTGGAAAATCCCCTCGCGCCTCTGGAAGGCTTCCTCACGTTCAGTGGAAATCGCAGGTCTCTGGGGTGATCGCCCCCACTTTGTGAATGTGGAAACTGAGCGTGGTGGCCTTGGAGGTGTGAGATCCATCTCCCTTTGAGAAAGAGCTTATTTAGCTACAAGCAGTGCACCAAACTGAGGTGCACTCTGACTTAAGTCATAGTAGGGTAGGGTAAGAAGATTGAAGGGTAATTGATTTCAACCGATTTATATTGAGCACCTACTATGTTCCAGACATGATTATGAGTCTGGAAGAGCCACCTTTATGAAAAACAAAGATGGTACCTATCTCCATGGTGCTTGATTCTCACAAGGTAGGGGAAGGGTTGATGACAATAAAATAACTAACTGAATAATAGGATTTCTCCCCTGCTGGGCTTTCTGAGTTTCCTGATCTTTATATGTTATCCTCCAGGCAGGATCTAGATATAAATGGCCCTGGGTCTTCTCTGGCCATAGCTTTTCCTGAGGCTCAAAAAGAATCCCTGTGGATAACAACACATTCCTTGGGTTCAAATAACAACTCTTCTCCATCGAGAAATCCTCTGGAGCCAGATTTCTTCAATTCAGATCCTTGCTATTCCATCTGCCCATTGTGTGACCTTTGTGAAATTGTATAATGACTCTGTCCCTTGGTTTTCTCATCTGTAAAATTAGGATAAGGAATTCCCTGGCGGTCCAATGGTTAGGACTCTGTGCTTTCACTGCTGAGGGCCTGGGTTCAATCCCTGGTTGAGGAACTAAAATCCCACAAGCCTCGCAGCACGGCCAAAATAAATTAGGATAATAACAGTAGATGCCTGAGAGGTTGATGTGAAGGTCAAATGAGGCTACCCATGTAAAGGAAATAGAACAGCACCAAGCACTCTTGGTAGCATTTAATTAATAAGTTAACTAACACAGCCTCACTCATAAGATAGAAATTATCATCATCCTTCCCCTATGGGGTTGTTATAAAGAGCAAATAAGACCAGACATAGGAGGTACTAAGTAGAGTTACTACCTGGCACAAGGTAGGCACTCAAAAATGTGAATTCTTTTCCGTGTCTCTACCAATCACAACAGAGATAAAGTTTCAGGACGTGGCCACTCTAGACAACAAGTTTCTGCATCAACCCTTCACTCCCGTAGCCACAGACAAGGCAGCCTGAGAGTGGAATTGGGGATAGAGGGCTTCTGGACAGTGGACAAAATTTTGCCGTCAAAAAGCCCAGGTAAGAAAGATCTCTTTGTTTTCAAAACCACGAGCAAGCTTCCCAGAAGGAAGAAAAATGCAAGAGTTAAGCATAGGGGCTTTGATGTGAAACCAGTCTGGGTTAGGATCTCACCTTCACCGCATGTGAACTGAGCATCCCCAGCAATCTAACTCCTCTGAGCCGTATTTCCTTTGTGTGTGCGATGGGAATAAATGACACGTGTGAAGATAATCCGTGCGTGGCACTGGGTGTGGTCATCACAGCCATATCCAAGGCTCGCAGTCAGTTGTTCCAATGATTCTACTGATCATCAGTGGTGAGAAGCAAGTAATTATCAAAGCATGGGAATGGGCAACCTCAGGAAGCAGATGTCATTCTGACCTTGGTTTTGAGGTTGGACATCTCCAGTTCCCTGCAGCTGGGTGAATTGGTGGATCTCTGTTATGGATTCCCTACTCCTCGATATCCACACTTACCATGACCAAAGCAAGAGCCGCGTGTGCCAGCAGACCGAGGCATGCGATTGGTCAGGGAATGACACATGGATGTCAATCTGGAAACTTCTGGTATCTGTGGGGAGTCACAGAGCTTCGAGTATATATGGTTTGACAAGTTACGTCAAACCGTATATATCCATCAAACATTTTTATTTCCTCTCTCATTCATCCTGTAACTTTTAACATAGATGTATTAATAACAGTTAACTTTATATGTTGTATTTACATTAGAGGATATCGAAGGACAAATAGAAGAAATATCACCCAAGGACAAAATCAGGGACTTTTGATCATCTCTGGGGGAAAAAGAGAGTATGTTTTCTGTTGTACATGTGATAGATGTATCATGTTAGACAGAAGGAAGACTTCGTCATTGTCATTACTTGGAGATTTAGTCTGGTTTAAGGAGATGTGTGAGCCACGTTGACAAGGGGCCCGTACGGTTTTGGAACGTGTCAACTTGGTTAGAGTAAGCTGCACTTTCTGGAATTTAATTTCTGGTATACTTCCCATTGCAGTGGCCACACGGAAGATTCTTGGGAGATTTGGATGAAGGGAATAGTAACCATTTCGCGGCTCAAGTACGCTGCTGGTCTGCTAGCTCACCTCCCTGGCATGCAGTAGCAGCCTCGTCCTCCCCTGCTTTACCTTCCCCTGGGTTCTCCTTTACCTCTGATCCGAGGCTAGAAGTGTGTGTTTGGCCTCAGGACGAAGGGCCTCAGCTTCTTCAGGACACCCTCATCACCAAGGGCAGAGGCAAAAAGAATGGACACAGCTTTCAGTCGACCCTCGTGGAGGTCCAGTTCATGCTTATGGGTTCTAGCCTACACATGACCTTCCATTCCCGATCACCTGCTTTGTGGAGCTCAGGCCCCAGCATCAGACACAGACCAGCAGCTGACAGACTGCTTAACCAGCTCCCACAACTGCATAAGCCGGTTCTTTCACACATCCCCTAAATACATATCAGACGTGATTCCTTCCTTCGGGGGCTCACACTGTAGCACTGTAGTGCGGGACACAGATATATACACTGCTAATTATTTCATAGCCACACACTAGAATGTTGTATATGTGTACATACCCACATACGTACATATATGCACGTGTGTGTACATGTCCCCGCCACCCCCCCACATAATCTCCTATTGGTTCTACTTCTCTGGCTGAACCCTGACTGCTTAAGAGCCTTCTCCACACTGACCTGTCCAAAGACCTGTCCATAGAAGATATCAGGATTCTTTTTTAATTTGTTTTAATTTTTAAAATTTTAAAATAATTTTTATGGGAGTCTAGTTGATTTGCAATGCTGTGTTAGTTTCTGCTGTACAGCAAAGTGAATCAATTATACATACACATATATGCACTCTTTTTTAGATTCTTTTCCCATGTAGGTCATTGCAGAGTATTGACTAGAGTTCCTGTGCTGGCCCTCCAAGGAGGCTTTGTAAGGAAGTTATATGATTACTGTTTGGAGCTCAGAAGACATATTTTGCTGCTTAAGAACCGTGTGACGTTGGGTAAGTCAAATAACTTCTTTGACCCATAGTTTCTTCTCCTGTAAAATGGTGGGGGGGGAGTAATACCCACTCATGTCAGAAACATATACTGCCAAACACTAATGTTGTCACACCCACCACCCATTTCCCAGCCTTCTTGCGGTCAGGCAGGGCCATCGAACTCATTCTGGCCAATGAACTGTGAGTGGAACTGAGGTACCACTTCCTGCCAAGACATTTGAGAGCCAATGTGCACGTCTTCAGCTCTTGCTCCCCCTAATACAGCAATTGTGGAGGCTATATGACAAGCATCCATCAGCCTGGGTCCCTGAGTGACTATGTGGGGCAGAACTCCCCACTGATGTAAACTGGACACTTAGCATGAGTGAGACATAAGCCGTTGTTGAGGGAAGCCACTGAAATTTCAGGGCTAATTGGTAAACTACAGCATAACTGAAAATCATCACCAATATACGTTGTAATCTGGTTGACTGGAGGACCGTCTGAAAGTCCTGGAGTGAAAACATCTAACAGAGTGCTAGACATAGAATAACCATTCAATAATCATTTTCACTCGTTGCTTTACACGTAGTTTTCTATTGGGTGGTCCGCCAATGTCAAGCCCTCCTTTCTTCCCCACATGTGAAAGCCCATTTAGGAAAATGTGAATCAGTGACACCCCTAAATGAGGGCAAGAGGATTCCAGCTTGGCAAAATGTTCTTTCATTTTTTAAAAGGATTCGGCATAGGAGTCCTTAGAAATAGCAGGTGCATCTGTACAATGGATATGTTTGCTGATAAACGGTGGCTGAAGACCACCTGTTCTGGAACCTACAAACTGTGTTTCACCAAATGAGCAGCTGGCTGCAGCTGGAGATGCACAGACATTTTTTTATAACAAAAGCCCCAAGACCTGAATAACAAAGGCTCCCGGGAGAGAGAGAGAGCAAGGCCTCAGTATCCCGGGGTCTCTAACAGCATGATTTTATTGCCACTGAGCTGCATATAGCGAAAATAGCAGCTATGGTGGAATTTTTTCTATGGCACAGTTGAAAAGCACATTTAGACTGGTGCCTAGCACAAAATAAACACTCAATTCCAGCGCAGCACTAACTACCTGTGTGAATCTGAGCCTGGTTTTCATCTGTAAGATAAGGATAAATTATTATGTATCATGCCTACCTCATGGAGTATTGAGAAGATTGAGTGAGATATAAAGATAAAGCAATGGCTACGGTGTCTGGCACATAAGACATTCTAAATAAATCTTTTAAATAATAATTTTGATCATTGCCATCATCACCATTATTCTTTTCAGGACCCCATCTGTCGCTTTACTCTGTCTTCCACGATTGTGTAGACTGCTTGTGATGGGCTAATACTTACAATTTTAGGAGAAACTTTCAAGTTCTTCTTATATCTAACCTAAATTTAACAATTTAACTGTTTATCAGGCACTAACTATATTATGTCTTTGCAATAGTTATTTCAATTTATTTTTATAAAACTTCTATATAATCATTAAAACTCTACAGATAGAGACATATAGGCTAGGAAGGATTAAGTTATTTGGCCAAGATTAAACACTTCGTATTTTTTGAACTTTAAATTTTGGAGAGTACAAACCAAGATCTTCTGGTTCTACAGAATCGCTTTGCCCATGCTTCACTACCATTTCAAGTGACTTAAGATAGCCGGCCACCTCCAGATATGGGTGCTTTCCTTCCCCTGGCCTGTGTTATTTTGGCCAAAATATATCCTTTGTTTTTCTAAAATTAAACATTTAATAGAATTCATAGTTAGATATTATTTCCCTGTGCTTTAATTCAAAAATGTATTTACAGACATGCTCTTGTTTGAGTCTTGCTATAACTTTCTTGTCCAGTAGAGGTTCACTGATCCTCTCTTTCCAGATGGGGAGATAGAGGCTCAACGCAAGCAGGTGGTCCGCCTGGGCTCCCAGAGGTACTCAGGGGCAGTGTAGAGAACACAACTCAGGTCTTTCAATACCCAGCGCATGACTCCTCCTTTTGTATCCATAATCACAGTGGCCATTTGTGATTGTGTGCTAGTCATCACCATTAGAGAAAATAATATTAAAATTTTGTTTACCAATGCCTCCCAGGAAGAACAAAGCACTCTACAGTTTTATGCAGCCAAGCTCTCTTCCAACTCTTTTGTTTTCTTTGCTGTGAAGAAAATGCAAAAGGAAATACTTAGTGCTAGAAAATAACCCCCAAGGCTATACCAATGAACTCTTTGCCTAAAAATAAACTCCACTTGGCAAGAGCCACCTGCTGTTTCTCATAGAGTAGCTCCAGAAACACAGATTCGAAAGCCTCAGGGACTGGTTCTCTTTCACGTCTCTTTCCAAACTCCTTATACTCTCTCCATTTTAAAATCAACGTCACTGAGGCATAATTAACATACAATAAAATGCACATACGTTAAGAATACAGTTCTATGAGTTTGGCAAATATGCAGACCTATGTTACTGTGGTCCCAGCAAAGACATAGAATTTTTCTGTCACTGCAGGTAGTTTTCTCATGAGCTGTTGCAGTAAATCTCCTCTGACCTCACATCCCAGGCAATCATTGATTTGATTTCTTTCACTATAGATTAGTTTTGCCTAGACTCCAAACTAATGGAATTGTGGGTTTTTTTTAATCTGACATCATTTACTCAGCATAACGTTTTGGAGTTTCATTCATATTAGCCTGCGTATCACTAATTTGTTCTTTTGCATTCGTAAAAAGTACTCAGTGTACAAACACATCACATATTTTAGTGCATTCACCTGGACACTTAGTTGTTTCAAGGTTTTGGTTATTATGAGAAATGTTGCTATAAAATATTGATGAACAAGGCTCTTTGGGAACATAGAATTCGATTTCTCTTATGAATTGCTAGGTCATATGAGATACGTATGTGTAACTTTATAAGAAACCTCCAAAACATTTTTCAAAGGGGTTGCAAAGAGTGAGGGTTGTAATTTCACCACATCCCTCGTCATCCTCTTCTCCCAATACATCCTCAGACAACCACTGGTCTGCTTACTGTCCCTAAAGCTTAGTTTGCTATAGCATTCTGTAGTTATGAATAAATGTAATCGTACATAGTCTTTTTGTCTGGCTTTTTCTGAAGCATCTAAATAAGTCAGACAGAGAAAGAGAAACATCATTGCTTATATGAGGAATCTTAAAAAAAACGATACAAATGAACTTATTTACAAAACAGAGACAGACTCACAGACTTAGAGAATGAACTTATGTTTACCAGGGGGGAATGTTGGGGAGGAAGGATAGTTTAGGGAGTTTGGGATCGACGTGTACACACTGCTATATTTATTTATTTAGCTATTTTAAAATATTTATATATGTATGTATGTATTTATTTATTTTGGCTGCGCCAGGTCTTAGTTGCAGCATGCGGAATATTCATTGCGGCCCGCTGGATCTTTAGTTGCAGCATGCGGACTTCTCAGTTGCAGCATGCGGGCTTCTTAGTTGCGGCATGTGTGCAGGATGTAGTTCCCTAACCAGGAATCGAACCCGGGCTCCCGGCATTTGAAAGTGCGGAGTCTTACCCCGTGGACCACCATAACCAACAAGGACCTGCTGTATAGCACAGGGAACGCTGCTCAATATTACATAACAACCTAAATGGGAAAAGAATTTGAAAAAGAATAGATACGTGTATAGGTATAACTGAATCGTTTTGCTGTACACCTGAAACAAACACAACATTGTTAATCAACTATACTCCAATATAAAATAAAAAGTTAAATAAATAAATGGAATCATACAGCATGTACTCTTTTTTTTATAAATTTATTTTATTTATTTATTTTTGGCTGCATTGGGTCTTCGTTGCTGCACATGGGCTTTCTCTAGTTGTGGCGAGCGGGGTCTACTGTTCGTTGCAGTGCACAGGCTTCTCATTGCAATGACTTCTCTTTCTGCGGAGCACAGGTTCTAGGCAGGTGGCCTTCAGTCGTTGTGGCGCACGGGTTTAGTTGCTCTGCGGCATGTGGGATCTTCCTGGACCAGGGCTAGAACCCGTGTCCCCTACATTGGCAGGTGGATTCTTAACCACTGCGCCACCAGGGAAGCCCAGCATGTACTCTTTTTCCCTGTTTTTTTAACTCAGCATAATGAGTTTGAGATTCATCTGTTTTCACGTGTTACTTGTTATTGCTGAATAGTATACCATTGTGTGGATGTACTACAATTTGGTTATTCATTGACATTGATGGACGTTTGAATTATTTCCAGTCCTCGGCTATTATAAACAGTGCTCCTATAAACTTTCATTTACAAGTAGTTGTGTGGACATTTGCTTTTGTTTTTCTTGAGTAAATACCCAGGAGTGGAATAGCTGAGCCATATAGTATGTGTACAATTAACTTTTTAAGAAATTGTGATACTGTTTTTCAAGGGGGTTATACAATTTTACATTCCCATGAGTAGTATATGAGAGGTTTAGTTGCTTCCTGTCTTTACCATTATTGGGCATGATTACTCTTTTTAATTTTAGATATTCTAGTAGGTACATAATATTGTCTCATTATGGTTTTAATTTGAATTTCCCCAATGGTTAATGATGCACATCTTTTCACGTGCTTATTTTCTATCTGTATATCCGTTTTTGGTGAAATGTCTGCTCATACCCGTTTGCCCCTCCTTTTTTTTTTTTTTGCGGTACGCAGGCCTCACTGTTGTGGCCTCTCCCGTTGCGGAGCACAGGCTCCGGACGCGCAGGCTCAGCGGCCATGGCTCACGGGCCCAGCTGCTCCACGGCATGTGAGATCCTCCCGGACCGGGGCACGAACCCGTGTCCCCTGCATCGGCAGGCGGACTCTCAACCATTGCGCCACCAGGGAAGCCTGCCCCCTCCTTTTTTAATACTGAGGCATATGTCTTCTTATTATTGAGTTGTCAGAATTCTTATTTTTTAGATACAAGTCTAAAAACAACACTGTGTTAGTTCCAGCTCCACAGCACAGTAATTTAATATTTCTATACATTAAAAAATGATTACTGAAATAAGTCTAGTTACTCTCAGTCATCATACAAAGTTCACCTTGGGTAATTTTCACTACTTTGTCTTCCAGTGTGCTGATCTGTTCTTCTGTATCATCTTATTTTTTGTTAATTCCTTCCAGTGTATTTTTAATTTCTGTTATTATATTCTTCCTCTCTGAGTTGTTCGTCTCTTTATGTCTAAATCTCTGTTGAGTTTCTCACTATGTTCATCCGTCCTTCTCCTGAGCTAATTGGGCATCTTTATGATCGTTACCTTGAACTTCTTGTCAGGTGGATTGCTTACCTCCGCTTCACTTAGTTCTTCATCTGGGGATTTATCTTGCTCTTTCATTTGGAATAGATTCATCTGTTGCCTCATTTTACCTAATTCTCTTTTTACTTCTATGTATTAAGTAGGTCAGTTCCATTTCTTAATCTTGGAGAAATGGCCTTTTATAGGAGATATCCTATGGGGCCCAGCAGTACACTCCCCTCTGGTCACCAGAACTACATGCTCTAGGGGTGCCCCCTGTGTGGGCTGTGTGGACCCTTCTGTTTTGGTGGAGCCAATTACTGTGGGGTATGCTGGCAGGCCAATCTGTCCTCTGTACCAGTTGGCAGCCAGGCTCTGCCTCATGCAAGGAATGCTGTCTGCTGGTGGGCAGGACTCTGTCCTGGCATGACAGGCAGCAGGGCCTGGGGTTCCCAAGGCTGGTGTTGGCCTGCTGTTGGGTGGAGCCATGTCTGTGAACCCACTAGTGGGTTGGACCATGTCCCAGGGCAGTTGGTTGTGGGGCCCTCAGTGTCCCAGGGCTGGTGCCAAGTCACTGATGGGCAAACTGTCTCCCCTACAGTTTTGTTAGTGAATCGTTATAGGGTATGTCAGGGCAGATCATATAGGGTATGTCAGGATAATATCACTCTCAGTTGATATTACTCTTAAGCTACAGCCTTTCCGATGTTTCTTACTAAAAGGCTGGGGCAGAGTGAGCAACACGTTGTTTATGAATGAAGTCTCTCTTCTGACCAAACTGAAATTCTAACATCCTTTCAGCTTTTGACCTCTAGTTTCTCTGTTTCACTTTCATCCCAGGAGGGGCCACTACCTTGTAAGCCCCACATTGTCTCACCCTGCATATGTGCAGTCTAGCCTTTAGCTAAGGACTCATGAGGGCCCCACACACAGAGTTCTGGGGCACTCTCCTTTTCACATCTCCCTTTTATTTATGTGTGTCACAGATTTCAGCTCCTTCAGCCACCCCAGAGGCTATTCTCTGCTTCCTTGATGCAGTACAACTGATGTCCTCTGCTTAGCTCACAGCTAAGCAGGGAAATTAACCCCTGATAGAGAGCTAGGGCAATTATGGGACTCACTTGGTTAATTTTCTTCCTTTCAGAGATTGGAGACTTGTGCATCTTGATGTCCAATCCTTGAAAACCATTACCTCACTTATGTTGTTTAATTTTGTAGTTGGTTATATTGAGAATAAGTCCACTACTGCCATAGCTGGAAGCAGAAATTCACTCAAACTTTTTTTGACAAGCAAGAATAAAGGAGACCAATGGGTTAATCTCAGCTGCCTATTCTAATTGATTGGTCCTACCCTGAGAAGGATTGGGGGTCTGGATACCAAGTTTTGGGATTGATTAGTAAGTCCTTCCATAGGTAATAGTGGTTAAATTAGAGACTCATATTACTTACCAGTTTGCAGGCTTTTTCTTTTCCTTTTTTTTAATTTCATTTTTTATTTTATTTTATTTTATGGTACGTGGGCCTCTCACTGTTGTGGCCTCTCCCGTTGCGGAGCACAGGCTCCGGACGCACAGGCTCAGAGGCCATGGCTCACGGGCCCGGCCGCTCCACGGCACGTGGGATCCTCCCGGACCGGGGCACGAACCCGTGTCCCCTGCATCGGCAGGTGGACTCTCAACCACTGCACCACCAGGGAAGCCTGCAGCCTTTTTCTTGAATCTTAGCTCCTCAAAGGAAAAAAGGTCGTCTTGTTTTAATACCCACAGGACAGTCTTTTTAGATACATGAAGCTGCATTTTATTTTTGCCCAAACACTGCCCTGGACCAAAGGTCCTGTTGAGAATTTAATTCTTGACTTTCTCCGTTCCAGGCATCATGTAGACAATTCCCGGTGTCATAAAGACTGCTCATGCTCACCTATGTCTGGTTCTGCTCTCCTTGCAAACACAGAAAGGCTATGATTCCTAGCTCGTGGCAGTCAGGCAGGAGCACATGACTAGATCAAGGTAAGAAAATGTGAACAGAAGACATAGGTGTCACTTATGAATTGAAGCCTTAAAGCTACCTTACACTCTTTCTTCTCATGCCGTGGTGATCTTGGGAGCCACGTGTTAAAGTGATAGCGAGAAACAAAGGAAGAAGACTGGATCCCTGAGTCACTGGATGGAGCAGAGCTCCTACCAATGCAAACTGGCCCTTTTAAAGGTGATAAATAAACTTATATTATGCTGTATTATGCTTAATATATCCTGTTCCTTCAAAAATTTTGTCTACTGTTCCATTAAAACATCAGCATTTCCTTTCTTTCTCATCATCTTGGATTAAAATTCTAAACCTTTAAGGTAATGTTTGCAAATGGCTCAACTTCCCCCATTATCAATGAACTTTATCAGTATTAACCCATGAGACTTTAAGGTCTACAGTCCTATGCAATGCATGTATCTACCACTACTGGTCTTCCCTTCAATGATCAGGTAGTGTGCTTCTGTTCTTCAGGGACCTTATTTCTAAGCTGAGGTCTAACCCAGGTTTTATATCCAAAGGGAGAGACAAGGGATATTTGAGGGAAATGAACTATTGCCTTGCACGCCAGAGGCAAATCTCTTGAGGCAAGTCCCTTGAGTGTTTTGACATGACTTTCTTAAATTTGGTTCTTATAAAGCCTCTTTATCTGAGTAAAGTCCAGGCCGAGACATGGTCACGTTCCCATGACCAGTGGTATGGCATGTTTGCTAAAAGTCTTTATAAAACCAATTGTCTCTGTCTAGTTTAGATCATCCCAAGAAAATGCATCAACAAGTTTTGAGAAATATGATCACCATCAACACATCCATCTCTCTCATCAGTTTCACCACTATCACTGTCATCAGGGGAGCATTACTACCACCACCATGACTGTGACCACCATTATATTGTTAAAATCAGTACCACATCTTTACTGCTAACATAAATGCCTTTATCCATATAAAGATCACTTCTGTAGCTATTTCCACCATTACACCATCATCTTTGTAATAATCACCTTTATAATCAATCATCATTATTGTATCCTTTTGAATAAGGAATTGTCATCAACACCATCAGTATTACTATTACCTTTATCAGTTAATCCACTTATAAAACAAGCATGTATTGCCCATCTAACATGACCAGGCACCATGACAGTGGTGATCAAGTAAGTCAGAAGTGACCCTAGTCTGCCAGAGAAGACAGATATTTAAACAAACATTAATGATACAGAAAGTATCATTAATGCAGGTATGCAGGAGATATAGGTCCTGTGACAAGGCATAGGGAACAATTTTGTTTGGATGAGTCAGGGATGGTCTCTGGGAAGAAGTGATTCTAAGCTGAGCTTTAAAATATATGTGGGAGTTATCTAGATAAAGATGGTCTAGAGAAAGAGGAAATTTCAGGCTGAAGAAATAGTAATTCACAAAGGAAGCCAAAAGCAAATGGCAAATATATGATGCTTTAGCCTTATTAGTAATAAATATTTAATTAAAAGAAAGTGTCATGGTCACCTATCAAGTTGGCAAGACTATTTAAATGTTAATACCCAGTTTTGTTAAGAATGCCATCAGAGTAGCATTCCCTTAGACTATAGGATTTGTGAAACTTGTACAACTTTCTGGAATGCATTGTAGAACATATCAAAAACTTTAAAAAAATGTTACAATTTTGGAAATTATTTTCTAGGAATGTATTCTAATTAAAAAAAATAAAAGCTCACGGAAAGTAAAGTGGTAAAAAAAAAAATTCTGGTGTAGCCACATAATGAATGAATAAATGAATACTGCACAGCCATTAAAATGACATTTTAAGGAAGATGTGCTGACATAGGAAATTGCATGGGATATAATGTAAAATGACTAACATTAGAATATGAATCAGTATATGCAGAGTCTGTGGTCAAGATAGGCTAGGGCATGCCGGACTGATAAACAGCTCTTGAATCTCAATGGCCGAATTCAGCAAAGGTTTGCTTCTTACTCTTGCCCCAGTCAAGCGCAGATGACACAGCTCTCCTGTATCACAGTCCTTTGAGGAGTAAACCAGGGATTATGTAGCTGATTTTGCAGAGAGTTTTTTGGTTTTGTTGTGTTTTTTTTAAACATCTTTACTGGCGTATAATTGCTTTACAATGGTGGGTTAGTTTCTGCTTTATAACAAAGTGAGTCAGCTATACATATACATATATCACCATGTCCTCTCCCTCTTGCGTCTCCCTCCCACCTTCCCTATCCCACCCCTCTAGGTGGTCACAAAGCACCGAGCTGATCTCCCTGTGCTATGTGGCTGCTTCCCACTAGCTATCTACTTCACATCTGGTAGGGAGTTCTAATCAAGACTGGAAAAGGTATGCATCATTACCACGCCATCCTTTTGACCAGACTCAGTCTCATGGCCCAGCTAACTTTAAAGGAAGTGAAGAGGGACTTCCCTGGCGGTCCAGTGGTTAAGACTCCATGCTTCCACTGCAGGGAGCACAGGTTCTTGATCCCTGGTCGGGGAACTAAGATCCCACATGCTGTGTGGCACAGTCAAAGAAAGAAAGAAATAAAGGAAGTGGAGAAATGTGCAGGAACATATGGATAGTTGGTGAGAATGAACAATATCTGACACATTGACTTCCATTTTTAGAAAATCAGTCTGCGTATCTATTAATGTATCTATTGGTCATCAGTCTGACTATCCACCTATTCATCCATCCATGCCTCCATCCACCCATTCATTTATCAAATTGTATTTAGGAAGAGATTGGAAGGAATACATGGATGCGCTTACAATGATTATATACAGACACACTGGGTGAGTTTTTTCCCTTATCTTGTTCTAAATTTTTGAAGTTTATTACATTGTACGTGTACTTATATAAAATCAGAAAAAAAGATGTTCCATTTAATTTTCAAAAGAGCAAGCCAACACACTTCAGTAATCTCCTTGATTGAGGGGGAGGCTAATTTGAATTAGCAACATCCTGAGTTATAGACTCTTTGCAGAGAGATACAGCTTTATTACTTTTAACTAGCGTCTTGGACCTGCTTTAATGGATAGGTAGGAATGATTTATAATTAGCCTAGTAATTGTTTACCTCTAATTGAATACTTCTAAAGTGGCTTGAGAACTTTCTTATGTGCTTTGGAACGTCAGCTCAATTTCTCTTTTAGTGTCACAAATTCTTGAATGGATAGAATGCAAATTCATGAGCTTTTATTGTAAACAAATCAAAATAAATGCTCACAATAATAGGGAAATGAAACTTTACATGATTGGGGGAAAAGCATTGCCCAACAGATATATTTATTGAATACTAGTGTCTCCTATGAGATAGGCCCAGGAATAACATGATTTGCATCATATAGAAATGGACAGAAGTATTTTTCTCTAGCCCATGGACACAAAGGAGCTAGACCTTACCCTCTGCCCTAAGGCAGTCTCGATGACCCCTCTTATTTTCATTTCACCAGTCCAGGAACACTTCCTGGAGGAAAGTCTGAATGTTTTGTTTCAACTGAGATCACACACTCTCTCAATTTTGCTGTACAACCAGAGTGGCCTTCCCAATCAATATGCTTCCCGCCACCCCAGGGTCTTTGCATATGCTCTCCACTGTACTCTCATTACAGAAGCTTCTTTCCTCCTTTGCTCTACTTAACTCATACTAGTACTTCAGAACTCAGTTCAATTTTCCCGGCAGAAAATTTTGGCCTGTTTAGGCCAAATCTCCCTATCACACACCATGTATCTCTCTTTCAAGTACTCATTTTAGGAATAGCTTTACAGTTTATGTGGAATTTCGATTTCTGCCTGTTTCCCCAATTATAATGCAAGTTCCATGATGATAGGGTAACCCGTCATTTTGTTCTTCTTTATTTCCCCCAAGTTTAAACACTGGACTTGGCACAGAATGGGCACTCAGTAAATATGTGGTGAACTCAGGGAAAGAAGGAGAGATCTGGTGAGAAAACTGTGGCACACAGAGGTTAAGTAACCAGCCTTGCAGCTAGAAGGAACATTCTGTCTCCTGGGAGAGATGTATTATGAAACTGGAAAATAAAATAATAAATCGTAATTCGTATGAATGAATAATGCCAGAGATGCCTAATGGAGATGCCGCCATTTATTGTCACAGGTTCTGTGCCAAGTGTTTTATTATAATAGTCAAACCTCACAGGACCTCTGTGGTTGGTTCATTATCCAAATTTTGCAAATTGAAGGTTAGGGAAGTTAAACAACATTGGGGGGCATATAAGGGTTGTTTTTTAAAATATAAAATGGTTTAGACCTATTGAGAATAATGTGAGAAACAGCCATGAGGTCAGACAGCATTAACTGGCAGAGGGAAGGTTCAGCTTCAGGACTGCCTGACTCCAAACACCCCAAGTGTAACTCCTATGCTAACTTGGCCCCTAAAATTCAGGGATAACTGAGATACATATAGAGAGTGATCAGGGAAGGATGGTGAGACCGTGAGAGTTCAGAGAGTGGAGAGATGAGTCTTGGCTGGAGGAAACAAGGAACTCTTGGTGGGAAATTTGATATTTGAGTTGGTCCATCTGTGAAGATGTGGAGATGGGCAGTGACAGGCATTCTAAACATAAGAAATAGGATAAGCATAGGCTTGGTGGTAGTCAAGTGCAGGCCATGTGGCTAGGGCCGCAGCGCGGTGGGGAGGTACATTTAGGTACAAATATGCACGGCTTTCCTACCATGGGATTTATCAGATTGGGATGAGTCAATGGCCACTCAGAGGATCAGGTGACTCAAAGAATTAGAGTTCAGGCATGCATTGGGCATGAGCATTGATGAGTCTCGATCAAATGAGGCAAGATTCTAGCATCCAAAAGAGTCTATAATAAGTAGACTTATTTTGCCTGGACACAAGATGGATGACATTCACATGAGCAAAAATACATTTTATCATGAGGGAGCTCTTCTGTATCGGTCAGGGTTCTCTGCAGAAACAGAAACAGTAGGAGGCATATTTATTTTATAATTTTTATATTTTTAATATGCATGATATAGAACACATATTTATTATATATAGTTATATAAATTATATGACTATATATAATTTATTTTGAGGAATTGGCTCACATGATTATGGAGGCTGAGAAGTACCAGGACCTGCCGTCTGCAAGCTTGAGACCCAGGAAAGGTAGTGCTGTACTTCAGCCTGAGTCCTAAGACCTGAGAACAGGAGGGCCAATGCCCAAGGGCAGGACAGGCTGAAGCAATCAGGCAGAGAGGATTCACCTTTCCTCTGACTTCTTGTTCTATCCAGGCCCTCAGTGGGTTGGATGATGCCCACTCACACTGGGGAGGGAGATCAGCTCTACTCAACTCAAACACTAATGTCTTCTGGAAAGAACCTCACTGACACATCCAGAAATAACATTTAACCAGGTATCTGGGCATCATTTGACTCAATCAGGTTGACACATAAAATTAACCGTCGTATTTTGCCATCTTGCAGGCTGCTGCATAGATAAGGTGGGTTACAGGTAACATGCACTTCATGATGAGAGAGAAAAAAACCCATGCCTTTCCCCTATCTCTCACAATACACTCTGCGCCCTTGAGAGTCATGAAGACCAACCATTAATCTAGGGTAAGTCCCCTGTTTCAAAACTGGGGATTAGACACCTGAACTATTTCTTCCTTGGAAGATCCAAAACCACAGTCTTAAGAATTCTGAGAGAGGCAAATCCACGGCATTATTAAATACATGGGCTTTGTAATCTGACAGTCCTAGATTAAAATCCTGAATCCAAATTCAAATCCACCTAGCTTAACCTCTTTGAACCTAAAATTTCTCATCTGTAATGTGTCATAATATGTCTCACCTCAGAAGATTCTGTGGGATCACTGAGATGTATGGGATATCTCAGCCCAGCACCTGGAGTAAATGTTAGGTTGCTGCTACTTGAATTGGCACTTGAATTGCTATGTCACCTGGGCATACTTTCAGATTTAGTTAAGAAGGCAGGGCGTCAGATATTTAAAGTAGGTACCAAAGGAATTCAGATTTGTTAATATCTACTGAAATTAAAACTATGCATACCTAAATCACCCAGGAATTCCATTTTTCAGTATCAGATCTTGAGAAATACCCACATTTGCCCAAGAAAGCATTTAAAAAGATGTTCACTGCGGCATTGTGTATGACTTTAAAAAAAGAAACAATCTATATGTTCATTGATGGGAATTTGGCTAAATAACTGCGATATAGTCACACTATGGAAAATAATCTATAGTTTGAAGAAATAAAGTAGATCTATAATACACAGAAACACAGAAACACATCAAAGACTTGTTGGTTAGAAATAAGCAAACTACAAAGTGATAACATGTGGCATGATACTATTTCTGTAAAGCACACACGGTAACTATATATATGTGTGTGTATACACTTCTCATATATACGTGAGCGAGAGAAAGGGAGAGAATGTTCACAAAACTGGCAACCTGTTTATCACCAAGAAGAAGAAAGAGACCGGCTGCAATCACGTTTTAGATTCTGAGTCAAAAGGAGCGTTAACATTATCTCTACTCTGGTAATTTGTTGCAAGGAGAAGATATTCATGTAGAATTTGTGTAATTAAATTTTAATTTTAGAAAACATAGAGACCAGGTTTGTTTCAGGAACCAATTTGGAAGCCAGACCTTCTCCTCTGTAGACTGAAGCTTGTTTTCAGAGCAATCAAGTCCCTGGGTGGAGCCCAGCCTGCAGGGTAACAGCCCACTGACTATATGTAGAGGTGAGGGAGGGGCAACAGAGTCAGTGAAGAGGGGCTAAGGAAGAATAAGAAGGCCATTGGAGGCTGCAGTGTCAATGTTCTGGACAAGCTTAACAAATGTTTGCTGGTCATACTGCCTCACTGTGGAAAGTCTCATTATTTCTGACACCTCCCACAAACTTTCTTTCGAGGGACTCTTTTTTTCATTGTTCTTATTTTTTTTCCCGTTTTCTTGAGATACAGCCCAGTGTAAGTTTAAGGCGTACAGCATAATGACTTGACCACTATATCGTGCTGAGGGACTTTCTATATGAACCTCTATGTTGGTTCGCAGGTGATCCAGTCTTCCTGGTAGCTGATTGGAACACGGTAAGCACTTGACCTCCTGATCTATGAATCTATGGTAAGTAGCCTACAAAACGGCCCATAATTTTCTGAACCAAGCAGACACTCAAATTTAGCAAGCTTAAAATGCAAGATAGAGAGAGTGGGCAGTTTATAAAAGTCACCCTCTGAAGCCGAAGCGAAAGCAAAGAGGATAGAAAGGAGTAGACATGAATAAGGAGAGGCCCTAGGTCACCAGATGCTGTGGGAAAGGAGGTACATAATATAGAGATGGGAGCAGAGAGTCAGGAAAGCCAGAGACACAGTTGCTCTGTTACCAAAATGGTAGAACAGTGGAGTAGAGAGCAGTGGAGGGTGGTCTTCAGATCTGTGCTCAAAACGACCAAGATTTTGCTACTGAGAGGTTCACTAGATGCCCTGGATATTACAGAGAGGCTGTATCCTGAAAACTTCCAGGCACTGCCCAGTCATGTTTGGTTTCCTACTTTCTCATATATCCTTACATAGGAAGATAGAATTGCTAAATGTCTGGCTTTGAAACCAGATTATCAGAGCTTCATATCATGACTCTACTAATATATCAGTAAAATAGTGTAGGTCATGGGTCAATAATTTTCAAAAACCCACAAGTTTATAAGTCTTAAAACAAGTTTTATTTCTGACTCCTCTTACATGTCCATTAAGCATCAGTGGAAGGCTCTGTGCTATGTCATATATGTCACGTTCACCAGGATAATGAAGCTGCCACCATCTGAAGTACCTGCAGATGGGAGAGATGAACCTGACAAATCAAGTCCTTGCCCTTACAGCTTTCACCTCATGGTGACACACGTCACATCTACTCACATTTCATTGGCCAAAGCAAGTCTCATGGCTCACCAACTTCCACAGGTGTACCTGGAAAAGTGGAAAGCCAGACATTTTGGGGTGAGCCCTACAGATGAATACTAGAACTATCATTAGCTGTGTGACCTTGAGCAAATTTCTCAACTTCTCTGTACCTCAGTTTTATCATCTTCAGAATGGAGGTAATTACAATACCTAACAAATTGTTCTGAGAAAGAAACGGAAACCTGTAGAAGTGCTTAGCCCGACACATAACTCATAATACATTTTCAACAAGTACTGGCTTGATCATAGTTTGTATTTAACCAATTCCTATTACCTGATGTGGCTTGGTTCAACTTTCCTCCTAGGGTAAACCAATACAATGGGACATCTCTCCTTACAGTTTGTATAGGGTAAGTCCCCTGATTAGCCATCCATCATCAGGATGTCAAAAAGTTATGTCCAGGAATCTATGGCATGGTAAACAGTTTCAGGTTTGTGAATCCAGAAATGCAGCTAAAATTTCTTCATGGGTCATTGGTTGAGCCAAGAAAAGAGAAGCATGTGATTTGGAGAGCTAAAAATCAGACAGAGGGAAAGCACAGCAGGAGAAATGGATCTAAGAGGTGCATCTCCAAAGCTTACTCAATGCCAGGGACAGAGACCAGGGAAGCTCACAACGTGGAAACAGAAGGATGAGCAGGGGGCAGACAAGCAGATGGGAGTTATTTTTAAAAAGAGGCAGCAACAAAGTTGTGGGAGGAGAATGTTATAGAAAAGGAAGCCCTGAAGCTACAGGTTGGAATATGGTTTAGCAGTCCTATGGAGAAAAACGTCTGTGTGTGTTGAGAAGTTGGACCATTATCCTGGGAAGAAAGAAGTTCTTTGAGATAACGGGAAAACTGGTACCAGAGTTATCTCCCACTTGGCCTGCCTCAAGCTCCAAAAATAGGAACATCATTGTTTAAGTCAGGAAACAATTTTAAAGTGACAGAACACTAACTTTGAGCAACTTTATTGGTTCACATAATTGCAAGGTCCAAGATGAACAACAGTGTCAGGCAGAAGTGCATGTGAGTGCTAAAACAGTATCGGCAGTGGTATCGATTTTTCTGTTTTGTTTACTCAGTGTCGCTTTCATTCTCAAGCAAGTTCTTCCTTCCCAGTGCCGGATGGCACCTAACACTTCTGGTTTGTGTTTTGTCGTCCCATCATTCTTATAGCAAGAGGGCACCTCTCTCCCAGTCACTCCAGCAAGAGTTCTGGGATTTTCTCTGACTGGTGTGCAAGCACATTCCAGAACTGATCACTGTGTCAAGGGAGATGTGGTTTTCTGATTGACCAGGTTTGGGTCACATGAATAACCCCAGACCACAGATGGAATCAACTCTACTTGAACTACATGAACTGAATGAAAAAGAAAAAAAGAGTAATACTCTAAGGAAAAATTATAGTGTTTAAGATGCGGGGAAGGGGGCTTCCCTGGTGGCGCAGTGGTTGAGAGTCCGCCTGCCGATGCAGGGGACACAGGTTCGTGCCCCGGTCCAGGAGGATCCCGCATGCTACGGAGCGGCTGGGCCCGTGAGCCATGGCCGCTGAGCCTGCGCGTCCGGAGCCTGTGCTCCACAGCGGGAGAGGACACAACAGTGAGAGGCCCGTGTACAGCAAAAAAAAAAAAAAAAGATGTGGGGGGGAAAGAGGGGGCAGCCAAACAAGAAAAATGAACAATTTTTGTACCTCCTGGGGACACCCACAGCATTCATCATCAGCACCACCACCTCCTTAGCAGAGCGTCACTCTCGGCAGGCATGGAGGACATTCATCAGGTAAGCACATCCCCAGCCTGGTGGGAGTTCCAAGACCCATGTTGTCTTAGAGCTAATCTCCCTCAGTCCTACCAACGGGCAGTGAGCATTCATTTCCCTGGCCAGCTCTTTGATTTCCCAGAGAAGCCCAAACCTTTCTTTGAATCCCAGAACATTGGCTGAGAGTATGAGAGCATGTTTGTTTGTTGCTTTGCTCCATATCCGCAGACCTATACATCTTTCCCAAAGACACTGGCTTAAGTCTTGCTCTATGTTAGAGAGAGAACCTAGAATCAAGACACTAAATCCGTGTGATATTGATTGCCACCACTTTGGAGTGGAAATTAGAGGCAAACCCTGACCTTATTTGGAGATGATACTTAGAAACGTCCCTCAGAGAATGGGAACTTTCTGTTTCTGGTTGGATGCATCACAACGTAATCTAAGCTGTGGAGTAAAATCATAAGCCTCTTATTGGGGTCCTTCCTTCTCAATGGGGAAATCTATACTAGTTCAAGGCCCATTTCAGATATCACCTGCTCTCTGAGCCATGGCCAGCTCCCCTCGAAACAATTCCTTATTTCCTTTTTCCTTTCCTTTCCATAATGCATACATCATGTCCAATAGAGCACTAGAGTTCCTCTAGGTCAATCTTTCTTATTCATTCTGATATCATCTGTTCTTTGGTGGTAGGTAGGTACTTAAATAAAAACGTGTGATTAAGGAACAAGTGAATTGTTTAGGCAGATTGAGGGGGAAGAAACATTAGGCATTTATAAAATCCAAATAATTGATTATACAGCTGAAGAAACTGTCAGCCAGCAAGGGCAAACAGGTCACACAAAAACACACAGAAAATTCATAGCTAAATGAAAATTGAGGTGTACTGATTCTCAGTCCAGAGCTCTTCGTATTCCAGTTCTGTCCCACGGGGAACACTCGGTCTTAGCATTATACATACGTCATTTCGTTCACTGTTCCTGGTGAGCCTTGTTATCCCTATTTTAATGCTAAGGAAGCAGAGGGTCAGAAAAATGCTTGCTAATGTGTTTTCCAACCCTGTGAATGCTTCAGGAACTGACTGTTCACCGCTGTCTCCGATTCTCCTCCTAATTGGTAGAGAAACAGAAAAGCATCTGGGGCCCAGCCTGCCTAGTAGAACATGCATTCAAAAGAAAACCGTCTCACTCCTTCCCACAGGCAGAAGATCCAGTAACCTGAAATAGAAACGCTTTAAATACAAACCAGTGTGGTGATACCTGTGGTATGGAAGCCTACTTCTGGCTGCTGAAGAGAGCAGGAAGGCTTTGGAGGTTCACACAACTGATTCTGTCCTGGTGGCAGAACCAGACCCTGACACAGGGCTTCCTGCAACTTCCAACCTAGCCCTATTTGAGAGAGGAAAGAAATAAGGGAACATACTCAAAAAAAAAAAAAAGATGGTTTATGGTGAAATTTTTCACGAGTGTCTTTATTTTCTTCCCTGGAAACCCAGTAACTAAGGCAGGATATATTCATTCTTGATCATAATAATAACATCTTAACATGTTACCTGCCATATGTGCATTATATATATTCTCACTTGATGCTCACAACAACCTCACAAGGGAAGTACTATAATTATCCCCACTTTACTGGTGAGGAAAAAAGAAATCATACTATGTTAAGCAACTTGCCTAAGGTCACCCACTTAGAAACTGGCAGAACACAGAATAGAACCCAGGCAGTCTGACTGCAGATTCCACATACTTAGCCACTGAACAAAAATGTGTCATGGAAAGATCAGAATATTTGAGCTCACATCCTGTTTTGAGATCTCTAGCTGTACGACTTTGTGCGAGCCTTGGTTTCCCCATCTGTAAAATGGAACTAAAAATGCCTCACTAATAAGGTTTTATGATTATCAACATTATGTACATGGGTATGTAATGTGAAATGTAATTTTCTTCAGAGGTAGCATAGAAAGCTTTGGAATGAAGACATGATTTCATATCTAATCTCTTCGATATACTAACTCTCTGTTGATAGGCAAATTAAGTTCCATGAAACTCAAACTTGAAATCAGATGTGAAAAATTTCTGTCTGTTAAGTAGGAATAATAATTGTTATTTATTAAGGATGGCTGTAAGTAATGAATCAAAACCCACATGAAAACATCTAGCATAGTGACTTGTATATAGTCGGCTCTCAGGGATGCTAGTTTCCATTTTTCCCCCTTTGGCAATTTATTGCCTGTTACTTCTTTAATTATTCAGCCTCAATCTATAGGAAGTCCCCAATCCAAGATCCAAGCTGCCAGATGCAGACTGGAAGCTTAAAACCCAAATGTGGAGAGAAGGTGCTTGAAGAATAAGAACATTTTGGGAGCACGGATGAACTCTAAGAGTTAATGAGGGATTTCAGAATTTGAAGGTCACAAACATTTTGGGAGCATGGATGAACTCTAAGAGTTAATGAGGGATTTCAGAATTTGAAGGTCACAAAATGATACTTCATCAGATACTTTTTAAGTCAGGAGCTGATTAAGACAAGGTAAGTTGAATAATCAAGAGCTGGAGACAATATATATAGCTTTTTGTCCTTAGGAACAAATAATCAATATCAAGAAAGAGAGAGATGTCATCATCAGAGATTCTACAAATATTATAAGGATATTAATGGAATGTGATGAACAACTTTATGCCAATAAATTTGACAACTTAGATGGAATGGACAAATTGCTTGAAAGATACAAACTACCAAATCACATTTAAAGAAAAAATAATTAACATGAATTAGCCCTATGCCTTTTAGACATTGAATTTTTAGTTAAAAACCATCTCACAAAGAAAACTCCAAGCTCAGATAATTTTTCAAATGAATTTTACCAAAAATTTAAAGAAAATAATATTATTAATCTGTAGAAATATTTCCAGAAAATTGAAAGTGAGGGAATACTTTCCACCTCATCCTATGAGAGAAACATTACCCTGATACCAAAACCAAAAATATTAGAAAAGAAGATAAATACAGAACAATTTCCCTCATAATGATAGACACAAATATTCCAAACAAAATTTTAAGTTGAATCCAATAATATTTGATAAGGATGATGTAATTATTTAATGATCATTACATATTCCTGGGTGTTTATCTCAAGAATGCAAGTTTGGTTTAACTCTCAAAGAGCAATCCATTATAACCCACCATAGTAAAAATTATATATATGTCACATACATATATATAATCATTCTATAAATGCAGAAAAATGCACCATTCATTCTTTTTTTTCACCATTCATTCTTGATAAAAACTCTCAATCCACTAGAAATAGAATACAATTGTCTCAACTTAGTAAAGAACATCTATGAAAAATCTACTTCTAACATCATACTTATGGTAAAAAGTTGAATGCTTTCTTGATCGTGACATATCACAAATTTTTATATGTTGAATTTCCATTTTAATTCATTTAAAAATATAATTTACCTTTTATCTTCTTCTTTGACATACGTGTTATCTAGGATAAAAAGGGTATCCACTCTTACCACTTTTATTCAGTATTATACTGGAGGTCCTAGCTAATGCAATTAGGCAAGAAAAAGAAATAAAGGCATCCAGATTGAAAGAAAAGAATAATAATATTTGTACTCATATATGACAAAGTCCTATCTGTAGGAAATCCTAAGAAATACACACACACACACACACACACACACACACACACACATACAATTTCTAGAACTAATGAGCAAGTTTTTCAAGGTCACAGGATGCAAGACCAATATATAAAGGTCTATTGCAATTTCTTTATATCAGCAAAGAACAATCTCAAAATGAAATGAAGAAAACAATTTCATTCACAGTAGCATAAAAAAGAATAAAATACTTAGGAGTAAATTTAACAAAATAAATGTAAGTCTTGTACACTGAAAACCACAAAAGATCACTGAGAGAAATTAAAGATGACTTAAAGAGTGAAATATACCATGTTCATGGATCAAAAGACCCAAATTATTAAGATCACAACTCTCCCAAGATTTCTCTATAGACCTTGGTCCAATTATTTAAATTCCCCATGACTCAGTTTTCTCTTTGGCAAAATGTAAATGATGATAGTACTTTATATGATGAGACCTGGGGAGAGTTAACTTAGTCATGGAAGATAGCCATCAAAAGCACTGCCCAGTTAAACCATAAGGCCTGATATACAATAGGTATTTAATAAATATTTGTTGGAAGAAAAAATACAGGAGTTGTCCAAGGTGGCATAATTTTCTCAGTTTTACTTAATTTAGAAGAGATTGGTACCAGTTTCCAATCCAGCCAGCATGACACAAGTGAGAAATGCAAGTCATGACTGAAGAGGATGACTTGTTATCGAAGACAGAACAATTGCATATGTGTACAATTGCATATGTGTATAATAATATGCATATATGTATGTATATGCATTATGCATTATGGATATATAATGATATTAATGGATATATAATGATATATAAATATATCAATGATATATAAATATTGTATATATATAACTATATATGAACTGGAAAATATATGTGTTATATTACTATATATGTGTGTGTGTGTGTATATATATATATATATATATATATATAGTCTGATTGGTTGGGGAAGTAATACAGACAGACATGTTAGGAATTATTCTAGTTTCCTGGCACAAACACTGGGTGAATGTTGGGACATTTTACTGAGAAGATGGAGCCCCAGACAGAACTTGTTTTGGATTATCATCAGCAAATTCAGCTGTCAAGAGCTGGAGATGAAGAAACATGTGAAAGGATCAAGGAGGGCATACCTACATTATCTAAATCTGTTTTCACATTTCCTAATATCTCATTTGGCACTGGGCTACTTTAGTTACCAAGACCCAGAGTCCTTTCCTGCTCCATTTCTACCAGCTACTATGCTTTTTCAGGTGGTTACCTTATATAAAACACCATCTCTAACGTTAACAGGTATCCCCCCATCGACTCT
Source organism: Neophocaena asiaeorientalis asiaeorientalis (assembly GCF_003031525.2). Taxonomy (NCBI): domain Eukaryota; kingdom Metazoa; phylum Chordata; class Mammalia; order Artiodactyla; family Phocoenidae; genus Neophocaena; species Neophocaena asiaeorientalis. The sequence goes on from NW_020173198.1 coordinate 3,680,242, forward strand.
GTAAGCCCATCCTCAAGTGTCTTGGAGAATTCAACTGGAAAAACCACCAAATTGAGGAACAGTTGTAGTTGTAGTTTCCCAAGACTTAAAAAAAAAAACCTTCAGCTTCGAATCTGGATCCCTGGCATGAAGCTCTGTGTCCTTGGCCCCATGTGTGTTCTTCTCAAATGCTGTTTATCTGTTTAGGAGCTTCTGTTTGCAAAGAGGTTAATGATGGTAGATGGGAGGCTGTATAAAATATGGGCCGATTTTCAAACACGAAGGTGATAAATGAACAGATTTTCCCCCAGATTGCTGAGCAAACATCATCAGAGCAAACTAATGTAAAGATATAATCGTGATTAATCTCTTCATTAAAATAATTAATCTTGGTTAATCCTGCAGTTAATCATCTCTTTTTATCAATGTCTTACATGCAGCTTTATAGAAATATTCATTTAGATTAATGGATATTTCATTCCTCCAATTAGTCTGTTTATTCTGAGCTTCTAAATGCCTCAAATCCCAGCTCTTTCATTTGCAGCAAACTTCAGTTGTATTATTATAGCTCTAGGCAGAATGTTCCTTTTGTACCCAAGAAGTCCCTACAATGTTTAGTTAAGGACAAAAAGAAGAGTACTTGGGAGGGTATTAAGGAGATCTGAGGGCTTCAGGGCCTAAAGGAGACTATAGGGATGATCCTTATCAAACATTTGCTTAGGGATCCAGAGTTTTACTTTGTGGCCACTAATTGCTTGTGCTGTAATAATAATATCATGCATTTGTAGGAATGTACAATTCATTCTTTCACATCTGACTTAATTTCTGCTAAGAGAAGAGCTTGCTTTCCCATTTTATTGATGAGAAAACAAAAGTCTAGAGTAGTTATATGCTTCCTCAAGTTCGTATAGATAACAACAAAGGAGACATTGGATCTTGGCTTCTCAAACTATCAATGCTCTTTCCCAGTTTGAGTAAGTTATGCAAAAACCAGAAGTGTCCGAGAAGGTCAAGGGATGTGAATCCTTATATAAGTTCTAAAGGGAGCAGACTGAGTGAGGCTGAACCAGTATTTCTCCCATCTGTGTGAAGCAGCAAGTCATCCATGCCTCTGGTTTTTGCTGCATGCATTCAGTGAATATTTATTAAATATGTATCTACTTTATAACAAGCACTGTCCAGAAAAAAGGGATACGTTAGGGGACAACAAAAAAGTCTAAAACTGTGATTTCCAACCCTAGTGAAGCCACATGGTTCAAGTTTAGTACCTGAATCACTGAATCACAGCTTGTCCAACACAGCACTACAGATATATATGACAGGAGAGGGGCTCAAGGAAAAAAAGTGGAGAGGAGAGGGAACTATTGACTTGGCGACAGAATTGGGGGAGATGAAGTTTCCCCTTCTTAGTCACTCACTGTAACGTTTCCCTCCCACCCTATTTAATTTCATCATACCTCTTTTATTTTCATCCTATTACCTGTGCCATATGAGCTTACGTGATTTTTCATTGGTCTTCTCCTTCTCTTCTTCTCCTTCCCCTTCCTCTTCCTCCTTCTCCACCTTCTTCTTTTTTTGTCTCTCTCTCCACTAGAAGATAAGCCTCAGGGAGATATAAATTGTATCTTGTTCCTTGCTATATGTTCAGTACATAAAACCGGCTGACTCATAGAAAACACTGGGTAAATCCTCGTCGAATGAAGAAAGGGGAGAGTGTGGTGTGACATAAGGTAACACTGATTGGGCACTGATCATATACCATGCTCTATATATGCATTATTTCATTTCATCCTCACGGTATCCTTAGTTATTATCGTCCCCACTTTACAGATGAGAAAACCGAGGCACAGAAAAGTGATTACAGAGCTTGCTCACAGTCACAGAACTGCCAGACAGTCTGACCCCAGGGCCTGCCTTCTTGACTATTATGCCCTAATGCCCCTGCGTAGTAGCTGTGAGACACCCGGGAGGGATCATCGACCCCCTAGGATATCCTACAGTGTTCCTAGGTGCTAGATTGAGAGCTTCTCTACCCTGGTGTATAACTGTCACTTTGGATTGTGATATACTTACTCTTTCTATAAATTATAACAGATTCAAAGCTATGATTGTATGGTAAGTCCCTCTTCCCTTTTTTATTTTTATTTCTTCGGTGAGAACTGAAAGCCATGGAGTATAGCTAAAACGGCAGGTCTTGCCCATCATTCACCAGCACTCTCATTCTGTAGTAGCTCATAGTCAGTAGATAGGGCTGTCTTAATAATAACCCTATTTCCCTGAAAAAGTGTTCAGTGGCGGAAAGATGTCACCAGCACGTAAGTTCACCCTTTGGACTGTGTCACACATACATATATCTTCAGTTATGAAGAATGAAAAACATGACTCTGATTTAATCTACACACCCCCCTCATTTTACTTATAAGTTATCTGAGCCTCTGGGAGGGAGGGTGACTTATTCAAGGTCACACAGCAGTTTTACTGGAGGCTTACAACAGACCAGTGACTCTAAGGCTTGCCATCGACACTGCCATTGATCCAGTTCAGAAGTGTACCTGACACCTATTTACTGGCTGCATCAGTGATGCTCTTTCCATCATCCCACCTGAAACTCTGCTTTTGTCCTTCTAAACCCTCCTCCACTTTCCCATGAATTTGCCCTCGCTCAGATCCTTCCTTGGGCTCTAGACATTGTGGGACTTGGTCTCCATCTCTACTTTTAAACAAGATACAAAGTTTATAATGTAATTATAAAACAGATTTCAAAATAATTTCAAAACTACCCACCATCCTATCAATCACCCTAATTCATTTTATTTCCACACTATAACTTCTACTGCAGTTTCCCTTCTCTTAAAATACCTAGATATGGTCTTCTAGCCCCAAATAGCCCTCATCCATTCCTCTTTCTACCTGAGGGGCCTACTAGCTAAGCCACTGACACAGAGAGAGAATTATAAACTCTGGGATGGGCCATGAGAAGTCACTTAATTTGACCCCTAACTTTTGTAGATAGGGAAACAGAGGCCAAAAGAGACAGACTCAACCACTCACACTGTTGATTAGTGGCATATATTGATTTATTTATAAATTTATTTATTTATTTATTTTTGGCCGTTTTGGGTCTTTGTTGCTGTGCGTGGGCTTTCTCTAGTTGTGGCGAGCGGCGGCTACTCTTTGCTGTGGTGCGCGGGCTTCTCACTGTGGTGGCTTCTCTTGTTGTGGAGCACGGGCTCTAGGCACGCAGGCTTCAGTAGTCGTGGTACGTGGGCTCAGTAGTTGTGGCTCGCTGGCTCTAGAGAGCAGGCTCGGTAGTTGGGGCGCACGGGCTTAGTTTTCCGCTACGTGTGGGATCTTTCCCAGACAAGGGATCAAACCTGTTTCCCCTGCATTAGCAGGCAGATTCTTAACCACTGTGCCACCAGGGAAGTCCCCATAGTTGGGATTTAAACCCGCTCTGTCTTTCTAGTTCTCGTTTTCTTTCAGTTGTGTCCATCCATTCTCAAGAAGGCCTGCTCTGGATGCCAAAGCCCTCCCAAGGCTTTGGGACAATAAAGCTTCATAAATGCCCAACCCTACTGGCCAGGACCCTCCCCTGTACTCAAAGGCTAAAAAGCCAGCCAGAGTCACAGTCTCTGAGCAGCTGCCATTTACAGAGTATCTAGCACGTGCCAGTCATTGCAGAGAACTCAGCAGAACTCCTGTGGGCTACATGCCATCATCCCTGATCTGCGGGTGGTGAAACTGAGGCATAGCGAGGCAAGGTGATTCCTCAGTCGCACGGCCGGTAGGTGGTGGGCACTTGTGAAGTGATCAGGTCCCAGCACCCATGTTTGTTTTTCCCACTGCATGTTTCCCTCTCTCAGGAGACCAAAAAGTTCATCAGCTAGAAAGTGGGATGCTTTTTTGCTTAGGTGGTATCTGAGAGTAACTTGACTTTTTCTATGAACCCTAAACTAGAACAAGGATTTGATAAAATGAGACAGAGCAGAGATAAATTGATTTGGAGAACTTTCATTTGTTCTTCTATTCAACGAGTATCTGGACAAGGAGTGTGACTCAGGGCCAGGGTTCCAGCTCTGCATCCCTCAGCTGAGGGTTTTCTTAGGATGTTTTCTTCTTCTCTCTTTTGACTCCGGAATTCCCATCTCTTGTGTGGGCAGGACAAACATGATGGACTTGGTGCTGCCTTCTGACTGATGGGAGCTATCCTCTCTCTTTGAAAGGCAACTCAGACTGTTCAAATCCAGTCTTCATGGAGAAAGACTCTTTTCCTATCCTCACTTTGGGATGGTTAGCTGTGAGCTGAGGGAAACTGTGGGCCTCAAGTAAAGGGCCTATGTGTCTGCCTAACCATATTTAAGGCTTGTAGGTTCAGGTTTTTCCCAAGCTGGGCTGCAGGGCTCTTAGAGCTACTTGTGATATCCAATTCACTGGAAGTCTGTAGTGTCCTTTGGAGCAAAATCCTGATAAAAATGACCTTGAGAATCAACTGGATTGAAAACAATAAGGATATCTGTCCTAACTGTAGAAATTCTGTTTCAAAGGATCTGCCGAGATAGCAGTACACATCCAGGGATGAGAGCCATTGTGTTTAGAAAAATAAAATGAATGCTTTGTGTGGGGTGTACTTGCCCCATGTCCATCTTTTGGTCTTATTGCAAGAGAGGCAGCTGGCTGGGGATTTGTGCATTTGGAGGTCCTAGGACTAAGCCATACACCACCTCCTCATTACTGCAGGGTTTGTTTGAGGTACCGAGCCGGTCTCCTTACCTTAAGGACTTTGCCTTTGTAAGCAATCTGAGAACTTTGAAAGTGAAGGGGTGGATTAGAGAATGATGACGAGATAGCATCATCCTCCCTCTCCTTCCCAGCCTCCCAGGAATTCAGATCTAAAAGGGAATCTCAACGCTTTCTGCTTTGGAGGCATCCCCAGCAAAGAGAATGCCCCAACTTCTCTTTCAATGAGACATGGAACAAAGCATACCTGCCTCAGTTTCTCCAAGGTCTCAAGAAGAGCTGAGATAATCGTGTTTCTGGGGAAGGAGAGGTGCAAGACATGCTTGGAGGCAGAGGAACAGCCTGGATGACCTCTCACCTCACTAGGTGCAGAAGCGGACAGAAATCCTGCATGTCATCCTGAGACTGACATCATTTAATTAATCTCATAACCTTCCTTGCTCAGGAGGTGCAGTTGCAGCTTTGAGAACCTGATAAAGTAGATGGGGCGTGTCATCAGTGTCTAGACACAGAGCTAGCTGTGATGCGTAGGCAACTGTACTCCGGGGTCTAGAGCTGCAGGGCAGAGGAGATGGATTAGAGGATGCGTATGCCATTTGCAATATTGAAATTGGATTCTTCCTGGCTGGGGACCCATCAACCTGTGGAGTCAGATCAATGCTCAGAGCACATGCAGATTCATGCTGGGTTTCCACACAGGCCTGCCGCCCTCACCCCGCCCCCACCCCTGCTTCTGACGGTCAGTCGTTCAATCAATGAACAATTACTGGGCAGCCTGCTGTGTTCTAGGCACTGGGCTGCTGATTTTTTTTTTTTTTGCAGTACGCGGGCCTCTCACTGTTGTGGCCTCTCCCATTGCGGAGCACAGGCTCCGGACGCGCAGGCTCAACGGCCATGGCTCACGGGCCCAGCCGCTCTGCGACATGTGGGATCTTCCCGGACCGGGGCACGAACCCGTGTCCTCTGCATCAGCAGGCAGACTCTCAACCACTGCGCCACCAGGGAAGCCCTGCTGATTTATTTATTGCTGCTAAGTTCAAACTGTGCATGGGACACTGGGCTAGGTCTTCACTCATTCACAGGTGCTTTCTCAACCTGTAGTAGCCATTATTATTGCCTAAAGTAATGTTAAATTTTTGCCAGGTACTATTCTAAATGTTTTATATATATTTAGGTATTTGATCCTCCCAGCAACCCCGTAAGATAGATATTATCGTTATTCCAGTTTTACTGATGGGGAAACTGAGTCCTGATGGGGTCACAGAGGTAGTGAGGAGAAACTCGATTTAGGCTGTGTAACGCAAGAGTTAACACGTTAACTACCGAATGTGTGCTAGGTCCATATCATGATGTAGGTGTAAGGACATTGAAGTTGTTCAGGGTCTGGATGGTAGCATTCACACTGCCCCAGTTCAAAGCTTGTGTCCACTGCTTACTTCTTTTGTTTTTTTTATTGGAGTATAGTTGCTTTACCATGTTGTGTTAGGTTCTGCTATACAGCAAAGTGAGCCACTGCTTACTTCTTGCAAGTCACTTCAACTCTCTGCGCCTCATTTTCCTCATCTATAAAATGAGGTAAATAATAGTTCTGATATTCAGAGTTATTATTAAGATTGCATGACAGGGTAAGTGCATAGCACTTTACCAAGTATAGGGTGTGGCTTGTAGCTATAAATCAGAAAATATTAGTAATGATAATTATTAATAATTATAATACAGTAATATAATTATAAAATGACATATAGTAATACATATCTGCCCTTGAAAATTCATAGTCTAGTCAAGCAGAAAGAGTTTACACCCCTAAATCTTTTACATTCCAGCTAATTTATGTGTAAGAGTTGGGGGCAGACGAAGATGCACAGGTAAAGGGTTCTCAATAGGTTCCTTGAGGGCAATGAACTTGTATGTCTTTTTCACTATATATGCATCCCCAGTTCCTAAGTATATCTTTCACAAAGTAGGTGAAACCTAAATGTTACACATTTAATTAATCAATTGGCTCACCAATCAGTGCATGAGAAAACCAGCCCGAATCTGATCTATGTCTACGTATCACGGATCCATTATATTCTTGCTGGAGTTCAAAAAAAGAGAGAAAATCTTTAAGGCATCTTGAGGTCTGGACCTTAAAAGGGCTCTAAGAATGCATAGATGGGAAGTATGGTGTTGGGCATGTTTAGTGTAAGGGAATGACAAGACATTAAAAAGTTCAAGATGCATTTGGGAAGGCAGGGCTGGCTCAGTCTGACTGAGACAGAGTATGTTATTTATATGAATAATAGTATGAGACTGCAAAGGAGGCTTGGAGCTCGATTGCGAAGGGCTGTTAAGGAGTTCGGACTTTATCAAGTCATCATTAAAACTTTTCCACTAGTTGTGACATACCTGAATAAGCCTGGGAACTGGCTGGAAAGAAAAGGGTGTGACTAGAGCCTGGGATATTCCACAGAGACACTTGTAATAATCCAAGTGAAAGGCAATGAAATCCAAGAAAGGGGCAGTGTCAATAGAAAGGAAATTAGCTAGTCTATTACTGGGATTCTGCTAATAAGAAAGAGTGGAAGGGCTTCCCTGGTGGCGCAGTGGTTGAGAGTCCGCCTGCCGATGCAGGGGACGCGGGTTCGTGCCCCGGTCCGGGAAGATCCCGCATGCCACGGAGCGGCTGGACCCGTGAGCCACGGCCACTGAGCCTGCGTATCCGGAGCCTGTGCTCCGCAACGGGAGAGGCCACAACAGTGAGAGAGGCCTGAGTACCGTAAAAAAAAAAAAAGAGTGGAAGAAGAGTCATTGGATAGACAACTAGCAGAGTCTACCTCTACTCAACCACCATCTCTGGGAGTTATACCACGGAAAGAACCTCGGCATCAGACGATTCTGGAATTGAACCCAGATCACTCCTACGGGCTATACGAGCATGGGTGGGTTCAGTGTCCTCTGTGAAGCTCTGTGTTCTCATCTTTAAGAAATGGACGGGGATGAGTATATATGCATTGTATTTGTAGCTGGGTGTATGCATGTGCGCACGTTGGTGGGGCAGTGTACATGTGTGTAAATCATCATGCCTGGCCTGAGTAAGGATCCTATATATGTAGGCAGCTTTTAGCCTTCTTTGTCACTTATTACTATACAATTGAAGAACAAAAACTGTGACATGTTTTGCCTTTAGAGGCCAGGTACTGATTCTAAGATAGAAGTGCATTTAGGAGAAGGTAACTGAACAAATCTCATTAATGTCCCTGAGCCTTAGTTTATTTATTTAGAACACAAGACAGTGATATCTGCCTCACAGTGTGGCTGAAAATGTAAAATGAGATATTAGCACATAAGACCCCTAGTATTGTGTCTGGTACATAATAGTTACAGATAGATACAGATAGTTACAGATAGTTAGATAAACAAAAGAAATTAAATGCTCTCGTTTTTGACCCTTTGAACACAAAAGCATTGGCAAACGGTTGAGGGAACATATACCCGCTTTTGAGAAACATCTAGAGGGGTATTCAGGTTGGGGTACATATCAATGCCCAATCTGGGGCCATCTGATATACCTGTGATCTACAAACCTATTAAAACTATGATTTTTCAGCAACAAGATCTGATATATTTGACCAAAAAAAGTGAATATCACCTAATTTCCCTCTGGAATTTAGATTTTTTCTGAGTTTTTTCACAAATCTGCATCATGACAGGTAGCAGCCTATTTTGGGGAAAAAAAGCCCCGATTCCTTTTTTATTGCAGATGTCTGTTTCAAAGGAGAAGTTTTCCCCCCACCTGCTGCCTCTTTTCCCCAGAATCAATCACAGGTTATTTTGGTAACTCCATGCCTTTATCTCTCAATCACCACCCCAAATGTAGATGCAAATACTGCTTTCTTTGTCAAAAGCACCTCCCACGCTCACGTGGTGACTTAGCAGTTCCTCGCCTCCCCAGAGCTTGTGGCAAGCCTCCCATTTTCTTTCAAAGCTGGTCTTCTCTTTTGTTTTTTAACATCTTTATTGGAGTATAATTGCTTTACCATGGTGTGTTAGTTTCTGCTGTATAACAAAGTGAATCAGTTATACATATACATATGTTCCCATATCTCCTCCCTCTTGCGTCTCCCTCCCACGCTCCCTATCCCGCCCCTCTAGGTGGTCACAAGGCACCGAGCTGATCTCCCTGTGCTATGTGGCTGCTTCCCACTAGCTATCTATTTTGCATTTGGTAGTGTATATATGTCCATGCCACTCTCTCACTTTGTCCCAGCTTACCCTTCCCCCTCCCCATATCCTCAAGTCCATTCTCATAAAAACTTCTGGGAAAAAGCAACAGGATATAAAAGAAATAGACATAATGTCATAATAGATTATCTGGGCAGTCTCGAGTACTCCCTGGTGGCTAGACTGAGCAAAAGAACCCACCAAGTTGATGATGAGGGCAAGGAAGTTCTTGTGTATGAATACACATTGTGAAAACATTTCGTCTCCTTGATTAAATTTATTCCTAGGTATTTTATTCTTGATACTATTGTAACTGGGATAGTTTTCTTAATTTCCTTTTTGGATTGTTTGTCGTTGATGTATAGAAACACAACTAATTCTTTTGTGTGTTGATATTGTTCCCTGCAACTTTGGTCAATCCATTTATTAGCTCTAGTGAGTTTTTTGTGTGTATGTATTCTTCTGATTTTTCTACATATAGGATCATGTCATCTGTGAATAGAGGTAGTTTTACTTCTTTCTTTCAAATCTAGATGATTTTCATTTCTTTTTCTTGCCTAATTTCTCTGGCTAGAACTTCTAGTACAATTGGGAATAAGTGGTAAAAACAGGCATCCTTGTCTTTTTCCTTATCTTAGGTGAATCAGTCTTTCACCACTGAGTATGATTTAGTTCACTTTCTAATATCATTGAGTAATATTCCACTGTCTGATTTATTTTTAAGTTAAAATATTTGCTTTGTCTAGAATATATTTATTTTAAGGATTGAAGTAGGGATCTAGGTTATTTTCATATGGTTTCTAAATGTCTCAGTAAGATTTATTAATTTGCTTTTTCTCCACTAAAATGCATTTCCTGTATCATTATCTCTGTAAATTTATCTCTATATTTGTTTCAGTTTTTACATTGTCTATTTCCCTCTATTTATCTGTCTTTATTTGTGTGCTAGAACCACACTACTTTAATTATTATAGCTTTAGAATATTTCTTTATATATGATAACATTCATCCTCATCAAAGTTCTTATTTTTTCTTATTGTTCTTAAATATTTTTATTTTTATGTAAACGTTAATATAAATTACTTTGGTTTAAAAATGAACTTGTTGGTACATTTTAATGAAATTATATTGAATGTATAGATTAGAGATAATTAATAGTTTATATTAGTTTTATAATCCAAGAAAAGAATATTCCTTTCCATTTGTTTATGTAATATTTTGGGTCCTCTAATATCTTTTAAAGATTCTTTTCATGTATATCATAAGCATCATTTTTAAAAATGTATTTCTAGGCAAATCGAATCATTTCTTCCAGAACAGCTTTCATCTTTATTTGATTTTGAGGTTTGGAGTATCCCCCAAGCACCCAGTAAATCCGGTGTTATGATCCTTGTATTACGCACAGAGTATCAGAGCCAATATTCATACCAAAGTCTGTCTGACTCCAACATCTGTGTTCTTAATCACAATGGTATAGCACATGGTTGAGGGGGAAGGACTGAGCTGCACTTAGCAGGTCAGTCTTTCCCAAAGAAGCTTGGAACATACACCCACTGTCTAGGTATAGAGTTGGACCGTTGAAGCTTAACTAATAACAATTAAAATACAGGCAGCCATTCCCACTTCCTTTGTTTAAGAACTGTCTTCAAAACCAGTCAAGGCCCTCCCCTTTCTATCCCCCACCCCCAGCATGACTCATATATCTATTTCAGCACTGAAGGTTTGGGAGAAGGAAACACATCCTACTTACACTCATGAAGGAAGTGTTGATGAGATAATCTTTGAGTTGAGCCTCCAGGATGCCAGAAGGTGGAGAGGTATAGCCTGGGACATAGTGCATTCCAAGATTTTTAGTAAAAGTTAGATTTTACTCCACAATGATACTATTGGTGATGATCAGGAGCATGAGTCAGAATGAAGGAGGTGGGAAGCAATGAAGTAAAAATGTAAAATTTCTTGAATAGTCAGTGTTACTGGAAAGATGTGGAAAAAACACTTAAAAATTCATATCAACAGATTTATGGGGTCTTGGTTCTGAAATCTTTGCAACACCACACAGCAAACAAATTTTGCCTGTCTGTTGAATCCAATATGTAGAGATACTACTCTTTAATGAAGTGGTACTTTAAAGAAAATATAATTTTAAAACACTTTAGAAGAAAGTTCTCCATGTGGTAGGACATTTCAGGCCATGCTTTCATACTGCTTGAGGATTTAGATTTAGTCTCTAAGCATTTGGGAGTCTTCAACCTATGAAACACCTATAGAGAAGGAACTAACGTTAACATTTTGATACATTTCCTCTTCTACCTATTATCAGTGTGTTTGTGTGTTTGTATGTTTCTGTACCAGGCTCATTCTGCAGCCCGCTTTAATTTTTTATATAACAGTATGCCTCATATAATCAAACATGTTTCTCAAGATATTATTTTATAAGTTTGCAGCATTCATATCATGAAGGTACCATGATTACTTTTCTTCTTATTTTTCTTACATGGGACAATGTTTTATTATTAAACATGAGGCTGTGAAAAATATATTTACGTTTTGTTCAACTCTGTGGACAAAATCTAGCCAATATTCATTTATTGCTTCTACCTTGAAATACAGGCTATGGACAAATGTATGAATCAGAGGTCCTTGGGAGCTCACTAATGCCAGTGGCTTTTCTCTGTTTACTCTGAGATGGACCAATGGACAAATGCTTCTGGCGATAACCTTGACTTCCAGAAAGATGAGCTAGAAGAAGAATATAATAATAAGAACAACACAATAGCAATAATAATACTAACACTTATAAAGCACAAACCAATAGCCAGGCATTATCCCGAACGCCTTCCATAATGTCTGAGTTAATCGTCACAACAACCCTGTGAGATATTGTCACCACTTAATGGGTAGCTAAATGAAAACACAAAGAGTTTAAGTGATTTGCACAAGGTTGAAGAGCAAATAAAATGGCAGAACCAGGGCTCAAGCCCAAGTGCTCTGGCTCCAGAGTTTATGTTCTAACAGCTGCACCCAACTCTCTATTGAGAGTTGAGACCACAGAATCTGATACACATGACTGGTAAAGACAGAAAGGAGGGCAGGATGAAGGTGAATGACAGGAGGGACGGGGAGGCTACAAGGATGTAAACGCACTGTGTCAGTTACTTCCGTATATCTTACTTAAGTCTCCAAATAACACTGAATGATAGAAATATTTATTCCAATTTATAGGTGGGTAAATTGAGGCTCAAAATGTTGATTTATTTGCCTAAAGAGACAGAGCTTGCTTTGGATGGAGCCCGCGTTGTCTCCAAGTGAGCCTCCCAGGAGAGTCCCCACGAGAGCTTTTAAAAAAGGCTTTACAGTCCAGATTTGGTCTTCATTTGGGTGCATCTTTAAGGCACCCCAAGCCTTTTGCATGCTCATCCACAGAGCATCTCCCAGGCTTGCATGGCAAGGAGACATTTGTCATCAAAAATGGCTCTCCAGGCACCCAGCCAACCTGGTGAGGACCAAACCTGCTGAAGAATTGCTCACCACCTGATTTTATTGACTCTAACCCCAAGTCATCTTTCTTTAAATAGGCTGTTTTCAAAGGGTGAGTGGAGAGAAGTGACATTCTATCACACAACAGCTAAGACAAATAGTCAAAGAGGTTGGCAGCCTTTCTGAAGTTACAGATGCGGAATTAACCTATACATCCATCCTACAAAGTGGGAAGACACAGGCAAGTGAGATGTAACTGGGGAAATAAAAAAATGATTCTTACCCAAAGTTCAGACAGAAAGCAGACAATGCCAGAGGAATCTATTACAGTCTTGGGCAAGCATCTTGAATTGTTAGAAGAGCCACAGGCTTGGCTTCCTCTAGCACCTTTCATCTCTGAGCTCTTTACACCATATAAATACATGGAGCTCTGTTTACTTAGTGTTGTGAAGTTGTCACCTCTGAGAGAGAATATAACAGTCAATTAGCACCAGTGCCACTACCTGTAGCATCTAAACTTCCCTCTTTTAAAATTTTCACAGACAGGAGGGCTTCCTCAGGAAGCCACTTGATGACTTGGCAATCGGTCAAACCCTTTGGTGCATTCACTGTGCTCAATCTGCCCTGCACCCACTACTCTGACATCATCTCTCGCCATCCACCCCTGTAATCTCTACACTTCAGCCACCTTGGTCTCCATTCCAATCCTCCCCGTCTCCAAAACCTTTTCTGCCTCAGCATTTTGAATCATTTCTCCCTTCCACTTTTCACAAGAATGTCCCTCTCTCATCCTTCAATTCTCAGAATATAACCAATACCCATAAATATCTTCTCTGTCTCCATTATGTAAAGTAGCATTCTTGTCCCTCTCAACCCCGGTTATTCTCTGTCACCTCGCTTGGTGTCTTTGTAGAACTTATGGAAATGTATCCTCTTCATGCATCTTCTTGTTTATCATCTGTCTCCCTCATTAACCTGGAGCTCCATAGGAACAAGGGTCTTGTCTATCTTGTCTTCCTTGCTCCCCTCATCTCCTTGTATCTTAACACCCAGTAGAGTGCTTGGTTTGTCGGAGAAACTCAATTTAATAACATGTATCTGAATGAATGAATCTATGAATGCATTAAAAATATTAAGGAGCCTTGTCATTTAATTGAGTTTTCCTTTCCTTATGCTGTGGCTTAAGCCATTTTCTCTGTTTCAGTTCCCAGTAGAAGTGGAAAATATCCATCGAGAGAATGTGGGCAAGAGGAAAAGCACACTAGAACTGGAAATAAAAGAACAGATTCTAAGTCTTATCTCTGTTACTAAATTACTGAGTATTTTACAGAACTACAAACTCTTAAAACATCAGTTTCCTAAGGGAGTTAATGGGGTTTCCGGGCAAAGGTGGCGTGCTCAGTTTGAATTACACATCTACATTCCCCCCAATACTCATGAAATTAATAAAAATGGTAAAAGCCACAAAAATTGCTAGCAGCAACTTTATAATGAAAGGGATCCAATTTAAAACCTTAAAAAATGAGAATGAGGAAAAGAAACAGAATATTCTGTCAAAGAGCAGCAGCCTTACCCAGCTTGAATTCACTAAAGTAGTACTGGGTGTTGGTGGCGGGGAGAGGGGAAGTCAATAAAATGCTTATCAATGCTTCCTAGTTTAAGGAGATATGGCCTGAGGAGCTGCCCATTAAAAGTTATAGAACAGTTTTCAATCTTGGCTACTTACCAGAGAATTCTTTTTGCTGAGACCAGTGGAACCATTAAGTTCTACCTTTTTCTTTTCAGCCCCTCTAGACCTACGTAGGCATAATATCCAAAGTGTGAATTAATTTTCTCATGGCATTAAAATATACCTTCAACTAAGGGGAGAAAACTTAGATCTTGGGCATTAATGAGAGAGACACCGATATAGAAATGGAAGGGGTGGGAAAGAGAGAGAGACAGAAAGAGAGAGAGAGAACCTTGGTGATCTAACAATTTCTATAGAAAAGTCTTCTCACTGCCCTACCTCACATTCTTCTTATGTATGTATATATAAAAGTACATGTAAGCAATGCCCAGACTCAAGCTCTTACTCATCAGAAAGATAAGCAATTTTCAGATAAGGACCAAAAGGGCAAAGCAAATTCACTCATATATATACTTCAGATAATAGACATGGAAAGAGCACCCAGGGTTAGTATGAACAGGAGGCTTATAAAAACGTTGCAACGCTGAAAATCTACTAATGTAATTAAAAGACAAGAAATAGAGAAACATGCGATATGGTTCACAAAAGACAGGTGAAGAGACCTGTTGGAAAGAAAGCATAGCTCACAGAATTGCATGAGGAGTACTTCAAGCTATACAAAAAAACTAATTAAAAGAAGATTTCAATAATATGAAAGCTCAATGTGAAGATAATAGAAGACAGAATGAGATGAAAGGGCTATTGCAGACTTCAGGAAACAAATTGAGACCCAAAACAACATTATTATAAAATTAATTGATTAAATAGAAATCACAAGAATAAAATAGGCTCAGCTACAGGTAAAATAACTGTACAAAAAAACAGCTTTAGCTATAAGCACATGAATAAAGAAGACACTACACAAGAGACTAAGAAATGAAAAAGGAGATAATAAATGGGTTTTTTCTTTTTTACCACCACATGGAGAGAACCTACTTCAGTATAAGACCAACAGAGAAAAAATGGGGGCCAAGAGATAATAAAGACAAATTCCAGACAGTATCACTTAATCACTTGGTTCGACTGTGGCTGAAACTAGAAATTCCTGCTTTGGACTTTTTAGTTACCAGAGCAATAAATCCTCCACTTCTTTGCATAAGAACGTCTTAGTTATATTTTTTCACTTGCACCTAAAAGCAAACTTCTTAAAAAAATGCTTAGAGCAAAATGATCTGAAGTAACATTGTAAGCTTTCAGTGTCTTATTTCCTCCCCTGCAACATGAAGATGATAATTACATCTACCCCATAAGGTTGCTGTAGGTGCACGTGTGTGATACTTAGCACAATGCTTGACACATAGTGGATGGTGTTCATCAAAGCTATTGAGTTCTAAGTGAATTCCACTATGCTATTCTACCTAAAGGGAAGAGATAAATTGTTTTCCTATTATTTGGTCTTGAAAGATCTTATTGGCTAACTCTTATATGGAAGTTAATGTATAAGAGGGATTTTGCTAAGCATTTTTACATACATTAATTTGTTTAAATCTTACAAAACTTATGGAGTAGGTTATTATTATTATGATGTTATTATTCCCACTCACTCTCATTTTTCAGGGGCACAAGGAGGTTAAGTAACCTCAAGATCACATAGCTAGTTAGTGATGGAGGGGGCATGACTCCAGAAGCCATGCTCTTTGCCAGAACCTCACGTTGACACAAAGACAGCTCTGTAAGAACTTGTTGCAGTAGGAAAGAATCATTAAGGATTCCTGAGCCAAGAAATGACATTATAGGAGTAAGGTATGAATTCCAGGCAAAATAATTCAAAAATTTCAAAGTGAGATGCTATTGCAGCCATGTCTGTCAGGCATGTCTGTGAATGAGTATATCCTGTCCACCCTCTCAAAGGGAACTAAGACAAGACACCCTGTGGGTTCAAGTTTCAGTGCCTTGGAGAGAAATTTAGGTGTCAGCCAAACTCTACCTGATGACTTCCAAGCAATCCTGCTTCTAGCATCTAAATTAGTCCTTTGGCAAAGATAATTAAAATGTACATAGAGAAAATATGCTTTATTGAGAAAATTTCTGAAGTTCATGAAATGCGACTCTTTTGTGCTGTATAGTCAATCATCTTAACAATATAACAAGTTACCACTGTGCATCTCAAATGAAGGAAGAACAATAAAAAGCCAAGGAAGTGCTGTTAGTGGTTGGAATGAAGGCAGCTGGCTCACTGAGCTGCGGGGGGTAAAGAGGTGCTGATACAAACCTGACGGCAAAAAGATGGGGGTGGAAGACAGAGGGCGGATGCCAAGGAGCTGTCTAAGTAAGCAAACAAGAGCAAGGAAACAAGAGGACACATTCAAAGGAATGGGAAAAGGAAGAAGAGTATCTTCCATTGACTAAGAGCCTACTATATCTGGGCAAAGCTAGGATTTTTCAATGTATTTTTCTACACCTTAAAACAGTCATGATGATGATACAGTTATTTTTTCTTACTTTACAGATGTAAAAATAGTAAGAAAGAAAGGGCGAGATGTGGAGGGAAGGAATGTGTAAAGCAAGGATGTGGGGGAGAGAGAAGTGAAAGAGAAATGAGAAGCAAAAGATCAACATATAAATGGAGAGGTTAAAAAAAAGAGAGGGGAGAGAAAGCAGATAGTGTTCTTGAAGAAGTACCAGAAAAAAAGGAAGAAAACCATGTAAATCTAAACCCCAGTAACCCTAAAGATAGGACACATTGAACTCTTTTTTTTCCAAGAGCTGTTCCATGGAAAGAGAGAGATTGTTTCAATTCTTGTCTGTGCAGAAGACACATAAGGAAGAAGAGATAACACACTAGTTGAGAAGGGGGCAGAGTTTGGGGAGCTGCTTCCAGGAAAAAGTTATCAGAGGATCTGCTACAATTACCTAGATCAGCGATCCCCAACATTTTTGGCACCAGGGACTGGTTTGGTGGAAGACAATTTTTCCATGGATGGGTGAAGGGGGATGGTTCATGTGGTGATGAAAGCAATGGGGGATGGTTCAGGCGGAAATGCAAGCGATGGGGAGCAATGGGGAGCAGCAGAGGAAGCTTCGCTCGCTTGCCCGCCGCCCACCTCCTGCTGTGCAGCCCAGTTCCTAAGAGGCCACAGACGGGTACCCGTCCACGGCCTGGGGGTTGGAGAGCCCTGGCCTAGATCATGGGTGATTGGAGAACCTGCCTTCTTTCTGCAGTGATCCTTTCTCTTGAAAGAGATTACCAAGCAGTTCTGAGGACCAATTATCCCACCCAACTCTTCAAACAACCTTAGGAGGTAGATACTGTTATTAACACCATCACAAAGCTAGTAAGCAGCTGAGAAAGGATACAAATCTGGTGTATTTAACTATAAACCTGATGTTGTAAACACGGTGCTTTTGTTGTTGAATGAATAGAAAGAAAACTATTATAATTTACTCATCTTATGAGGATAGCAGGATAAATTCTCAGCCGTCTTCTTTATTTGCACTGCTCAGGCCACTTTGGATGAATAGTTCAAGGGCTGATCTGGAGGCATGCCTTGCTGAAACGTTTATGCCAGAGTTTACAAAGGCACCACCCACTGGTTGCAATCATCCTGTAAATACGTTTTGTTTGGACTCTACAGTGTTTCTTTTTAAAATTGAATGAATTGCAAATGTTAAAACATTGGGAGATTTCACATAAAATCCTAGATATGCTTCTCCTTACATGGTGGACCCTGAAGCTACAGAAGACCCTAGTAAACAGAATCCTTCTCTTTTACAAGAGGACCAGCAGAAGTCCAGAAGCTGATGTCTGTTGGCTCTCAGCCAACCAGTGCTTCCTTGTGGAGTAAATGCCCTGACTCGCCAGACCTTGGTCATATGTCCACCATCCCTGTATCTGGGGGTGTGGTCATTTCCATTAAAACCACAGGACGAGTGAGTTGGGGAGAGTGGCTTGTCAGAATAAAACCAGGATAGTGTCACAAGAAGGGGAGGATATGGATATTGTAAAAACAGATTTCTACTACCATTCTTAATAAACAGCCTCTACCATTAAAAACTTTTAATGTACAAATAAAAGTAGGACAATAAACAAAAGTGAATACAGGTATGATCTTGGAGATCTTTAGATGTGGCTGTGAGTGAGTTGCTGGACTTCACTGATGATAAACACAATACAGGTACCTGAGAACAACTCTGGGCATTTTCGAGGGTCCAGGCATGAAGGTATTCTGTATCACTAAAAGCACACTGGGTCTATTCAGACACGTCTTGGTTAATACTGTTCAATAACAATAAATTAGGAGTTTGGGATTAACAAATACACACTACTACATATAAAACAGCTAAACAACAAGGACCTACTGTATAGCACAGGGAACTATATTCAGTATCTTATAATAACCTATGACGGGAAAGAATCCAAAACAGAACACAAACACACACACACACACACACACACACATATAGTAAAACTGAATTACTTTGCTGTACACCTGAAAATAACACAACAGTGTAAATTAACCATACTTAAATTAAAAAATGGTTAATAAAATAAATACTGTTCAATAACAGAGGTTATCTCATTTACTCTCCAGAGGGTGAAACCCGAGAGGTGAAGTGGATGCCAGCTTGGGAAAAATGCTTCCTCTCCAACCCTTGCAGCCTGCCTAATATTTGAAGAAAGGGCACAGGGAAGCGATTCAAGGAGAGAAAGTCAAATGTACCTTATTTTACCAATATCCTACTATTTTACAGAAACAATTTATATTTACTACTTCATTCAATCCTTACATCAACCTTGTAAGTTAGAGGGGTTTTAGCACTATTAAAGATGGGGAAACTGAGTCTAGAAATTTCTATGTACTGTGGTCAAGGTCACATATCTAGGTGCTTATTGTTTTTGAACTCGAGCATAGATATTGATCCCCCACTGCCCCTCTTCTGAAATTTTCCCATTAAAGCATTTATCACACTATTACATTTGCTCATTTACTCACACCTAACATCACATTAGACTGCAAATTGCTTGTAAGTATACATTGTGTCTATTGTATTTGTCTGTGTCACAACTATACCTAACAAGGTGTTTGGCTCAATAGATAATTTGAATGAATTTCGTGAAGTGGGCTTTCTGGGTTGGAGGCTACATGTGATTTTTTAGAAAGTGTAACAGGCATTGCCAGACAGCTTCCCAGATAGACTGTAGCATTTCTTATTTATAACAGAAACACATGAAAGAATCCCTTCTCCTCATATCTTTGCCATACTTGTGTGTTAACACTTTTAAATACTTATACATGCAAGGATCTTATCACATGTTTATTGGCCACTAATTTCTGTTCTTGTGAATTGCCAAATTGTGGCAGAGTCTTCCAGCTGATCATTGAACCCTACTTCCTCTTTTTCTGGAGCACACAAAGAGACTACACTTCCCAGCCTTCCTTGCAGTTCAGTATGGTCATGTGACTGAGTTGTGACCAATGGAATGTGATAGGAAGTAATGTGTTTCTTCACTCCCAGGTTTGTTCCTCCAAATCCTCCCATGTGTGATCCTTCATTCCTTTTCCCCCAACTGTCATCCTAATGCAGAGGACTCGGGCCCTAGAGAAGGACACAGCTACAAGATGGAAGGAGCCTGGTTCTGTAATAACCACAAGGATGGCCACTTAATGCACAGAAAGATCCATTCTAGTCTTCATGGAACTGATACAGACACCTGTATTATGTTCAACTATGGAGACTTGGAGGTCATTGAGCACCTATCCCTATCTTTAATATGACTCTATTGATATCATTTGGCCTTGATATTTTGTATTTTGAGTTGCTTGTTTTTTTTCTAAACATTTCTGAATCACCTGTATATAAACATTAACTTTTATTTGCAATGTTTCAAATTTATATTTTTCCCAATCTATTGCTTGTCCTTTGATTTTATAATATCTTTCTCCTTCATTTATTTTTTTCAGTAGTGGTTTTTGAATGTTCTCTCTTATTTAAGAAAATTTCCTTCAACCTGAGGTCTTACAAATATTTTCCTTAAGTGTGTATTCATATTTTATGAATTTTACATCTTTTGTCCAGCTGGAATTTATTTCTATACATTGTGTATAGTAGGGATTAAGTTCTGTAGCTTCCTACATGGATGACCTGTTATGCCAGAAGCTTTTATTAAATGGACCTTTATTTTCACATTTAATTAAAATATCATCTATGTCAGATATTAAATTTATTTATATACCAGGATCTATTCTGTGTTCTCTATTACTTTCTACTACAATATCTATTATTATGCCAATACAGTTTTGATTAGAGAATCTTTAGAGTATGTTTTTATATACGTGATAGCATAATTCCTTCTCCTCCATTCTTCTTTTTTTAAAAAAGCACAAAATTTTTTTAGTGAACTTATTTTGTCCCATTCCTCTGAAAAATAATCAAAGCAAAAAGAAAGAAAAAAATAAAACATGGGAATTCTGATAGCAATTTTGGTAAATAGTTTTATTAATTTGGAAAGGGTGGATATTTTATGATACAAAGTCATCCCATTCAGGAGCATGCTATGTCTTTCCATTAATTCAGATCATGTTTTATGTTCTTCAATAAAATTTTATAGTTTTATTCAGGTAAGTGCCATGCTTGCTAAATTTATTCATAGGTATTTTATAGTTTTTATGACTATTGTGAATGGGCCTCTCCTCCTCCCACTTTCATTTCTAACTGTATATTTTTAGTATTGAATGATCTTTGATTTGTTGCTTCTATAATTCACACTACACTAGGAAGCCCTCCCCATAATCATTGCCATAGAGAATGTGGAGGAATGAATGCTTCCAATGTTCCTTTATTCTGGCAAAATCCAGAGCATCACAAACTATGCATTTTAGTTGGGATATTCTGGGAGCCAGGTTTAAAAAGTGCTGTGCTACACATATCTAAAGAATGGATGAATGATCAGGGAATGGACAAAGGTTGAGTTAAACCAACTTATCTGTTCCAGCTGAGCTGCTCCCTCCTGACAGTGCAAGGTAAATATCTTGGGTAGGATGTCTCTTGGGTAAGAGTCAACACCTAGGCAGATATAATTGAGTGTCAGAGCAAGCTCCCAGTGATAAGCTTAGGATGAGCTTGGCCTTCATGATGAGGACATGAAAAACAGGACAAAGAACACCATGCATGGGACCAGTAAGGGGGCTGAGAATAAGGCAAGTAATAAGAAATATTCAAATGCTCAACAGAATAATTGAGCAAAATGAGAATTGGAGACCAATGGAGGGCACAGACAAATAGACATGTTCAAAGTCTTGTTGTGCAAGGTACAGGTCACAAGTTCAATTGTATTTCTATATATAAGCAGTGGACAACTAGAAAGTTTTTAAAAATGAAATACATAGGGTTAATTTTGCTAAAAGATGTATAAAGCCTGTACACTAAAAATAATTTTTTAATTGACAAAATAGATCAAAAAGACCTAAAAATTGGAGAGATACACAGTGCTTGTATGTCCAAAAACCCAATAGTTTAAAGATGCTTATTTTACTCAAACTCTAATCAAAATCCCAGCAAGCTATTTTCTTGTAGTCATTGATAAGCTGATTCTAAAATTGATATGGAAATTCAAAGAATTTAGAATAACCAAAACAATTTTGAGGGACAGAGTTAGAGAACTTATACTATCCGATTTCAAGTCTTATTACAAAGTTAGAGGAATCAACACAGTGTAGCATTCTTGTAAAATACATCCATACGTAATGGTCAACTGACTTTCATGATGCTGAGGCAATTCACTTGAAGAAAGAATAATCTTGTCAATAATAATCGGTTAGCTATTAAAAAATACGTAATAAATAAAAAAGAACCTCAATACTTGCCTCGCATACAAAATTTATGCATAATTAATTATGGATCTAAATGTAAGAGCTAAAATATAATACTTCTAGAAGAAAACACAGGAGAAAATCTCAGTGACCTTAATTTTGGCAAATATTTCTATAATAAAACACACACACACAAAACCCAGAAATGATGAAAGAAGCAATATCAGTAAATTAGATTTTATTAAAATTTTAACATGTTATTCTTTAAAAGACAGGAATCAAAAGGCAAACCACAAACTGAGAGGGAATATTTTCAAAAAATATATTTGACAAAAAACTTGCATCTAGACTATATAAAGAACTCTTATAATTCCATAATAAGAAAACAATCAACCTAGCAAAGTAATGGGCAAAATATTTGACATACACTTCACCAAAGAAGATATATGAATAGCAAATAAGCACATGAAAATGTGCTCATCATTAGTCAAGAAATGGGCAGAAGACCTAAATAGACATTTCTCCAAAGAAGACATACAGATGGCCAAGAAGCACATGAAAAGCTGCTCAACGTCACTAATCATTAGAGAAATGCAAATCAAAACTACAGTGAGGTATCACTTCACACCAGTTAGAATGGGCATCATCAGAAAATCTACAAACAATAAATACTGGAGAGGGTGTGGAGAAAAGGGAACCCTCTTGCACTGTTGGGGGGAATGTAAATTGATACAGCCACTATGGAGAACAGTATGGAGGTTCCTTAAGAAACTAAAAATAGAATTACCATATGACCCAGCAATCCCACTACTGGGCATATACCCAGAGAAAACCATAATTCAAAAAGACACATGCACCCCGATGTTTATTGCAGCACTGTTTACAATAGCCAGGTCATGGAAGCAACCTAAATGCCCACCGACAGACAAATGGATAAAGAAGATGTGGTACATGTAAACAATGGAATATTACTCAGCCATAAAAAGGAATGAAATTGGGTCATTTGTTGAGATGTGGATGGATCTAGAGACTGTCATACAGAGTGAAATAAGTCAGAAAGAGAAAAACAAGTATCATATATTAACGCATATATGTGGAATCTGGAAAAATGGTACGGATAAACTGGTTTGCAAGGCAGAAATAGAGACACAGATGTAGAGAACAAATGTATGGTCGCCAAGGGGGGAAAGCAGGGGATGAATTGGGAGATTGAGATTGACATATACACACTAATATATTAAAAATAGATTACTAGTAAGAACCTGCTGTATATTAAAAACAAAATAAAATTCAAAAAAAATGATAATCTCTATAGTAGCCAAACAACTCCCACATTGAAACTACTTTATTGAGATTGATAAAGCAGGTATTTTGGATTCATATGCTTTTGTGTTTCTCATCAATAACTACTGATAATAGAACTGCACCTTTATTATGCCTTTAAGTGTCAAGTTATTGAAATAAAGATTCTTTTCAACGGTAATAAAAATGTCCTATTTTCTTAAAAAAAAAAAAAGAGGAAAATTGGGACACTGTTATCAGATCTATGGAGGGAATGGATTCAAGACACATTTAGTCAAGAGTTCTTCACCAGTTGCTCATCACAGGATTCTAGGTGGATTTGGTGACATATCAGCTCCAAGCCCCAGTCTGGAGTAGCTTCTCGTAGAAGGGCTGGCTTAGGAGCTAGTGATGTTTTCATCCTGCAGGTATGGCTTTTGAGAGGAACCATTCACAGATAAAAGTAAGCTGGTAACTTGTGTTGAAACCATCAACTTCAGAATGACTTTAATTCCTCCAATTTTGAAGGTCCTGAAACAACTGAAGCTGATGAAAGAAGTGAAAGTACTTGGGCTCCACAGTAAATATTCTGCAAAGGTGGCATCTGCCTAGGACCATAACAGTGCTAAGATGAGCACATAGAACACCAAATATTAATTAAACAGGGAGTTAAAAGTCAGAAAGAATGAGAGCAGCAAATGTTGGCAAAGGCATGAGCAACTGGTGTTCCATCTTGCTGCTGGGGTATAAAACGGTGCAATAACTATAAATTTTAGTAGTAGTACTAAAATAATTTTTATTTACTTTTCACCCGAATTATCTCACTGAGTCCTTACCTCAACTCTGAAGAATTAGTATTCATATTATATTCATTTTTAAAACATTTTTATTGCCGTATAGTTGATTTACAGTGTTATGTTAGCTTCAAGTGTACAGCAAAGTTAATCTGTTATACATATACATATACATATATCCACTCCTTTTAATATTCTTTTCCCATATAGGTTGTTACAGAATACTGAGTTCCTTGTGCTATACAGTATGTCCTTACTAGTTATCTACTTTATATATAGTAGTGTGATAAACTGGGAGATCGGGAATGACATCTTCATTTTTTAGTCGAAAGAATTGAGACTCAGAGAGTATGGGACATGCCCAAGGTCATGCACGAGTCAGTAGCAGAGCTGGAATCCAAAACCAGATTTTAGAGTCTGAGACCTTAGCTGCTGCCTCATAACATCTAGCACCTCGGATCTGAGTCAGAGGCGTGCTGCTTCTGGGACACCTCCCACGTGAAAGAGGCCATCTTGAGTGAATGTGAGATCACAGAGCCCATGGCCTGGTGTGAACAGCTGGAGACAGAAGACAAGCGAAAGCTTCTCTTGGGGCCCGCATGGTGGCCTCCTATCCACAGAACTGGTCTGCCTCCGGGCAATTTTGTTAGACCAGAGCATGTAGTCTGAAAGAAAGCATGGAGTCTTCAGGACCTCCCAGCATCCTGAAGGGATTTATTTTGTCCTCTGGTATCTCTTGAAAGCTCTTCTTCATCTTTCAAGATGTTTGCTTTTCTGGAGTAAGTTGGAGAGAGATCGTCTATAATGTCAGCCCCTTGAGTGTGGAGATCTTTTCTGTCTTATTCATTGGTATCGCTCCAGGGTAGAATAGCCCTCAGTAATGATTTGGGGATTTAAAAAATCCATCCACCCCTCCTTCCATTCTTTCATCAACCCCATGCCTTCTGACAACTGTCTGTTGGCATGTACTGTCACTCATGGCCATTTAAACCTTCCAGAAGGCATCTCTAAGATCCAGGTATTTGCTGGTGCTGATGGTCTTTCTCCCAGAGACTGAGAACGGTGGATTGCCATGGCGCCCTGCACAGGCCAAATGGAACAGGATCCCCAAGCTCTCCTCCCTTGGCCTCATGCCTGTTCCTGGAAGCATTTGACAGGGTTAAGATTTGATTTGACACCCCACTGGGGCACCGTTCAGGAACTCAATTGTGCCAAGCAGTGGAGTAACACTTATTGGTTTCAGAGGGGATGGAAAACAATTTAAGCAACCTCTGTTCTCTTCAGCCCAGACACACACCATTACTCTGTTGACTTAAGAGCAGCTGCTGACACTGAGCAGAGACGGGAGCTCTCTATGCAATCCTTCCCTCATCTGTCTCCAGCACATCAAGGAAAAACGGCATGCACAGATCAGTCAAAATCCTTTCTTGGGACTATCTTGCTAATTCAAGTCCTGGCTGCTTTTCTCAGGGAAGGCCGGGTGAGGCTGGGAGATAGCAGAAGTCCTTGAGCCTTGAGGGGATGAAAGGCAGGGAGAACGTCAGAGCTTTTTTCTTTAAGGGTATAACTTAGGCTGCAGGGAAAGCTGAAAAAATCTGGAGAAGAAAAGGGAGTGAAGAGGTGACGAAGTGATTTGACTGAGGCTAAGTGGGTGGATGTCTTTACTGCAAGCAGGAAGAGGCACTGGCTCAAATTTACTTTCCAAAGTCCAAAGAGCAAAAGAAAACAAAAAACAAACAAACAAAAACAGTTCAATGCAGACCAGTATAATATCCAGGATGTGATAGCTTTATATGTTAACTTGACTGGGTGAAGGGATGATCAGATAAATGGTAAAACATTACTTTTGGGTGTGTCTATGGGGGTGTTTCCAGCGGAGATTAGCATTTGAATCAGTAGATGAGGAAAGACAATCAACCTCACTAATGCAGGTAGGCATCATGAAATCCATCGTGGGCCAGATAGAACAAAAAGCTGAGGGTGTGCGAGCGAATGTGATCTTTTTTGTCTTGAGCTGGGACATCCACCTTCTCCTGCCTTGGACATCGGTGCTCCTAATTCTCTGGTCTTTGGACTCAGACTGAATTACACCTCCAGCTTTCCTGGTTCTTCAGCTTGCAGACAGCTGGTCATGGGCCTTCCTGTCCTCCATAATCACATGAGCCAATTCCTGCAATAAATCTCCTCATTTATATGTCCTATTTTGGTTTTGTTTCTCTGGAAAACCCTGGCTAAAACGTGGCGGGGTCTGAATTGTCAAGATTTCTGGATAACACATTTTCAGAATCAAGTAGAAATGTAGATTCTGGGTTGAAGAAAATGAGGTACTAACAGAACACCGAAAATCTTGAGTCAGTCCAAGTTGGGATGTGGTGTTGGCAGGAAATAAGAGACAGAAGGGCAACCATCAGAAGTCCCCAGATGTTAGGATTAGGTCTCTAGGGTTAGACTGTAGGTCTGTGATGAATCTGGCCCAGTCCCTCTTGTTAGGAGCTCACAGTCTAGTTGAACGAACATACAGTTAGTTCTGATGACAAACCCAGTGAGCTCTGGAATGCGCAGTGATCAAGAAGCATGGGGTGTGGTGAGTAGAGGTCAGGTATGTTTCCTTGAGGATCTGAGCAGGAGTTATCACAGCAAAGGCAAGTGTGTGTGTGTGTTGTTCATAAGCATCCTAGGCAAAGATGACAGTTGGAACGAGGGCATAGAAGCAATACATGTCAAGGTCTCGGTGAGAAACTACAGCATTCAGGGGAGGTGGAGTTTAGAGCAGTGGTTTTCAACCCTGGCAGCAAATTGGAATCACTGAGGATGCTTTAAAATACTGATGCTCAGGGCTTCCCTGGTGGTGCAGTTGTTAAGAATCTGCCTGCCAATGCAGGGGACATGGGTTCGTGCCCCGGTCCGGGAAGATCCCATATGCCGCGGAGTGGCTGGGCCCGTGAGCCATGGCCGCTGAGCCTGCGCGTCCGGAGCCTGTGCTCCGCAACAGAAGAGGCCACAACAGTGAGAGGCCCGCGTACCGCAAAAAAAAAAAAATTACTGCTGCTCAGGTGCCACCTCCAGAGATACTGATTTATTGGTTTTGGATAGGATTTTAGAATTTGAATATTTGTAAAGCCCATCAGATGACTCTAAATATACAATCTGAGTTGAGATGCACTGGCTGAGAAGAGCTGGCAGGCATTATTAGACTTATGTTTTTGGCCAGTCAAGAGACCCTCACTTCTTCAGTGACAGTCCTTAATTCTATTTTGAGGAAGTACTTACCTCTCCCCATCTGTAGGCAATCCTAACTACGCAGCCACACGTGGGTGAACGTGTTGTACACGGCACAAGGGTTCCTGGTCAAGGCTGAGCTGGAGGCTGAAATCAAGCCCTGGTTCTGTTCACCCACCATGCCCAATGGAAGAGGGCTGTGCCTACCTCAGAGAAGGGCATTTTCCTCAAATTTTCACAAAGGTACCATCTGGGCTAGTAGCTACTATCCTGGTTGTTAATCAAGGTGCCCTGCTCTCCCCTAGCCAAAAATGAGGTAAATGCCCAAGTGTATGGCACCAGGACTCTATCTCTCCTTGGAATTTGCATCAAGGATGGAAAAATTGTGGGAGCTGATTCACCCCGGTGACCTGAAACAATCCTATCAGCTCCTGTTACAAGAACCTCCCAAAACTCCCTCATCCCTGCTCTTTTCAAACTTTTTCCTCCTGCCTTCCTGTTGATTTAGTACTTTGAAAAAACTGGTGCAGTTTAGGGGAGTAACGTGGCACAGGAGGAGAGGTGCCACTTTAGATAGGACGGCAAAGTTCTTGGTAGAGGTGATGTAAGAAGCCGTACAGAGTTCTGATGGAGGGAAATTCCAGGCAGGTGGAATAGCAGAAGAGGTCCTTTGGGATGAAAGTGACACATTTGAAAAACAGCAATGACAGTAGTGAGACTGGAGCAGAATGAATGAGAAGGACGGCATTAGGAGATCACGGGCAGTATTTGGTGTGGGAGAGGATGAGACCATGGACTCTGGAATCAGCCTACCCCTCATTTTTTTTGTGTGTGTTACACGAGCCTCTCACTGTTGTGGCCTCTCCCGTTGCGGAGCACAGGCTCCGGACGCGCAGGCTCAGCGGCCACGGCTCACGGGCCCAGCCGCTCCGTGGTATGTGGAATCTTCCCAGACCGGGGCACGAACCCACGTCCCCTGCATCGGCAGGTGGACTCTCAACCACTGCGCCACCAGGGAACCCCAGCCTATCCCTCTTGAATTCACCACCTTTCAGCCGTGTGCCATCAGTCAAATACTTGACCTCTCTATTCTGCAGTGTCCCTGTCCACTAAATGGGGCTAATAATAGAACCTACCCTGAAAGGTTGCTGTGACTTGTTAATACATAGCAAGTGCTTAGAAAAGTGTCTGGTATATAAGTGCTCCATAAATGTCCGTTCTTGCTGCAAATCGTGATAGAGATTGCATTTTTATTCTCAATGAAACGAAAGCCCTTGGAGGATTATAAGTGGGGGAGAGACATGGACTAATTCAAGGTTTAAAAGATCACTGACTATTATATAAATATGAAGAACAGCCTGAAGTGGGCAAGTGGGGAAACAGAGATCCAGGCATGGGACAGTGGTGGCTTCTAGTCAGGTGACAGCAGTCTCTATTGTTCCTGCTCTGCTTCAGAGAGTGGGATGGGACCCACTTCCTGCTGCTTCCAAACAAAGATCTCTAACTCTGAAAGAATGTGAGGCTAAAGGTGGTGGGAACGGAGGCAGGAGAGAGCGGTGATGGTCAGATCACACAGGGTCTTAATTGGGATTCTAAGGAGGCTCATCTTTTGAGGGAAGGCAATGGGGACTCTTCGGAGAGCAGACGAATGAGACAATCAGATTTGCATTTTCCAAAGATCTCATTGATGCTACATTTAAGATGAATAGGACAAGTGAAATTTTGAGATCAGAGATCCAGAAATGAGCATCATTTCTGGCCAGGAGGCTGGAGAAAGAATGTTCTGAGGTTGACATTAAGGTCTTGGGGATAATAGCTATTTCTTACTCCTCTCAGTGGTGGTTTAGGACTTCTAGTAAGAACTTTAGTTTCCGAGTTTGCAGTGGGCTGAGTCCTGTAGAAACTGGAGAAATACCATCACACATTGACTGGTTTCAAGGCAGAGCTGGGAGAATTCTATAAGGCAAATACAGCAGGACTTAATCAAAGCTAGTGGAACTAATCTCAGATTCCAGCCTCTAGGGCAGAGGTTATGACAAGGCAGCATGTGG
Organism: Neophocaena asiaeorientalis asiaeorientalis; assembly: GCF_003031525.2. Taxonomy (NCBI): domain Eukaryota; kingdom Metazoa; phylum Chordata; class Mammalia; order Artiodactyla; family Phocoenidae; genus Neophocaena; species Neophocaena asiaeorientalis. The sequence continues at coordinate 3,709,463 of NW_020173198.1, forward strand.
GCCCAAAATGACACAGACATGTCTTGTTGGCCCTCTCACTATTTAAAAATGTAAATTAGTTTCTATGGGAATTTCATATTCAAATCTGAATTTTCTATAGAAAAAACCTGGCTGACCATACGGGGCCCCCATTCCCACTGGCAGGATGGATTGGAGGTGGGGCATGGTGGTAACCTGGTCTCCAGTTTGCCTGAGCCCCCATCTGGCTCACCAGTGAATTCACCCTACTGCACAGCCCCTGTAAGCCTATGGGTTTGTGACCCTGCAAAGACATGCTTTGCCCATATTCTGTGCTAAAGAGAACAACTGAAGCTCTGGTGAAGTTCAGGACCTACCTGTAAATAGAAGGGCCTGGGGTGAGTTACCTGTTCACCCCACCAAATATGCCCAGCCCCCATCAACACCGTGTGCTTTGCACCAAACAGGGTCCTGGCGATTTTCCCCAGGGCCCGCTTCCCCTGGAAGCCTCACTCCCTTTCTTCACTCTATGCACCACTTGTAACCGGCTTCCAGGCCCTCAGAATAATTGGGTCTAAGCAAGCATTCCCTCTATAAATATTAATCTGGATATGCTTGGAATACTCTGCTTCTTTTAGATGAATTGTTAACTAGATTTCTAATCGAGAGCTTCTTGACGAGCAAAGCAAGATCTCTCTGCTGGCCTGTTCCTTTATTGGGGGTGGGGGAAGGCGGAATTTGCTAGAAGTTGCAAGGGTTTATTTACGAGAGATGAGCTGTGTATGGTCCAGCTCCTTGAAGCTGTAAGCGCCCCCAGATTCTTCTGAACAATCTCAAGAGGACCACCCTTGCCAGGGAACCAGTACTGGTTAGGAGGTGGATTTTAGCAACTGACGGATCATAATTGGAATTTCAGCTCTGCCACTAAATAACAGTACAAATTTGGGCAAGTCACTTAACCTCTCTGGCCCTTGATTTTCTCTTCTATAAAATGGGGGTGATTATATGGGTCTGCCATGGCTGTAATGGGGATTTAATTAGGTAGTCTATGTGTTAGGTAATGCATAGCACGTTCTCAGAAAAAAAATAAATGTTAATGAAGGAGAGGATTTTGACAACTTCAGGGAGGTCAATGCGTTTAGACACTTCTGGCCACCTGTACAAACTTCAGAGCTGCAAGATTTTCAGTTTTCCTGGATCCTAATTAGAGTGTGGAGGTGGTCCTGCCACACAATCGGCACATCTAAGTCATGGTTGTGTCTCAAGGTAGCAAATCCACCCACCCACCCACCCACTCATCCATTCAATGACCAATAACCGAGTACCCACTTTGTGCCTTGTATGGTGACAGTCCCGAGGACACAGTGGGAAATGGATGTAGTGGACAGGGCCTGGCAATGGGAAGGTGTCTGTGGCTGGGATCCAGGGGGCCTGATGGTTCACAGCACAGATTTTGGGCTAGAGCGGGTCCACTGCTATGTAGCTGCGTCATCTTGAGCTCACAAAGGACCCCAGCTCACCAAAGCTCACCGTCTTCATCTGTCATATGGAAACAGTGTCTCCCACCAGAGTTGGGGATTACACTTTCTGCTTTTCTTGCTTGTCAGAGCTTATTTTTTTAAGGTTCAAATTCAATGAGCCAATGAATGTGAACTTGCTTTGCATGCTGCAAAATGCAAATGAACGTGTAGTGTTCGTCTTCTGAAAGGAAAATCACCAGGCCCAACTTTCTCAGGATTTATATCAGGCTCATATCACTGTCATGGGCAGCCCTCCTTGGGCTGACCAGTAGACCTGTCTACTCTGTCCCAGCTGCCAATCAGTTTTATCTCCTGGGAGGATGCGGAGGCAAGGGAGGTGGTTTGAACCAACAAGCTCACTTTATAAGTGATCATGTCAGGGTGTCTTCCAGAAAGGCAGAGAACTAGAGCCCAGACATCTTCCAGAAACCCTGAAGAACATCCCTGTCTACACAGGGTGGACTTTCACTTAGTGGAATTCCAGGCCTTGCTACAGCACTGCCTTCCTGCACAAAATGGCATTGGCTTCTGGAGAAAGTTCTAGACTAGCACAGCTCTGGCAGTACAGCAGAGTGTTTAGCTGCATAGGCTCTGAAGCCAGGCTGCTGGGCTCAATACCTGCTCTGCCATGTCCTTGGCTGTGTGGCCTTTTGTATGGCACTTACCCTTTCTAGACCTCAGTTTCTTTGCACAATGGAGATGCTAATGAAACATAAGTAATAGGTGCGTTGTAAAGTCAGGTGAGGTAAAGCCGTTACCATGGCATCCATCAAGTCATCCATGGGTACCATGGCCGTTATCAAGTCATCCTATTATTACTTGGATGTCTTCATTCCTGGTGCTCCGTGGTGCCGACATCTCAGACTGGGCCATCGCTGAAGTATGAGATTAAAGGAAATAATATAAAGTGACTGATGGTAGAAGGACCTCAATAAATGGTTTTTATTAATATCATTAATATCATTTGTCATTACTATTATTATTTATAGTGGAGTGAAGACCAAGCTGGTGCCCAATTTGGATGGGGAGACTCTGGCTGTCACCCCTAGGGCTGTGAGTACTGGTTAGACTGGTCCACAGACAGCTCAGGGAAGGAAGGCTTCAGAGAAAACTACCCTGGTCCAGAGGGCTGTCATCATTTCCATTTGTTCATCTTTCTAGGAGCAGTTTTCATATGAGCTATGAAATGAGCCATTGAGGATTGCTGTCCCTTCCTTGACCTGGGTTCAGGTGGACATTGCAGAGGCATCTCTCACAAGCAGAGCAAGCTTACACATGCTGTACAATGTTATCTGCCTCTAGGGGTGTGATTAGGAACTATCTTTAAGGCAGACTGGGGACAACCCAGACAGGAACAGCCCCTGAGGCTAAGAGCTGCTCTAGCAGCCTCATCCTGCCCACTGAGGTTAAACATGTTTCTTCCTCTAGTTGCTTAGAGCAACTTGGGCCAGCTGTATCCAAAGAATCTCCAAGGTGGGTTCTCAGGGTAAAGGAAGCAGCAAGGTGTCTATTCCTCTCTCTGAAGAGTTGACCTGAGAATAAGGTGTTAGCCACTCCTCGTCTCACTAGTCTTTGAGCTCCAAGAAGGCAGGGCCCATGACTGTTAATTTGTCCTCTGCATCTACAATGCTCAGCATACAGCAGGTGCTGGGAAGTACTGGATGGATGGGTGGATGGATGGATGGATGGGTAGATGGGTAAGTGGATGAATAAATGGATGGGTGGGTGGATGGGTGAGTGGATGGATGGATGGATGGATGAATGGGTAGATGGGTAAATGGATGAATAAATGGATGGGTGGGTGGATGGGTGAGTGGATGGATGGATGGATGGATGAATGGGTAGATGGGTAAATGGATGAATAAATGGATGGATGAGTGGATGGATGGATGGGTGGATGGATGGATGGATGGATGGATGGATGGGTGAGTGGATGGATGGATGAATCAACGAGTTTCTCTGCATCTCCTAGTTGCAGCACTCCCACAGCTGTGTTCCCCAATGTCCACAGACAATCACAGCCTAGCTCCCAGACTCTTCTCCCAAAAGCAGAGGCTTTAAAGCCCAGTCATTCCTTGGTATTTCCATCAGATGGGCTCAGCTCCATCTGTCTTCACTCCATTGGCTGACTCCACCCCAGGCTCCTCAGAGCTAACCAGACCTTAGAGACCCAGCACATACTCTTTGGCAGCCTCACCCTTTTGTACTTATATTCCAAGCTCAGGTGTATTAGTCAAGGTAATTCACTCCAGTTGCTGCAACAGCCTTTGTATCTCATAGGCTTATGGCAATGGCATATTTCTTACTCATATCATAATCCAATCAGCTATTGATCCAGCAGTCTTATATGCTGTAATTTAGCAATCCAGTTTCCTTCCATCTCAAGGCTGTGCCTTCCACATAGAGTTGTGCAGTCTTAAGCTGGATCCTTGTGCTCTAAATAAAGAGAATGAACCAAGGTTCTAGACCTTAGAGTCCACTGTTCACCTGTAAATGACAAGTGATGGCCAAGATCCTCAGGTAATATGCCTTGCCCACCTGGATATCAAGTGCTCCAATATGTGACACCATCCATCCAACTGCTTAAGCCAGAAACCCGAGAGTAATACTTGCCTCACTGGTTTCATTCTCACCACACACCAAATCTATCAACAGGTTCTATTGTATCTTTGGATCTACCTCTAAAACATGTCCTCATTTCTGTTAACTTTATCATTTGGGTATAACTTACACTCAAAATTGCATATAAGCATTAAACTCCATTCATTTTTTTTCAGAATTCATTGAATGTTTTTTTTTAACATCTTTATTGGAGTATAATTGCTTCACAATGGTGTGTTAGTTTCTGCTTTATAACAAAGTGAATCAGTTATACATATACATATGTCCCCATATCTCTTCCCTCTTGCGTCTCCCTCCCTCCCACCCTCCCCATGTCACCCCTCCAGGCGGTCACAAAACACCGAGCTGATCTTTATATGAATGAAAAAATTATACAAAACTCACACACAAAAGTGTATATAAGTATTATGTTCCTATCATTTTTACCCATGAATGCACCCGTGCTACCATCTGTAAGATATACATTTCCAGCATCTGAGAAGTCTCCCCCCGTCCCTTTCCAGTGAATATCCCTCTAAGGTAACCACTATACTGAACCCTATCACCTGTTCTTGACTCACACATTGATGGACTCATACAGTATATACTCTTTTGCAACAGACTTCTTTTGCTCGCCATGATCTGTGTGAGTTGCCTGCACGTTGTTGGGGGATCCAATGGTTTATTTACTTATTTATTTTCCTGCGGATGGACATTTGGTTTTCCAGTTTGGGGTTTCCATGAATAAAGCTGTTATACATTCTTTTACATTTTGTGTGTGTGTGTGTGTGTGTGGCCATGAGCACCCATTCTTGCTGGACATATTCCCAGGAGTCAACTTCTGGGGCTTCGGATACATGTATCTTGAGCTTTGGAAGATACTGTCAAGCAACTTTTTAAACATGTATATCAGTTCATACTCCCACCAGCAGTATATGAGAGTCGCAGTTGCTCTACTTTTTTTTGCCATCACTTATTTTAGTCTCTTTAATTGTATCCATTCTGACACAACCACAGTTTATCATCTCCGCTGCTATCACCCATGAACAGTTGCCTGGACAGCTGCCCTGGACTCCTAACTGGTCCCTTTGTCTTCTGCTCTTTTCAATCCATTTTGTACCCGGCATCCGGGGTCTATCACTTCCCTACTAAAACCTTTCAATGGCTCCCGGTTACACTTAGAAATAAACCTATGCTCTTACAGTGACCTTCAAGCTTCTACATCTCCTTTCTCATCATTCAGACTTCATGCCAAATAATGTCTGCTCAATGGACCTTTCCTAGTGAATATACATAATGTCCCCAGGAAATCATTACCCAGCAAATCCATTGCTGTATTTTCTACACCTCTCTTATCACTACCCCCATCATCTAATTATTGGCTCAACTCTGAACTATCTTTTCCCACTTACCTTTAATCTCCACGAGAGCAGGACTCAGTGCTCCCTGCTGGGCCCCAGCACCCAGCCCAGTGCTGGGCACATTGTAAACCCTCCATAAGTGTTTGCTGGGTGCACTTGCTTCCATCTGGGGCTGGGGTCTTGAGAGGCCCCCAGTGCATGTTCTTGCAGCTGTTTCTGTTGTCACCAAGCCCCTGTACTTCTCAAGTCAATCTCAAATTGTGGTACATGATATTAAAAGCATCAGGACCAGATGATCAATTTTCCAGACAGGTTGCTCTGATTGGAATTCAACTCTGAAAGAAGTTTCTGACCAAGAACCAACCAAATCCACAACTTGGCTGCCCAGTCACCTTCACTCAAGGCTTTTGGCTTGTGTCTCCTTGAAACATTCACTGGCTCCCCAGTCTAAATATCTCCCCATCTCTGAACATGTCAGCCCCCTAGCCCACCCCTCCTCCACAGCTTCTATAAAATCTGCCTTCCAGGAAATTCTTGGAGATTTACTCCCCCCTTCCAGAGTCACCTGTGAGGGCAAGAAAGGTATTGTTATTATTCTCTGCATTTCTCACTTAAACAACCTGGGGCTGATCTAATGGAATCTCTCTCTCCTCTCACTCCCCTCCTTCCCAGGATAACCTGGAGGCCTGGCCACCTGGCTACAGAAGTGAGATGGGCTGCAGAGAATCCACCTTCCTCTCTGAGACTGTATTTGAGAGAACGCAGAAACAGAGATGAGCTGCTTTTAGCGGTTTGAGAAAAAATGAGATCTTTTCCTAAGCAATTTCTAGTCGTGTAGAGGACTGACATACCATAAAATAGGCAGGGTAATCACAGCATGTGAGATTAAAACCACGCCTGGAGAGCACAGATCCTCGAGGTGATAGGGGTGGGCTAAGAGCTGCTGGCAGCCTCTGTGCTGGGCGGTGCCCACCCCTGTCTCTACCTCTCTGTCTCTCTGCCTCTCTGTCTTCTCCGTCTATCTCTCTCAGACTCAGTTTCTCTTTCTCTGTCTGACTCTTTCTCTCTTCCGTCCCCTGATTCCTCCCTCCCCCAACTCCCAGCAACCACCGGAAGCCCACATGGACCTAAACTCCAAAATGACAGAAATAACGTCTCCATCCCTTTTTGCCTTAAGTGCACAGGTACCTCTGAAAGGAGAATTTTCAGAGATAGCTCTCACATGTTTCTCTCAATTATACACACACACAAATAAAAAACACACACGTGCACAACCGCTGTTGCACATCCACACACACTTGCACGCAAACATACCCACACACATACATACATCCACTCATACACCCGCTCTGCCCATATGGAGTACGTCTGGCTCTGCCACTCATTTACTTCCTTTCTATGCTCTCTCTCCCTTCAGTACCTTAGCCATACCCAGACCCCTGAAACGACCCCACTTGGAATCCTCATTCTGGATGCTTTGGTTTCACTCTCTTTCTAGATGTAGATGTACGTGCATTTAAACACCCACCTGTCTTATCTTCCTCCTGCTTGCAGATCCTTCCTCACACATCTGTGAAATGACAGCCCTTGCGTTCCTGCCCCACTTTGCCCCAGAGTGCAGGGTCAGTGCACTCCTTCCTCAGTATAGCCCTTCCCTTGGTGGAGAATGCACGCTGGTGACTTGCGTCGGCTTCTCTGCACGATGTCACCATGATTGACGGCTGTAACAGATGGCCCTGCCTTCTTTCCTTAGTGAGAAAGGGTGCACAAAAGCATGCCAACAGCAAGGACCCCTACAACTGAGATCAACAGAGTGGTATCCGACTTCGGCTCCCAGCCTGCCCAGGCTGTATGTCCGTAGGCCAGCTGTTCTCCTTTGAGGAGATATGACATTCGGTACAACTTCCTAATATAAATAATGATGTGATTCTGTAACTAGTCTCCAAGGACAACAAGGTCTTCTATATGAAGGACAACTGGCTTTTCTTCTAAGAGTAGTAGATTTGGCCTTGACGCGGCCAAAGCCAGAGAATTGGACTCTGTGTCCGACACTGGCTAATTTCAGAATTCCATCGCTAATTCTCAAGCACATGCTGAGCTTTTCATATCAATACCTCGGATGTAACAAGGGTTCTCAACTCCTCTTAATCTTACTAAACCGCGGTTCCTGCAAAGTAACTGAGTGATTTTCAGTCTGTTCACGTTAAGATTTAGTGTAGCATGCAAGCGGCTGAGCTGATGTTAACGTCTGAATCGTGAGCAGCCATTTGGCCCCAGCCTTCCCTGCTCCCGCCTTAGCAAGGGCTTCCCCTGTCCAGGTTTGATGGCTGAGATACCTCTGAGGGCTGGTGGACACTGTTTCCCTGACTACTGGGAACGAAGTACACAGGAAGGTCAGAGGTAGCTGAAGGGTGGCAGAGGGGAGAGATTTTCTGCTGGTCCTCTCCAACATGTGGAGAAAGAAAAGAGGACTGAGATTTAGGAAACCTGGGTCCTACCTGCAGCTCTGCCCTCCCTCCCTCGGTGATACTAGCCAAGTCACCTTCTGTCTCTGGGCCTCAGTTGGAGCCCCAGTTTCCTCATTTGCGAGAAGGTAACTCGGACAAGTAGTTCTGAAGCTATTGTACTCAAATGCGGATCAAGTTCTTGAGCCTATGACCTGCTAACTGCCCAATCCCAGGTTATGACAAGTCTGACAGACTGGCCAAATAGTGTGTGTGTGTGTGTGTGTGTGTGTGTGTGTGTGTGTGTGTGTGTGTGTGTGTATGTGTGTGTGTGTGTGTATAATTTTTTGCTAACTCAAAGAGGGGCAGAATTGGTCTCTAAAAATTTGTCTGCAGGATGTTAGGTTATTAAAAATATTTATAAAAAACTGGTTTATTTCCTCCCTCCCTCTCTCCTTCTTCCTGTCCTCTTTCCTTCCCTCTTCGTTCTTTTATTTCCTCTCAACGAATATTTATTGAGCAGTAATTTTGTTCCAGGTGTTTTTATAGGCACTAGTGAACTGGATGTGACAGCAGATTCTCGTCATAATGGTTGGAACATGGCAATTGTAGGACCTAGGAGGTGCTTCAGGATTACCTGCTATATAGAGCTAAGTAAACCTGAATGCCTTGGCATGTCCCTAAACTTGGAGGCTTGTGGGACAATAGGAGTCATTTTCTTTTTTCAAACTCAAGTAATATGGGAGGCTCAGCCATTTGTAGATCATTGGTTTGACATTGACATTGACCAGGATGATGTCATGGCCCAGTTGTCTAAAGAATGGACTCTGGGGCTTCCCTGGGGGCGCAGTGGTTGAGAGCCCGCCTGCCGATGCAGGGGGCGCGGGTTCGTGCCCCGGTCCGGGAAGATCCCACATGCCGCGGAGCGGCTGGGCCCGTGAGCCATGGCCGCTGAGCCTGCGCGTCCGGAGCCTGTGCTCTGCAACAGGAGAGGCCACGACAGCGAGAGGCCCGCGTACCGCAAAAAAAAAAAAAAAAAAAAGAAAGAGAACAAAAGAACGGACTCTGGAGCCCAAATTCCCAGGTTTGAATCCAGGCTCTGATGCTCGCTCAGGGAGACAGTCTAACCTTTGTGCGTCTGCGAAACAAGGATAATAAGAGAAAACCTCCTTCCTAGGATTATGAGTATTTAACGTGTCAGTTGTTGTAAAGTACTTAGAATTGGATCTGGTGAATTGTCAGTGCTGCTAAAATAAATTCTTCTTTTATTTCAGTATGTCGAAAACCAAGTGGATTATCTTTTTATAAATAACGATTTCTTTTATCTGTTGTCCCTATTGCCACAAATGACACCACCTTGGTCCCAGACTCTCAGGTTCGTGTGGAATCCATGCTGAATACTGTCCTGGCAGGGCTTTGATGAGCAGAGCTGTGGAAACCCAGCTCTCAGCTGACACGCTCAAGATCCCCAGGGCTCACCTCTGTAATGAATCAACTTCTTCCCACCACTTGCAGGCTGAAGATATTTACTGGCTCCTAATCGACAATTCTTCAGTTTAGCATTTTATATCTGTTATGGTCTAGCTACCTGTTCGGCCTCCAGGAACACCTCTTGGAGAGGTTCCCAATGTTCTAGTTTTCCTGAACTATGTCATTCCTTCTTTTCCCGTCCCCAGGTCTTTGCTTGCATTATCATTCATATCTAGGAGGCATCCTCTTCTCTCTCTATCCAACCAAGTGCATCGTTTCCTTCAAGGACCAACACACCGTCACTTCCATTATGAAGCCCTACCTGAGTGTGAAGTCACCCGTCAGCAGTGGTTAGCTACTCCTCTGACCCTCCGGGGGAGATGTTTGCGCCGCATTCAATGACGATCACATATTCTGCCTTTTACTCTGGTTATCAAGGAGATGGTAGATCACAGGGGTTAATGGCAGAGATTCTGGAGTCAGAACATCCTGACTGTGTCCTCTCGTTTTCTCACTTACTAGGGTTGACCATGGATAAGTTTCAGCTTCAAGCCTTACCTTTTCTATCTATGCAATAGTAAGAATAGTGCCTGCCCCTCCTGGCCTCCTAACTGGTCTCCGGTTCTACATTGGTCCCTGCAGTTCATCCCCCACACTGAAGCCACAGTAATTCTTTGAAAACTTAATGCGACCCCCCTGATTTGAAATCCTCCAACAATTTTTTCATTGTCTTCAAAATTAAATCCCCAATCCTTCCCTTGGCCTGTAAGACTTCTCTGGTATCATTTCCTACCATCTGCCCTCTGTCTCTGCTTCAGCCTCCTCGCTGTGTTCCTTGGACAGTCCAAACATGCCTCAGGGCCTTCACACGTGCTGTGTTCCCAACTGGAAGGTTCTTCCCCCAGGTATCCCATCACTCACTTTTACTTCATTCATTCATTGGAGAGACTTTCTCAGACCAACTCCCCATTAAAATGTCACTCCAGTCCCTCTCCACCTACTCTGCATTTTAAATTATTACCTCTAAGGTGTATTATACACTTCGCTGTCTATCTATTTCCTGTCTGTCTCTCCTCGATACCGCCATGCGGTAGCTAAGCCCCGTGAAGGCAGGGGACCATGGTGTGGTTCACTGTTTTATTCCAGGCCTTGGAAACAAAAAAAAAGTTCTTGGCACTTGAGTAATAATGAGTAAATAAATGAGTGAGGCTCAGCCCAGTGCCAGATCCAGGTGGACTCGCAACGTGCAACCACCGTTACTGTTGAACTCTCGCGGCTGGGGCCTCCCATCTATCTCCCCACTGGTTTGTGAGCTCTTCAAGGGCAGTGGCTGTGTATTATTCATCTCTGTATCCCTCACAGAACCCAGCGCAGGAGCCCACCCGGGCATGTTAATGTCAAAGAGCTCTGCAGACATCAGAAGGCAAAAGCCACAAAACAGAATGAAAGCAGCCCCTTGCCAGGGTGTGTGGGCCCTGGGAGCATTTCATGGCTCTGTTATCTCTGGCAGTGAGGACACGGAACCCTCACTGACAGAACGCAGCAGCCAGAGCTTCAAGGACGACCGCTGGACCCGGACCGTCCCCTGTGGGGTCACGTGCTTCCCAGGAGGAGCCCACGCCGTGGTAGCTTCCGTCCTTACCCCTGCCTACCTCCTGGCCTTCCGTTCCTTCTTCCCTCCAGGAGTTCTGCCTCCTGACACTTAGCACCTCATCCTACTGCCTCAGTCCCTGCTGGAGCAGAGACACAGACTCCTTCCTACGTAAGCAGGAGTCACTCTCCAGGAGAGAGCTGTGACAAGGTCCCATCTCAGCAGTGCCCGGGAATCCGACACCTGGAGAGCCTTGTGTATTTCCCCTTAGCTCTCTGTCGAGCTGTGAATGTTATTAAAGTGCCCTATTAGAGTGAAAACAAAAATTCCAGATTAAACCACACAACATATAGGATTTAAAATACAGGCTGTGAATGTAATTTCCGTGGGAGCAGTGGTGAGCGAGTAAAGGGGGGTAATTTATGATTCTCCTGAGGAAAAGTAGAAGGCAAGACAGACACTCCGAGGTGATTCTTTCCTCTCCTCCTGCCCTGCTCAGACCCTCCCTTCGTGGCCTCTGGCCACTCCCTGTAGTCTCTGGAGCAATGCGGTTCCCCAAGCGGACAGCCCAGCTGGTGGTGCTGCCGACTGAGCCGCAGGCATCTGGAGCATCCCCAGGTGTGTTTACCTAAAGAGAGAGGGAGCATCAGGTAATAAATAAGTAGAGGGCTGGTGACTTAAAAAGGAAAGAAAAGCTATGCCATGTTTGTCCCCTAAACTTGGCATCCATGCGATGGAACTGAGCAGAGCTCAGCCTCATAATAATAATTCACCTCTAAGATTATTTTCGATGTATCAGGCTCTGCCCTAAGTGCTTCTCTTGTGTTATTTTATTTAATCCTCACAATCAGCTTGAGGCAGATACTACTATTATTCTCCTTTTCTAGGTAAGGAAACTGAGGCTCAGAGAGGGTAAGAACATACTCGAGGCCACACAGCCTACAGGTGGCAGGTGCATTTGAAGGCAGGCAGATTCCCTTGATGGAGGGGGGTGCCTGGATCCCACTACTGCTATAGGCATCAGCTTGCATTTGAACAGTTGCCTTGTAGTTTCTTATAATGCTCAGAATAATGATAACAGTAACTAATACCTATTGATGCTTAGCAGGTGCTGCCCTGAGCACTTCTCTTGCGTTGCCTCTTTTATTACTCATATCCACCTCAGGAGGCAAGTGCGTTATTACAGTATCCCCATCTTTCAGATACAAAGACTGAGGATCAGGAAAACGGAGGGACGTGCCCAGCATCTCATGACCAAAAGGGGGAGGAACCAGAGTTAAACCCAGGCAGTCTGGCTCCAGAGGCCACCCTCCTAACTGTTGCATTCTGTGCTCTCACATGCACTTCAGACACAGGAGGAGACTCTAATTCAAAAGTCAAAGCTCGTTCCTTAACGAACGCTGTTCCAGAATATCTCCAAGAGCGACGTGCATACTGGAGGTACATGCAATGCGTTAGGTGGCACGCGGAGGAATCATCTTAATTTCCCCAAGTTTGTATTACTTTCACTATGCAATTCAGGGAAAAGATGCAGGCTCAGGTGTGCACTGGCTGTGTGAACCTGTGCAAGTCACTGATTTTCTCCAAGCTGCAGCCTCTTCAGTTTCACCTGCAAAATTGGTTAATTAAGACCTACCGTGTATAGGAAAGAGTCTGAACAAGTATCTGAGGGATGGGAGGCCCTCTGTGTGTGCGGGAAGAAGACAGGACCCAGGGAGGGAGGAAGGAAATAAGGGAGATGGGAGGGAAAGAAAGGATAGAGGGAAGAAGAGAGGAGGGAAGGGAGGGAGGAGGAAGGAAGAAAAGGAAGGAAGGAAGGAAGAGGGAGGGAAGGCAAGATGGACCGCAAACTGATGTGGACTCCAGTGCATTTAAAAAATATCTTTAGGTCTTCCCTGGTGGTGCAGTGGTTGAGAGTCCGCCTGCCGATGCAGGGGACACGGGTTCGTGCCCCGGTCCGGGAAGATCCCACATGCCGCGGAGCGGCTGGGCCCGTGAGCCATGGCCGCTGAGCCTGCGTGTCCGGAGCCTGTGCTCCGCAACAGGAGAGGCCACAACAGTGAGAGGCCCGCGTACCGCAAAAAAAAAAAAAAAAAAAAAAATAAAAAAAAAAAAATCTTTAAAGCCTTAATAACCCTTCAATGGGTACTTGCTCTGTACCAGGCACTGTTTGAAGGTGTGCACACGTTCTCTTCCTCACACTGACCCTATTAAGTAGTTATCATTCTCTCCATCTTGCAGATGAAGACACTGAAGCACAGATGGTTGGAGGTCTGCTGATGGTGGCTTTGCTAGTAGTTGGCACGGCTAAGGCTTGAGCCCAAGCAGCCCGGCTGGAGTCCATGCCATGAATGCATGGCTGCTCCAAACCGGGACGAGAAGCCGGGGCGTGGTCAGCCTTTGCCAACACAGTAGCTGACTCTGTTCCCTCTCGACAGCTGAGCTGGCCCACGGTCCCCACACCAGGCACTTGGCAGGGACTTTCAATCAATTTTGCCGTATTTGAATCTTTCTCACCTGTGAGGCTGGCATTGAGAAAAGAAGAGGATGAGGCAAGTAAGTACCGACTATCTCCTATGTGCTGTGCTCAGCTATGGCCACACCCTCCACTGTGCAGACTCTCCCCAAGGGCACTCCGGGTACCACTAAGGTGGCATATGGAGGGATTCAGTTTTTAAAGTCATCCACCATTTTACTGTGTGTTAGGAAAGCCAATGTTGTTGAGATTTGCAAGATGTTCTTAACAAGGTCATGGATAAATAATATTCAAGTTAAGAATAGAAGTGGGTCAATTTACAGGGGGAAAATTAAGGAACCTGTCACCCTGGAGGTACAAGTGCCTGAAGGCAAAACAAGAATGATAGAAGCTTAGGAAATTGCATTGTTTCATCAAATTCTCTCTATAACCCTGTGTATGAATTGGTCATTCCCGTTTTATAGATGAAGAACAAGGGGCTTAGATCAATCTATTGAATAGCTTGCCCAAAGCCTCAACACTTGAAATCAGCAAAGTAGAACTTGGAATGCTACTGCCTGACCATTTTGGGGTTCTCTCTCCACCATCTCAATGGTTTGTTCCTTCTGCTACACTTGCCCTTGAGACCCTTACCTGACCCCGCCCCCTCTGCCCCCACCTCTGACTTCCTTTCTCTCAAGGGACTCACTGAAATCTGAAGGAGTCACTAAAGCCAGTGGAAGTGTATTTATTTAAATTGCCAAGATAAATTAACTTTTAGAGCCCTGTTGGAAGAGTCCTGCAAGCCTGGGCTGTGGATTGGGAGCCATGAATATGCAAGTACACGGAGCCATTGAATTAGGCTGCTGTAAACATATCTGGAGGCAGCTGCTTATTTAATAATCTGGGAGAACCACAGGAATAGACAAGCGGTCGCTCTGGCCCATTTGCATGGGTAAAGTGATAATTTTATAACACAATTGCAGCAATTAGGTTTCCCCAGACAAAGTCAGGGGAACACCATTTGGGAACAATCTTGGGTGTCGTCAGCGGAAGACTGCTGCATCCTCACCCCAGCTGTCAGACAGAACGACCTGTTTCCTGCAGCTGCAGCCTTGTGAAGCAGTGGAGAGCGGGACCCAGGAGTCAGACAGACTCAGGTTTGAGTCTCAGTGTTGTTGCCTTGAACTATGTAACCCCTAGTTGATGACCTAATCTCTCTGAACCCCAGTTCATTCATCTGCAAATGCGGATATTATTGGTACCTCCCTTTAACGGGTCGTTGTGAGGATTGAAAGTGATCACCTATCTAAAGCTTTTAGAACACTGTCTGGTACAATGATTCTCAAAGTCTTCTGCACACCAGCATCACTGAGAACCTTCCAAAAATTTGCTGATGTCTGGACCCCACCTCTAGACATTCTAATTTGAGCATGAATATTAGAATCTTTTAAAATATCTCAGGTGATTCTAATGCATTGCCAAGGCTGAACACTACTCTCCAAGTACAAAAGTGATGCTTTAATAGACAGAAGCTAGAGTTATCATTTCTTTATCATTATACTTGCACTCAGGGGGCAAGTACAAAACTCCTCTCTCACTTCTGAGGGGGCTTGAAATTCATCAGCAATTCATCCTTTGTCCTCATCCCTGATCTGGCCAATGTCTAGTCTTCTTAGAAGGGGAGAAAAGTGGGATGTGGTTGGGTGAGGGAAGCATAGCTTCAAGGAGAACTGGGTGATAATGGGTCATTACCTCTCAGCACATCCTCTAAAATTGGAACTTTTCAAATAGTCACTAAATATAGCCACTAGGGAGAACAGTATGGAGGTTCCTTAAAAAACGAAAAATAGAGCTACTATATGATCCAGCAATCCCACTCCTGGGCATATATCTGGAGAAAACCATGGTTCGAAAGGATACATGCACCCCAATGTTCATAGCCCCACTATCTACAATGGCCAAGGCATGGAAGCAGCCTAAATGTCCATCGACAGACAAATGGATAAAGAAGATGTGGTACATGTATACAATGGAATATTACTCAGCCATAAAAAGAATTAAATAATGTCATTTGCAGCAACATGGACGGACCTAGAGATTATCATACTAAGTGAAGTAAGTCAGACAGAGAAAGACAAATACCATATGATATCACTTATATGCAGAATCTAAAAAAATGATAAAATGAACTTATTTACAAAACAGAAACAGACTCACAAGTTTCTAAACAAACTTACGGTTACCAAAGGGGAAAGGTGTGGGGAGGGATAAATTGGTAGTTTGGGATTGACATATACACACTACTATACTTAAAATAGATAACCAGCAAGGACTTAACGCATAGCACAGGGAACTCTGCTCAATATTCAGTAATAACCTAAACAGGAAAAGAATTTGAAGAAGAATAGATATACGTATATGTATAACTGAATCACTTTGCCGTACACCTGAAACGAACACAACATTGTAAATCAACTACAGTCCGATATAAAATAAAATTTTCTAAAAATATATAAATAAAATAATTTAAAAATAGTCACTAAAGATAATACATAGATAGAATTGTTACGGCTATGGTGGACAATCACTGGAGAAGGCAGATTTCAAGCAAGAGTGTGAAACACATGCACAAAGTGATCGAAGTGTGTTATCTTTTAGGATGCTCATTCCCCCTCCTTCCCCTGCCCCAGATGCTGCTGCTGAACCAGTTACCCTGACCCTGATCCCCTTACAAGGTCCTCACCCAGTGTTGTAACTTGTTCTTCTAGGAGGGGCATGAGGCATGAACCTAACCCCCGGGGCATCTATGTGAGAAACAAGACGCAGCATCCTTGTCTAATTACCCGTGGCCTCTGTTCTGGTCCTCTGCGCTTCCTGCTGCATTTCCCTGCTAGGACTGAAATCCTTTTCAAATCCTGGCCTCCTTTACTGAGTCATTCACCTCATGCCCAGCTCCACTTTCTCCTTCCTCTGACAGCCTCCTTTTCATCTGGGCTGTTCAGAATCATGGTCACATGTTGGTAGATCACCTGAGAGCCATTCTCAGCTCCCTTTTTGCTGGCAAAACTCACTTCTTATCTTGGAATGTCAGATACTCACGCTCCCAGACTTCCTTGCTGTTAGTTTTGGCCAAGTGACCCAGTGCTGGCCAATGAGATGTAGGCAAAGCATCTTCTGCGGGGCCTTGAGTTCCAGAAAGCAGTGAAGTTACTGATCAACACAGCTTGATTTCACAGAGAATCAGCTTTCCAAGTCTTTGACACTACCGTAAGGGTCCTAGGAAGTTTCCCATCTGACCATAAAATAATAATGGATTCCAAAATGCCCACTGGTGATATGACAGTTAAAGATGATGATAATGGATTATTGTCCATAGTTCATGACCTGACCATGTGACCACTCCCTGCCTTTGAAAACACTAAGACAGGAATCCTCTATCCTCTGGTCTAAAGACAGCAACAGTGGACAGCCAGAGCTGGCTCCCTGTTGGTGGAATTTGGGATTCTTAGGTGATGACTAGGGTGGCCAGATGAGCAGTGAAAGCTCTTTGGAACCCCTAGAACACTGATAAGGAATATTGTGAACCTTGAGTTGGGTTACTGAGTTGGAAAGCACGGGAGCTTGGATGTTGGGCTGGATTACTTCCAAGAATATTTCTTGAAATCTTTCTCTTTGGAGAAAAATAAGACCTACAAATGTTTAAGGCCACTGCTGTGGACTGAATTGTGTGCCCCCCAAATCCCTATGTTGAAAACATAACCCCTAATGCGACTGTATTTGGAGAAAGGGCCTTTCTGGAGATAATTAGGGTTAAATGAGGTCCTGATCTGATAGGATTCGTGTCCTTATAAGCAGACACCAGAGCACCTGCTCTCTCTTTCCTTCTCTTTCTCTCTCTCTCTCTCTCTCTCTCTGCCATGTGAGTACACAGCAAGAAGGGAGCCATCTATAGGCCAGGAAGAGAAGAACTCTCATAAGGAACCAACCGGACTGGCATCTTGAGCTGGGATTTCTAGCCTCCAGAGATGTGCAAAACTAAATTCCTGTTGTTTAAGCTCCCCAGTCTATGGTATTTTGTTATGGCCGCCTGAGAAGACTAAGACAGCTATATACCAGAGTATTCAGTATTCTTACTTAAGGAGAGAGCCAATGGCCTGAAACAAAGGATGGGTCCTTCTCTATGTCAAGGTAAACATGTCCAATGGGCAGCTGATAAACTCCTGGGTTGACTCTCTGAGGGCCTACCTCCCCGGGCTGTGGTCTAGTAAGTTGCCATCTGCCTCTACACTTTTTACTACGTTGTATAGAAAAGATACAGAGCCCTTCCTAAGAAGTTTAACTGGTATCTCCAGGCCTCTGATGTTCTCTTCTATCTGCTGAGACCAGAATTAGTGGAGTCTTCATAACACTTCTGTCAGGCACCCAAGAATCCTTTCTATCTTTTTGTGGGCATGACTTTCTACAGAGTCTGGAACAGTACACAAAAGTCCTATGTGGGTGTGCTCCACTACACTGTGGCAAAAGCAAATAAAAGAAGAAATGGATTTTACGTGCAAGGAAATGAGGCTCAGAGAGGTTATTTAACTCATTCAAGTAAGTGGTAGGACAAAGACATGGAGTCTAAGCCCATGCACAGTCTTAATCACCACTCATTGTTGGAAATGAGGCGTAGTGTAAGAAAATAAAAATCACCCTCCATCCCATAACCCAAAGATAATCATAATTGTTAACATTCTAGTTTATTTTTCTCCATTTTCACAACTTGGGATCATACCATATATATTCTGTATTCATCTTTCATTTAATCTAATATAAATACTTCCTATGACATTAAATATTTTTTGTAAAACATGAAAGAAAGAGAACTGGATGGAAGTTTCTTTTTCAGGGATATGTATAAATACTTTTATCTTCCATTTGATGAAGAGAATCTAGTACAAAAGTCTGGAAACCGATGCATGTTGATGATTAAGGGCCGTGTTTTATCTGTGGACACATGCCTTGGGAAATCACCATAAAACAAATCTTTTTCTGAAGAGGGCAGGATCATATGTAAAACCTGTACACAGGCCTAAATCTCATTCATTAGACGTCATCACCCTCAGCTATGATTGCCATTGTGTTTCTGATGAGAGGACATATTCCCCGACCTTAAAGAGCACCTACATGCCACAGACTAACTGGATGGTTGGCTTGACTTCATGTGTTAACATCACTCTTCCCTCATCTGAAAACAGACATCAATTGAGACCAAACTACACCAAAATCCAGCCTGAAGTGGAAGTGAGAGAACAGAAGTCTGCCATCCACAACAGTATAGGGATTTCCATCTAGCTGCACACCTACCATGTCAGATGGTCTTGCATACTTCAGTATTCTCTTATGTTCAATAAAATACTCATAGTTTTCAAGAACAGAATAATAAACTTTCTTATTGTCAGTTGGGTTTTCTGTTACTTGCAGCTAAATACACTACCAATTAATAAAGACAATAAGGACCTTTCTTATTTTCTCAAAGGAGACCCCACCTCCACTCAACCAATCTCAGCTACTCCTGATTTTCTCCATTGTGGATTTCTAGGATCCCCAGAATATAAACCTATTTGACTAGAATACGAAATCCATGAGAAAAGGGCCCAGAATAATGCCTGCCACATGTAGGTGCTCACTGGTGTTTACTCAAGGAAAGGTGTTCCTTGACCCCTTCCACCAGAGTTTCTGATTCCTTGATTGAGACTCAACCATTCCTTCATCATCTACCTCTCCATCCTCCATCCTTAACGGGACTCCTGAGAGAAGTGAAGGGAGGCTGAGGCTGAGGAAGGAGAAAGCCCACTGACCTAGGAACCAGAGGAACTGAGGGTCCAGTTACCAGCTACTCTATGACCTTGGGAAAGTTGCTTGATTCTATTGAGCCCCTTCTACTAAGTGATAATGATGGTCATTAATAATCACTGAACTGATTAATTCAATGATACTCACTGAACTGATGACTCAATGATGAATATTGTGATATTCTGCCAAATACCCTCTTCGGGGCTAACACTCTTCCCCCGGGGCTGCTGGGGATATTGGCTGTCGATAGCTCTGCTCTCCACACCAGGAACCTGACTGCCTTGCCG
This sequence comes from Neophocaena asiaeorientalis asiaeorientalis, assembly GCF_003031525.2. Taxonomy (NCBI): domain Eukaryota; kingdom Metazoa; phylum Chordata; class Mammalia; order Artiodactyla; family Phocoenidae; genus Neophocaena; species Neophocaena asiaeorientalis. The sequence goes on from NW_020173198.1 coordinate 3,728,988, forward strand.
AGATTATGCCCCTTCTCTGCGGTGGCCCCAGCCCATGAGTGGCTGATGTGCAGACAGAAAGAAGCAGCCCCCTTGTGTCAGTTAGGGATAACTCTGAAGGCCATCGCACTCCCGAGTTCCCTGTGGGAGCTTCTGAGTCCTCAGGTGCAGCCACGTGGCAGGTCAGTCTCCCTTTCCGCCCAATCCTGCCATCCCAGCTTCCCCACAGGTCTGTCTCCAGAGATGAATCCTGAGTAAACCTTCTTCAATTCTCCATTTCAGAGTCTGTTTCCAGGGAACCAGATCTAAAACGATGCTGATGACGGTGAGGATAATAATGATAGTTTATCCAACAGGACTGTGGGAGTCTGGGATGAGATAATGAGTGTCGACGGTGCTCAGAGTTGCCGCCGTCCAATACATGAGTGTTAAATCTGAATCGGAAGCGTTTCTTCAGCAGAAAAAAAATTGATTCCCTAGAGAGTCGTTGGGTGTGATTTATTTCTCCTTACGATGTCGTCCCAAGGGGACATCCATTAGTCTTTCTTTTCTGGTCGTTGCTGTCCTGGGTCCCCAGGGGGAGTTATTCCACAGGGTGGGGCCGTACCCTATAATATGTTCCAAGTCCTTGGCGTTCTGTATGCTGTGAACGTTTCACTCCCTCTGGGCTCTTCCATCAGAATGCATCCCCACAAGCTACCGACATCCCCTAGCACCTCCTCTCTTAACTTCCAAGAGAGCTAATCCCCTGTCTAGCGCTTTATCTGTCTATTGAGAAATGCCCAGAGAAACCTGTCAATCTAAACAGAATATAGTGTAGGAAATCACATGAGACCTCGCTGTAATTCACCAAACACGGCAGGCAGTAAAATTCTAATACCACACTGATTCTTTTACTGTAATGAGGATAGAAATTGATACAATATCAATCCATCCTTAGTGCAGTGTTAAGATTCCCCTAAAATACTACTCTGAACTCCAACTCTGGGGAAATCCCCTGCTAACCTACTCAAAGCTGTCCTAGAATCAGCCTTAGATTGTTCAGAATTTTTAGTCTGATGATACCAAGAGAGAATTGTGGCTCTTAAAAAAATTATTGCGATCTTGAAATAGAAGCTCCTAGAAAATTCAGTAACGGAAGAGGGACTGATGGGATAGAAATGCAGATTGACAACTTGAGACATCACCCGTGTGAGGGAATGTTGGTCTATATTTATTATTTTCCCCTGATAGCGTCTTCAGGCCTCCCTGCCAAAGAAGAGCTCAGTTACGGCTCCAGAAAAAGAGCACACAATTAAAGATAGAACCTGGTTGGAGGGCAGGTAGATGGTGATAGGAAAAAGAACACACTTCCAGGCAAGGTGGAGTAAATGGAAAGACGTCCAGGAGAGTGGCACTGACGTGATTGCAGACAGATTCACATTTCGTAGAAGAACCTGAGATAATAACCAGGAGGAGGTGGCAGAGTGCAATGGTGCCCACTTGACACCAGTCCTTTTTCTCTATTGTTTCAGGAAGCTTGATTTTGATCAAATAGCAAAGCCCACAGCTCCAGGGAACACATCATCTCGCGAAGACAGTCAAGGCAATCTGTGGTTCGTGAATTGTTTTAGGGTAGGCTTGTAACGAGCCAATTAAATGAAAGAGAAAAGCTGCTGAAATGAAAGACATTCCTCCATAGAAGGAGCGAGGCAATCCCTATGACCCTGCTAATTCCACTCCTAGTTTATTGCAACACGTGTGCCTATAATATATAGTCACCAAAATATGCATATGGGGAGTCACAGCAGCACTTTCCATGATCTGCGAAACTTGGAGGCAATTCAGATACCCACAAACAATAGAATAAATAAGTTCTAGTATATTTATGCAATGGAAGACGTCACAGCAATAACAATGAACAAAATATATCTACTCTCAACAAAGTAGATGAACTAAGTAGCAGAAGAAGACACTTGCCTAAAAGGACAGGCTGTGTGATTCCTTTATATATAGTTTTTTTTAAAAAGGCAAACTTTATCTATGGTGTTTGAAGTCAGGTTAGTGATTTACTTTGGTAGCAGCTGGGATTGGAAAGTGGCCAAGGGTACTTCTAGATGCTGCTGATATGTTGTATCATGGTTTGTGTACTTTGTTTCATGCCTGGATTTACTCTGTGAAAAGTCATCCAGTGCACACTCTTGATTTATGTATTGTTTGTATATTTCAGTGAAAATTTATATTTAAAGTTAAAAGAGATGGGAACTGTGGGGAGAACACTTTATTGCTGCTACCCATCCCCTTGCTTCCTGCTTTGATGCTGTCATGTGAAGAGGCAATGGCTGGAGCAGTGACAGCCATTTCATAACCACAAGGAAACACTCATAACGATGAAAACCCGATATGCCAAAGACTGTGGAGCAGAAAGATTAACAGCTCCGCTCCTGGATGGTATATCTGAGCTATGGAATTACCCGGGCACTGCCTACCTCTGGACTGGGATTTAAGAGGAGAATAAACATCTTTCTGGTTCAAGCCACATTGTTGTGTTTTCTGTTACTTGTAGCCCAAGGAAGTCTAATTGATTCTGAGAGTGGAAGATGTATTATACAAACCCCTGTAGGAAAAAGGGTCTTGGAAGGATCAAAAGGAGGTTTGGGGCAGTAGCTTTGTAATCTGGGCTCTAAATCCAATTGATACTGGGCTTGGAGGGAAATGAAGGGAATACTGAGATTCAGCAGTGATATCTCTTTCAGACTGAATAATAATTCTCCAGCATAATCCTCACTCAAACCAAGTTCTTTGTAGTGTTGAGGCTATGGCTGGACTTGTTGTCTTTGTCAGAACTGGCTCAGAAACCGGGATAAAACCTCCAAGGGGGAGGAAAGGACATCAGTGACAGTCGTTGGGAGACACTTAGAGAGCCAGGGTCTACACACAAAGCCACAGTTTCTCTTGCTTTTGGTGTTAGGTTTCATTTCCTTTTCACCTCAGAAGTGAGATTGTGTTTTTAAAAGCCCAAGTCTCTTTACTCTTTATCTTCATCCCAGAAAATCCCAACCACCATTTATGAGTCCATTGCTTGGCAGAAGTTCCCCTCCGAAGATCTTATCAGAAGCTTACAAAGGCAGGTCACTCTCTCTTCCTGGGCTTTTGAGCAAGGGAAGCTCCTTTCCCTGCTGACCTGATAATTAAGCTCCCAGAGCATCAGAAAGGAGGGGAACCTGCAGACATGGCTGAATCCTGATGTCACAGCCCTGCTGAGCTACAAAGACTTTCCCCTTCCACCTCTCTTGGAGAGAGCAGGTCAGCCACCGGTTCCTGTGGAAATCTTTTTTTTTTTGTGGTACGTGGGCCTCTCACAGTTGTGGCCTCTCCTGTTGCAGAGCACAGGCTCCGGACGTGCAGGCTCAGCGGCCATGGCTCACGGGCCCAGCTGCTCCGCGGCATGTGGGATCTTCCCGGACCGGGGCACGAACCTGTCTCCCCTGCATCGGCAGGTGGACTCTCAACCACTGCGCCACCAGGGAAGCCCCTTGTGTAAATCTTATGTGATAATGACCCATGGTTCAAACTGGGCTCCGACAACAGCCAGGTCACTGTCCATGGGAAGATGGCAGCTACAAGGTCACCTTGTGTCCTGTCACCTCCACCCTGCTCATCCTCTCCTAAACACAACCTTCCTGCCACCCAGAGCTAGGTTCATGCACAGCAATGGGCACCAGACTTGGAGACCTTAAGAAGTCAGAAGGTCCATCCTCCCTCCAAGAATGACCTCAGCACCCATCACAAGGCACAATGTGGATGATGACATCAATTTTAATAGCACACACCATGTGCTAGCCTTCTCATTATGGCATGCATTGCTCACAAACTTCCTTTTATTATCTCTTATTTACAGAGATAACATTCAATGTTATGGCCTAACTTTCTCAAAGTCATATAATTAGTGGCAAAGCTGGGATGTAAGGCCGGAAAGCAGAAATGGTGGCAGCAGCAACACTGGGAGTGTTGACCTGCTTCTGGGCCATTTACGTGTGAGGAATTGAGAAATTTCTTCCTCTTTTAACCATGCAGTCCCTACCTGGAAAATAAGGGCTCTAAACAAGGCCCTTATTCGGAAGCTTTTTAGTTCAATCTCCTAGAAACCAATGATCTGATCATGAAGAGTGTGCCCAGGACGACACAGAGGGGAGTGTAGAGTGTCCAAATAGGGAGATCAGAAAGTCAATAGAAAGCTTACGGTCAAGAAAGAAACTTGCATCCACTAGGTGTGTTATGGCCTGAACTGTGTCCCCACTTCCCCTCCCAATTTATATGATGAAATCCCAATCCTCAGTTACTTAAATGTGACTGTATTGGAGACAGGATCATTAAGTAGATAACTGAGGTGAAATGAAATCATATGGGTGGGCCCTAGCCCAATACGACTAGAGAATTTGCAAGAAATGGAGATTAGAAAACAGACAACACAGACCGAGGGAAGACCATGTGAAGACACAGTGAGAAGGCTGCCGTCTGCAAGCCAAGGAGCGAGGCCTCAAGCAGAAGCAAACCTACCAGCACTTTGATCTTAGACTTCCAGCCTCCAAAACTGAGAGAAAATAAATTTCTATTAAGCTCCCAAGTATATGGTATTTTGTTATGGCAGGCCCAAAAGACTAATACAAGATGCTACTAGATGTTGGGAAATACCAAACACCTTAGATATATTGTCTCACATATTGTACCTGTTTAGTTATCCCCAGCCTTCATCATGCATCAAAATCACCTGGGGCATTAAAAAGTGCATATGTTTAAGCCTTACTTCCCAAGGCTATCCTTCCCAGGTGATCCTAATGAGCAGCTAGGACATAGAGTCATCTCCCCGGATCATTGAGTTATTGTCTTTTCTTACCATTCAGATCTGGGCTCAAGGGTCACAGCCACAGGGACCCCCACCACACACCCCATGACCACCCCATCCAGGGCAGTCCCTCTCTCTCCAAATATTGTTTCATTTTCTTCATCCCACTAATCACTCTGTAAAATAATCTTTGACTTATATGTCTACTCCTCTCTCTCTCTCTAGAAATACAGTTAAGTCCCCTACATACGAATGAGTTCTGTTCAGAGAGCGTGTTCGTAAGTTCAATTTGTTCTTAAGTCCAACAAAGTTAGCCTAGGTACCCAACTAACACTATCAGCTGTATAGTACTGTACTGTAATAGGTTTATAATACTTTTCACACAAATAATACATAAAAGACAAACAAAAAGATAAAGAAAACACTTTTAATCTTAAGTACAGTATCTTGAAAAGTATAGCAGTGCAGTACAACAGCTGGCATACAGGGGCTGGCACTGACTGAACAGGCAGGAAGAGTTACTGGCTGGAGGAGGGAGAGGAGGTTGGAGATGGTAGAGCTGAAGGATCCTCAGCAATAGGAGACGGAGGGCAAGCTGCAGTGTCACTCATGCCTGACGTTGATGGCACAGGTTCTGGTTCCTTGCTGGATTCAATTATATCAACCCTCTTGAAAAAACGATCCAGTGATGTCTGGGAAGTAGTTCTTTTTTTCTCATCATGGATGACAAGGTAGCACCAGATTGCATGCTGAACAGCTGCTGCAACCTTCATGTACCATTCTACGTCCGGATCCTGTGCCTCAAAAAATAACAGTCCTGGGCTTCCCTGGTGGCGCAGTGGTTGAGAGTCCGCCTGCCGATGCAGGGGACACGGGTTCGTGCCCCGGTCCGGGAAGATCCCACATGCCGCGGAGCGGCTGGGCCCGTGAGCCATGGCCGCTGAGTCTGCGTGTCGGGAGCCTGTGCTCCGCAACGGGAGAGGCCACAGAAGTGAGAGGCCCGCGTACCGCAAAAAAAAAAAAAATCATCCTCATCTCCATTCCATCACCGGCCACTGAAGACGCTGTGTTCCTCAGAGCCACCCTCAGCTGTGAGGGAGAGACTGATGGTCCCTAAAGACCCATCTCATTATCCCAGGGGCCAAATTGGGGCCCGGTGAAAGGATAACTGGCCCATAAATCAACTCCACTAACTTTGCCACTGCACAGGGCAGAGACTCTGACCAAAGGCCCACCGATGAGGCTTCTTGGCACCCTCCTATCTGAGCTGACGGTAATTCTCAGAAGATAAACCAAGCTCTTCCGGAGCGCCCAGCAGCCATTTGCTATAATGTGATGAAACCGTCTTGAGTGAGTGCCTGAAGAACTAATGGGCCTGTTAAGCGCAGTTCATCGTGCTTCTCCGTCCACAGGCGGTGTGCGCTGGTCAGCAGCAGAGGTGTCTGGGAGGCTGGTGGCAGATAAACCTGGGCGAAAGCAGTGGGCAGCTGCACGTGCATGCACGTTTGTGCATGAAGCCGCCTCTGCAGTTGGCCTGTGCCTCTGCAGACACATGCATCTGTGCATGCAAGCGTGATAGGACATACGTGGGCATGCGGTACGTGCATGCTTGCGAACAGTGATTGCTGAGCAGTACGCCTGTACGACTACGCCAGTCCCTGCAGGCCTGTTTTATTATGCACTGTGTGTCCACACTCTAAGACATGTTCATGGGAGTTACTCAATAAACACTGGTTGTTTTAATGAATAATAAAGACTATTTACTACTAATAATAATACTAATAATAGCAATAATTATATAAACAGAGAGAACGAAGCCTTTCTAGACAGCATGAGAAAGTCGAATATTCTCAAAGCCATTATTAGCTAGCGAAAGGTGTCTGGGAAGAGCATTTTTCTTCTCTGAGCCTCAGTTCCTACCTGTCAAGGGAAGGCTTCAATTAGCCTAACGAGCAGGAAGTTGAGAGAGTTGATGCCTACAAGCCTCTCTTTTCTTGTAAGAGGCAGGGCCGTTCGTTGAGAAGGGCTCAGCTGGAGGATCATGGAAGGGGATTTGAGGACAGGTGGCTAAATCTTGGTGGATTTTCCCAAGATAAATAAGAAGGCGAGATGGCCCAGGTCAACAATAGGATTCCCGAAGATGCTCTGGGTACCTGGAGAAAATTTTCCTCCAGGGATTTGGCGGGTGGGGGCACCATCCTGCATTCTCAGGTGCATTTGTAGGTCGACAGAACAGACAGGAACATGGGGCAGTGAGGCTGCCAGGGGAGGGTGGTTAAGTGATGACCGTCAGGGTCCAGACTGAATGCAGTAGGAAGCCGGATCAGGAGGAGAGAGAAAGGAGGGGCCTAGGAGCTTTCAACCAGCTGGTGAAGCAGAATTAGCACGAAGAAGTGAGGAAGCTGTTTGGACGAAAGGCTGTGGTCAGGGAAGTCAGAGACGACTATTTCAGGGGGTGGGGCAGGTGGGGATGATGATGGGCAAGACCACAGTGAAGGTGGGGTGAAGGTGGACGTCACTGAAGAAGAGGAGGGCTTAGAGATGGGGGGCCGGGGCAGCGACTGGTTCTCTTTGGGGGAAGTGGAGATCTTGCAACTCTTTGATAACCTTATAAACATTACAGTCACTTTCTCTGCGGAAATGCCATTCTTTCACATAAGATGCAAAGACCTCTGAAGCTCCTGGACCAGCTGGAATCCTGATGCGTAGGATACTGGCTGGCTGGCTGATCCCAGCACTGCGAAGGCGGGGCTCAGAGGGGAGGGGGAGACTGGGAAGCAGGGTCCAAGTCCTCGGTGAAGGCAAGGCAGCGATGAGCAGTTGAAGTGACAAGGAGGCAGAGGACGCTGCCTCGGGGCCTGTGGCTGAGACGCCCGGCTGGTTGGCCTCACGGTTTGGAGTGTAGCTCTGACACAGAGTTTTCCTGGTGGAATTAGGAAGAAGCACTCTTGGGCCTGACTTCGTTACAGCTGCCAGCTCTTGGTCCGTGGGTATCAGATAGAAAGATGAGAATCACGAAGATGGTCCCAGGATCTCTTTTCCGCAGCTGCTGCCTCTTCTCTTTTTATGTTTTTGATCATGACTTCTTTCTTTCTTTCTTTTTTTTTTTTAATTCCTGTTACTTCTATTCCAAGATCTTCCTCCAGCTGTCTGTCTGCCACCTCAGGGTGCTTTGGTGTCCTTATCCAGCTCCCACATCAGGGCTCCCAGCCTTCCCCCCTTTCCTGGGGGCTCTGAGCATCCCTCCCTCTAGGAACTCCTTTTCCTTCACCTCCTACCTGGGGGACCATGTGGCTGCACTCACAGCTTCAAATCCTTCTGCTCTCCTTCCCCCCCAGGCTTCTGTTTATCCGCCCCCCCCCCCCGCCCTTCCCAGAGCATATCCAGACACACTTCAGAATCTATAGAAACGGACAGTGGTTCATTTTTCCTCTCACTGCAGTGTGAAGCTGCTCAGTGGGCCTGACCAGTGGGTGAGAAAATCCACATATTGGTCCTTCACCAATGACCCACAGGAGCACAACACAGGGCACTGCTCTACCACCGACTTTGCCACAGAAAGCAGATAAACAAGCCTTGGCCACTGAATGGACAGCATCAGTGCCCGTTACCCACCATCCTGGACTTCCCTGCCACACTGTCAGAGACCCTAATCCCAAGGGCTTGGAGCGGCCAAGACTGAAACAGACAAGAAGAACAAGCCAGGAATCTGTGGGTGCCACTGAGCCAGGGCTGGAAAAACATTTTTTGAATCTGAAAAACTTTTTATCAGCCAAAAAGTGAGGATGAGGAAGTGCTTGGGTTTCTTGTTTTGTCCCAAGAGGATGTTGAGGATGCAAAGATGAATCATGAACCCCCAGTGGTTCAGGCAACTCTCCTGGGAGCCCCTACCTTTGCCACCACTACTTTACACACTGCTGACATCCGGAACATGTCATTCTGTATTATAATTGCCTGTTGACCAGTCAGTTTTCTCATTAGACCCCAATCTCCTCTTGGGAATGTATTTTTTTTCACTGTTGTACCTTCTGCATCCAACACAGGGTCTGCTGTATAACAGGCTCTCAGTGAGTGTTTGTTGATTGAATAATGGAAGGCAGCTATGCTCACCACTATACCACCAATGCTATTGATTGGCTAACGAATGGAACAAATGACGAAGGCTCTAATCCATAATTCATATCCTGCTAATGTATTCAGGAAGAATTCTGTGTTATGGGCCACTTCGTTTAAAACCTGCAAATGGCTAGAATTTAGTTGTAAGAGAATGGTCAACATTGTTCCCAATTAGAATTTATTCAGTATCTACTATATGCCAAGTTCAAGGTGCTGAATTACACAGTGAGTAGACCAAAGTTTGGAGCATATAAGGGCTCTGTTTGGGGAAATGGTGGAACATTTGCAAAGTTTATCTCAAGAACTTCCAGGGAAGTCTGAAGTTCAAGTCTGAATTTCCACGACATCAGACCCAAGGCTGCCATACAGGCCTGATCTGGAGTGCATGAATTGTAAAACCCAGCTCGGATTAAAAACTTGTACCATAGTCTCCAACCTAGTATGAAATTTTAGGCCTTTTTCTTCCTGGAGAAATGTTTATTTTAATTTTTCCCCACTATATCTTGAATGCAGAAGTCAAGGAAAAGTGAAGTTGAAAGACAGCTTTACAAAACAATAAGGGCATTTCTGCCACCTCACAGTGTAAAGATAGAGCCAATCAGGATGATAAGGCCAGGGGGATCACTGCCACTTTCTCAGTTTACATAGCAAGGGATAGTGTCAGAATCAAGGAGGTGTTCTTCTCGGCAATTTCCTTTTGTTACTCCTGGCTGAGGATCATCAGGGGCTGCTGGGAAGAGGTCAGGATTAATAGGGCTGAGTGGCAAATACTCTGTAGCTCATACAGAAGCAAATGGGGGATTAGTTCAAGATCAAGGCACAGGCTGACACCTGATAGTGAGGCATGAGGAACAGAGGTTTCAGGACCATTGATTCCAGTGCAAGGCCAAGACACAACAAAGAGATGAGTCACAATGGAGAACAATAGAAAAGCGGGCTTGATGTAATAGATGAGTGCCTGAAATTTGGAGTCAGGTAGACCTGAGATGGAATCTTTGCTCCATGTCACTCTTGCTGTGAAAACCCTGGTCGTTTTCATAACATCACTCATAAATGGATATAAACACATTTGCCATGAGAACTAAATGCAATCTGTATGGGAAAATGCCTGGTTTATTCATTCCTTCATTCAACATAGTTGCGATCAAGGATGATAAATAGCATTTGTTGGGTGCTTACTATGCACCAGGTAATGTTGAAAGCACTTTATATGTACTAACTCTTTCAATCCTTAGAATAACCCTATGAAGTAAGAATTACTATCATTATCACCTTTTTACAAATGAGAATAGTGAGGCACAGAGAGGTTCATCAACAGAAGGAAGGTCACACAGCAAGTGAACTTCACACCTACAATTTGAACTGAGGACAGCTGGCAGTGGAGGCCATGTTCTTTTTTTTTTTTTAATTGAAGTATAGTTGATTTACAGTATTGTGTTAGCTTCAGGTGTACAGCAAAGTGATTTGGTTATACATATGTATGTATATATCTACTTTTTTTCTCTATTCTTTTCCATTACAGTTTATTATAAGATATTGAATATAGTTCCCTGTTCTATACAGCAAATCCTTGTTTATCTATTTTATATATTGGTAGTGGGCATCTGTTAATCCTATACTCCCAATTTATGCCTCTCTCCATTTCCCTTTGGTAACCATAAGTTTGTTTTCTATGTCTGTGTGTCTGTTTCTGTTTTGTAAATAAGGTCACATTCTTTTTTTTTTTTTTTTTTTGGGGTACCGGGGGCCCCCCCTTTTGCGGTACGCGGGCCTCTCACTGTTGTGGCCTCTCCCATTGTAGAGCACAGGCTCCGGACGCACAGGCTCAGTGGCCATGGCTCACGGGCCCAGCCGCTCCGCAGCATGGGGGATCCTCCTGAACTGGGGCATGAACCCGTGTCCCCTGCATCGGCAGGTGGACTCTCAACCACTGCACCACCAGGGAAGCCCCGATAAGGCCACATTCTTAACCACTATGCTTACTAATGATGGGAATGACTCTAGGCACAGGAGATATAATAGTGTATAACACCAACAAGACCCCTGTTCTTATCGTATTAACATTACAGTGGGAGAGAGAGATAGTAAAGAGAATAAATAATAAAGAGAATCATTGCAGATAATGGTGAAAGCCATAAAGAAAATCAGCCAGGCTGATGTGATTGGTAACAAGAAGGGCTACTTCCGATAAGTCAGCTTCTCTGAGTAAATAATATTTGAGTTGAGTTGAGATTCCAATGATTAGAAAAAGCCAACTGGATGAAGACTTAGAAGAAAAGTGTCCCAAACAAAAGGAACAGCAGGCATGAAGTCCCCCAAATGGGAACAAGCTAAGAAATATCAAGAAACAAAAGAAAATAACTATCCTAATACTTGGGAAGTGAAATTTCATTGTGGTTTTGATCTGCATTTCCTTGATGATTAGTGATGCTGAGCATCTTTTCATGTACCCATTGGCCATTTTTATGTCTTCTTTGGAGAAGTGTCTATTCAAATTCTGTTGGTGAGGTTATGGAGAAATTGGAATCCTTGTATGCTCTTGGAGGGACTGCAAAATGGCGTAGCCACTATGGAAAACAGGATGGAGTTTCCTCAAAAAATAAAAATAAATGGAAATACTGTATGATCCAGCAATCTCAATTCTAGGCATTTATCCAAAAGAATTGAAATCAAGGTCTCAAAGAGATAGTAGCACTCCCATGTTCATTGCAGCACTATGTACCAAGATGTGGAAACAACCTAAGGGTCCATCAACAGAGGAATGAATAAGGAAACTGTGTTATATATATATATGATGGAATATTAGCCTTCGAAAGGGAGGAAATTCTGCCATATGCAACAACGTGGATGAACCTTGGGGATATTATGCTAAGTGAAATAAACCAGTCCTAGAAGATAAATACTGCATGGTTCTACTTATATGAGGTGTCTAAAACACTCAAATTTATAGAAGAAGAGAGCAAAATAGTGATTGCTTGGGGGTCGGGGAAGGGGAAGCGAGGAGTTGCTAGTCAGTAAATATAAAGTTTGAGTTATGCAAGATGAATAAGTTCTAGAGATCCGCTGTGTGACATTGTGCCTATAGTCAACAATGTTGAATTGTACACTTAAAAAATGTTCATGGGTAGATCTCATGCTAAGTGTTGCTATCACTCTATATATAATGGGAAAAGAAACAGAAAGAAGCTGAACTGTAGTGAGCAAGGGGAGCTACAGTAAGTTAAGAAAAAGGAGAGAAAACAGTGGTCAGATCAAGTAGGTCGGTTCAAGAAGCTGGATGGTCGGGATAAGAAGTTGGGTTTTTCTGAAAGCAAAGGAAATGCCACGTGAATAGTCTTTAAAAGAGAAAAGAATAATATCATGCTGCTTTTAAAAGATCGCTCTGTCAGATGTGTCAAGAATGGATCAAACTCCTTCCTGGCAGAAATTAAGCACTCACTAAACATACGTTCCTTCCACAGGCTGGGAGATGCTTGGAGAAAAGAATAGTAAGCTAATACTAAGTGCAGTAAGTGTGCCACTCAAAGCCCTTTCGCCTCCTATAAACAACTGCAGGGAAAAAAGGACTTTGAGACTATTTTGTTTGGCTTTGTGCTTCAGACAGGATGCCTCGTAGAGAAATGAGGTTTGTCCTTTGCCAAGCTCTATCCTCTGTTCAGAAACCTCTTTCTTTGTCTGTTGTGGCCTTGTGTGGTATGTATCTTCTAATGTCACCCAAACTAGCAAGTCCTTTCAGAGCAATATTCATACATCAGTACCCCAAGAGGAGCGATCAGTTTGGCAGAGGGCAAAGGCAGTAAGTTTATGCCCACTGACCAGTCAAGGCATCTCTAATCAAAAGAATCTTTCCTCAGATTGGCTGCTGAGACATTAATCCCTAATTCTGATGTCTGAAACTGTTTTCTTCTTACTCTGGACCAGGAGGACTGACTCATTCTCTTCGTTGCCAAAAACAAAGATGACAAAACCAAATTTCTTTTAAGAAAGACAGGCTTTGGATTTAATAGGAAATAATGCATTTCAACAGAAAAACAAGGCATGTTAGTGATGGTCAACTCAAAGATGCTGGACATTTCATTTCATGTACAGCATCTTCACACCATCTTCTTTTCTCTCATTTTTGAGTAGCTGCCTTCAGACCCAGAACTGGACCTGGTAAAGGTCAGAGTTCAATTATGTGCTCAGAAGCCACACACAGATCTTGGTTCTTCAAACAAGTATCCCTCAAAATGTCTCTGGGTCTCTCAATTTCATAATGTCCATGCAGTATGGGTTTCTAGACCGTGATTGGCTTGAGTCCTGACTGGTAAGAGAGTCCATAAATGGCTACCACTGCAAACCTGGATGATGTCACAAGCCTAAAAGTGGTAGCCAAAAGCTGGTAATAGAAAGCAGGTACTGAAGGTCAGTGCAGGTCACCTGGTGAACCAGGTGAAACAAAAGCGTTGTGCAAAACCCTTTTTCTATGCTCAAAACCATTACATTTCTGGATAAAATAATTTCAAATAAATAAAATACAACCTGATGCCCAAGTCAAGAAGGGTGATCCTCAGGTAATCTAGAGATGATGAGGGACCATACGAGTTCAGGGGAGAGCGGTATCTGAACCTCTGAGGCTGAGATGTTGATGCTGTCAGAGAAACTGTAGTCCAGGTGGCAGTCTCTGTGCGCTGCAAGGAGTAGGAATGGGGACCCTTGAATACATGAGGGTCTCAGGAGAGATGCTAAGTCTATAAACACAGAGGAGAAACTACCTTCCAGCCCCAGGACATGAGTGTCTTCCCAGGTCGCTGAGAGAAAGTAGTTATTCATAAAGTGTTAGGACCATGGATGTGCATGGGATGTAGATGATAAACCTGAGTTCTAAATCCTCACACAGAGGAGAAACTCCAAGCTGTAAAATTAATGTAAAAGCTAGCCAGGAACTAGGGAATCTCTGGCAGAGGCAACTCTGAAACCAGACTGTGACATTCCTCCCAAATGTGCATGTGCACAGCTCCTGGAGGTGACAGCTCCTACTGACAGTGGGATCATGGGCAAAAATTACAAAATAAACTATATTAAAAACTACATAAGGACTAGGAGAATTTACTTCCAAAGAGAATACTTGCTGAAGGAACTTCTAAACGCTATGATCTAGCAAGAAGAAAATTGAATCCAGGTGAAAGAAGACTGATGCAAGAAGCAATATGGGGCTTCCCTGGTGGCGCAGTGGTTGAGAGTCCGCCTGCCGATGCAGGGGACGTGGGTTCGTGCCCCGGTCCGGGAAGATCCCACATGCCGTGGAGCGGCTGGGCCCGTGAGCCATGGCCGCTGAGCCTGCGCGTCCGGAGCCTGTGCTCCGCAACGGGAGGGGCCACAACAGTGAGAGAGCCGCGTACCGCAAAAAAAAAAAAAGAAGCAATATGGAGCAAAGAAACAGAACTGAAGGGAAAGAAGAAAGCAAAGTAAATATGGTCCCTTCTTGGCCAGACAATTGACAAGTTAGCAAGTGAACACAGATCTGGCTTGGGGATGCTCCCAGACAGATGGGGCGTACCATAGGAAGAAAGAGGGGCTACATTTCCAGCTACATTTTCTCTCCTACCCTGGACAGCTGGCTGCCCACTGTCTCTGGAGCCAGGAGCTGATCCTGGTTTTCTAACTACAAAGTTTACTCACAGCATCAAAGGTTAAGTGTGTTTGCACCAGAGTGAGGAGACAGAAGAAGAAAGCCAGCTTTCCTCAACCAGTGCAGCCTTCCGATGCATGGCTTGACCCACACACCTGCTCCTCCAAGTAGAACCAACTACATCATTGTGTTTGGCCCATTAAGAAACTTAAGGAAGTCAAGAGGCTTTTTCTTTTTTCTTGTTTTTCATGGCAATATCTGCTGACCTAAGCATGGCCTCCTGTGTAGCACCCATGAGCCAGCGATGGCAATGGTAGAAAAATCACATGATGTCAGCACTCACGTATGCATTTGGATGTGAACATGTTGGCAAATTACAGCCTGTCACTCTCAAATGAGTGAGCTGAGATGGAAATGTCAATTTGAGCAGATGCCTTTTTTGCATTTTCACTACAATTTAGGGAGGTGGCACGAATATCATAAAGTACATGCCTAATGGATGAGTTTGAAATTCAATAGTGAGAGGGGGAAGAGGTCGAAAGAGGGTGATAAAAGGATATTTATGAGCAGTAAACATGGGCTGGGTAAGAGAAATAACACGGACTAGCGAGATCAGCTCTTCTCCTTCATTTAGGGAAGATGCCATGAAAACAACCAGAGCTTGATTTCGAAAGCAGCCTAGCCGGAATGCAAGAGAGATCTTAGCAACAGTAACATGTCTGCAGGAAGCTCCCCGTGAGTTAACAATGTGTCGTGGCTGCTGGAGCTACTCCAGGGATCTTGAGAGCAGAAGCAAGTCTCAAACACAGCAACGTGTCTGATGTCTGCAGAGGGGACCATGGTACCTGGTGAGGATAAAGTCCTTTTGGGTCCCTTTCGAGTCCTATGATATTAAGACTTAAGAGAAATCAATTTCTGTGCTTTAAGCTCCTCAAAGTAAAGAAACTGGGTTCTATTTACAGTTTCTAGCAAGCAAAGCATAAGACAGCAATGTTGTTTATTTTCTGAAAAGCGTTCTCTCTCCCTGCCACGGGCCCCAGGCATGTGGAGCAAAATATAAACACCAAAAGACAGCACAGTAAACGAGCGCTGTGTTAAGGACCTTGATTCTCTCTGGTTCCAGTTCAAGAGGTGGGAGGTTCGCTGTAGGGGGTCCCTGAGAACCTTGGAGGTAAGTTCTCAGATTTCATCACTATTTTCTGCCCAGGAAAGCAAAAGGTTAGGGTCAAGTTTACAAGAGGGGACTATGAAAGGGATTTGGGGTGAGCTATATTGGGCACCCAGATAAAGGGCAGAAGATACTTTAAATCATTTTGACCCGTATTTCTCTCCTTTTTTCTCCTTCTGGGCAGTGTTTCCACAGCTTCCAAGCATCCTGTCTTAGCTTCTCTTTTATGGACTTTGACAGCCCCGAAATAATTTGAGCTGGAGAGTTTTATCTTTCCCCTATTTGATGTGAGAGTTGGTAAGACATATAAAGAATAAAAACTGCAGCTCACATTTATTGAACACTTACTAGGAGCCAGGGATTGGCCTATTTAATCGTCACAGTCTTTGAGAGAAGTACTAACAGTTATCCATATCGGTTTTTGAAACTCAGACTCATAGGCTCAGCAAGAGTTTGAGCAGACTGTGGAAATGTAGGCTTATCCGTGACTCCCTAAGTTGTCCCGTCTAAACGGCACGCTGACGGCCAAGTTGATTGGAATGACAACTGCAACTCTTCTGTCAGCAGGTGACAAAAACCGTAAAAAGATGATTCAGTCATGACATGAAACCTTGGAGCAGAAATACTAATGAATTTAAAGGAAGGTTTTGTTACCAACCAGGGTTCTTGGTTAGAAATTGATAAGAGGCCAGACAAGATGTTCAGGCAAGGTTCTACTGGGACACGTGGAGTGAGTGAGCAAAAGCAAGTAACAGATGCCCTTGCTTTCTGAGAGGGGGTGAGCTGGTTCCTTATATGGGGGGAGGTAGGGGCGGGTTCAGGGGTCAGGCCAGAGGCGTGGCTTAGGTGGTCTGCCCACCCCCTTGGTGGTGCTGTGTGCAGGGTGCATGCACAGGACCCTGTTTTTGCTCCCAGCTTCTCAGAAGTGGCAGCTGGGTTTTGGTCTTTTTGTATCTTGTTATTCATAATTTGCCCCAACTACACATGCATGCAGTTACTTTTAGTCCCATATAGTTTCTTTGTATTTTGTTGCTTGAGGAGAAGTTTGTCCAGGTGCAAGCACTGAGGCAAAGGGTCCCAGGTCCCAGGTCCCAGGTCCCAGCCTGTCTCAGTTTCATTTCCAAGGTATCTCTGCCCTTACCTAATGGCGTCCCCTGCTAGGAATAAGGTATGGATTACCTCAGCACCCATGACAAACTTTTCAAATAAAAATTAATATACTTCATTTTTTAGCATAGTTTTAGTTTCACAGAAAAATTGAACAGATAGTACAGAGAGTTCTATATACAGACCCCACCTCCACTCTGCCATTTCAACGCATAATTTCCCCTACTACGAACATCTCGCATTTGTGTGTTGCATTTGTTACAACTACTACACATTATTATTTACTAAAGTCCTTAGTTTACATTAAGGTTCTTTCATTGTGTTGTACACTTCTATGAGTTTGGACAGGTGCATGACATGTACCCACCATTATGGTATCATGCAGAAAAGTTTCATCACCCAAAAAATTTCCTGTGCTTTGTCTTTTCATCCCTCTCTACCCTCCCCCCAAACCTCTGGCAGCCACTGATCTTTTTACTGTCTCTACAGTTTTGTCTTTTTCCAAAATGTCATCTAGTTAGAATCATATAGTAGGTTTTCCAGACTGGCTTCTTCCACTGAGAAAAAAATGCATTTAAATTTCTTCCATGTCTTTTCAGGGTTTGACAGTTTACTTCTTTTTATTGCTGAATAATATTCTATTATACAGATATATCACAGATTGTTCATTCACTTATTGAAGAGCATCTTGGTTGCTTCCAGATTTTGGTTATTATAAATAAAGCTGCTATAAAGCTGTGTGCATGGTTTTTTGCATACGTAAGTTTTCAACTATTTTGGGTAAATACCTAGGAGCATAACTGCTGCATCATATGGTAAGGCTATGTTCAGCTTTGTAAGAAAACTCCATTCTGTGTTCCAAAGTCACTGTACCACTTAATATTCCCATCAGCAATGAATAGTCCTTCCTGTTGCTCTGCATCTTTGTCAGCATTTGGTATTGTCAGTTTTTTCCTTTTTGGATTTTAGTCATTCTAACAGTTGTGTAATAATACCCCATTGTCATCTTAATTTGCAATTCCCTAACATATGATGTTGAACGTATTTTCATATGCTTATTTGCCTTTTGAATATCTTTTATGGAGAGGTATGTGTCAGATCTTTTGCCCATTTTTATTTTTAAATTGGGTTGTTAGTTTTCTTAATGTTGAGTTCCAAGAACTCTTTGCATATTTTGGGTAAATTCTTTACCAGATATATGTTTTGCAGGTATGTCCTCCCAACCTGTAGCTTGTCTCTTCAATGTCTTAAGAGTATCTTTCTCAGAGAAAAGTTCTTGATTTTAATAAGGTCCGACTTATCAATTTTTTTCTTTTATAGAGTGTGCTTTTTGTGTCATATCTAAAAACTTATCAACAATCCCAAGGGCACCTAGATTCTCTCCTATGTTACCTTGTAGAAATTTTGTGACTTGCAATTTACATTTAAGATCTATTTCAAATCAAATTAATCTTTGTGAAAGATTTTTTTAAACATACAGATTTCCAAATGTTTCAGCACCATTTGTTTGAAAGGCTATACTTTCCCTGTTAAAGTATCTCTGCTCCTTTGTCAAAGATCAGTTGGCTATATTTGTGTGGGTCTATTTCTGGGTTCTCTATTCTAGTCTATTGATCATTTGCCTGTACTTTCATCAATACCGTGTGTCATAATTGTTGCAAGTTTATACTAAGTCTTAAAGTCAGGTGGTGTCAGTCCTCTGGCTCTGTTCTTCAGTGTTGTGCTAAATACTCTGTGTCTTTTGCATTTCCATACAAACTTTAGAATCAGTTTGTCAATATCTACAAAATAGCTTAGTCAGATTTTGATTGTGATTGCTTTGAACCTATAGATTAAGTTGGGAAGAATTTGTACCTTAACAATACTGGGTCTTCTTATTATAAATATGAAATGTCTCTTCATTTAGTTAGCTCTTCTTGATTTTTTCATCAGAGTTTCATGGTTTTCCTCATACAGATTCTATATATATTTGGCTAGAATTATGCCTAGGTGTTTTTTGTATGGTTTTTCTTTTCTTTTTTTCTTTTTCTTTTTTTTTTTTTTGGTGCTGATACAACATTGTATTTTGTTTTTAATTTCAAATTCCAATTGTTAATTTCTGGTATCCAGGGAAATTGACATTCATGTATTAATCTCATATCCTATAACCTGGCTATAACTGCTTATTAGTTCCAGAAATTTTTTGTTGATTCTTTGGGATACTCTACCAAGACGACCATGTCGTCTGCAAACAAAGATAGTTTTATTTCTTCCTCCCTACACATTTTATTTCCCTTTCTTGTGTTACTGCATTAGCTAGAATTTCCAGTACATTGTTGAATAGGAGTGGTGACAGGGGACATCATTGCCTAGTTCCTAAACTGAAGGAGAAGGCATATTCTTTTTCACCATTAAGTATGATTTTTTTAGATAATTTTTTTATCAAGTTGAAGTTTTCTGAGAGTTTTTATTATAAATGGGTGTTGGATTTTGTCAAATGCTTTTTCTCTTTTTATTGATATGATCATACGATTCTTCTTTTTTTACCTGTTGATATGATAGATTACATTGCTTGATTTTCAATGTTGAACCACTCTTGTAAACCTAGAATAAATCCTACAGGGTCATAGTGTAAAATTACAATAATTTCATATATTACTGGATTCTAGTTTCTAATGTGTTGTTGAGGATTTTCACATCTATGTTCATGAGAAATACTGATGTATAGTTTTCCTTTCTTATAATGACTTTACCTGGGATTTGTATTAAGGTAATGCTGGCCTCATAGAATGAGTTAGGAGGTTTCTCTCTACCTTTACCTTTTGGAATGTATTGTAGAGAATAGCTATCATTTCTTCCTTTAAATGTTTGGTAGGATTCACCAGTGAAATCATCTGTGCCTGGTTCTTTCTTTTTAAGGAGATTGTTAATAATTTCAATTTATTTAATAGATGTAGGCCTATTTAGATTATCTATTTTTCCTTGCATGTGCTTTGATGGTTTATGTCTTTCAAGGAATTTATGTAATCAAATTTGGAGGCATAGAGATATTTATAATATTTATTTACTACCCTTTTAATGTTTCTGGGATCAGTCGTGATGTCCCCTCTTTCATTTCTGGTATTAGCAATTTGTGTCTTCTCTATTTTTTCTTGGTTACACTGACTAGAGGTCTACCAATTTCACTGACCTTTTCAAAAACCTGCTTTTGGTTTCATTGCCTTTCTCTATTGATTTCCTTGTTTTCAATTTTATTAATTTCTGCTCTTTCATCATTTACTTCTTTCTATTTGCTTTAGGTTTGAATTGCTCTTCTTTATCTAGTTTTTTAAGCTGGAAGTTTAGACTATTGACCTTTGATCTTTTTTCCTTTCTAAAGTGTACATTCCATGCTGTATATCATCCTCTACACCGGCTGGGGGTGGGGGTTAGGGAACAGGGAAGTCCCTACCCCCAGCTTTCTTGGCTGGATTCTGATACTGATTCTGCTTTTGCTAACATTACAGACAATTTCGAAAATAGAAAAATTCAGCTATAATCCTACTTTCCTAAAATACCTGCTGTTACCTTTTGGTTAACTTTCGGTATACTTCCTTTCATTTTTCATCCTGTGTCATATCTTTTTTTTTAAAATTGTGATAGATACGCGAAACATAACACTTACCGCTGTAACCATTTTAAGGTGTAAAATTCAGGGACGTTACATTCACAGTGTTGTGCAACCATCACCAGTATCCTGTTTCGGAACATTTTCATCACCCCAGAAAGAAGCCCCGTATCCATGAGCAGTCATTCTCCCTTCTCCCCTTACTCTAGCCCCCACCGACCACAACGTCCATCTTTCTGTCTCTACCAATTTGCTTATTCTGGCTACTTCATGCTGAGTGGCATGCTTTTGAGCTAAGTTTATTTCTAGTGTGTAAGGGCGTCTAATTTATTTTCTCACTTATTATTATACTTCATATAGTCTTCCATATGATCAGTGTAATCATTACGTTTGGGGTTGCGTAATATGCTACTGAGAACATGTCAGAGCTGACTTAATCCTTTCTTATTTGGGGTTTGTTGCAAAATGTCTTTCTTGGGGGCTGGGGGGTTGCTGCTCTAGCTAACACCACAATGAACTTCTTCATGCATATAGTTCCTTTCCAGGTTGTAGTTCTTTCCTTGGATTTGATTTCCATATGCAGAATTCCTGGATGGAGGCACGAAGCATTATGGGATTCTCTAAGCCATCTTTTAACATCTCCAATGTACTTTTCAATAGGGTTATATTAATTTTCAATATTACTGGCTATATCTGAGGTACCTGTTTCATCATACCCTTGCCAGAGTGGCCACAAATATTTTTCTCTGAGTCTCCTTGGCTTGTGACATACGACTTTGAAAACAAAGATGTTTTAAGCTCCTCCATTCCCTCACCACTGGCAGAGTGATTTTCTCCCAAAAACTGGCATATTAAGCCAGATAACATTTCCAATTTGTTGCTCCCGTGAAAGTGGCTGCAGGATAAGAACAAATACAGTCTGTGTTCAATCTATTCAATTAGAACAGAACAAGGAATTTATTTCAACGCACACAAATCAGCATATCCCATTCTGGTTGAATCCCATTTAGCATTTATGTAAGCTTAATTAAATCACCAATGGGGTTTCTTACAAGGAGAACGGCCTTCAGGAAATATGCTTGCTAAATACTCTTCAATAATGGTTGGGGAGTGTAATAAATAAGTGATAGTGCTGGTTCTCAGAGTTCCTTACATCTCCTCCAAGTTTCAGATCTCTGCAAGAGCTCTGAGCTTGTAAACAAAGGAGTTAAAGCTGGGGTGGGGGGCAAGGGATCATTGTGCAGCTAGATTTATAAGCACCAAGCTCTCTGCCAGCCCTTTCGGGAGTAAGCATACCTTCTAACACAGGGCTATTCTTACATGAACAACCCAGCTCTCAACAAAGTGGAGGGTCAAAAGGACAAATATCATATGATATCCCTTATATGTGGAATCTAAAACAATGGTACAAATGAACTTATTTACAAAACAGAAATAGAGGTACAAATGTAGAAAACAATCCTATGGTTACCGGGGGGAAAGCGGGGGAGGGATAAATTGGGAGATTGAGGTTGACATATACACACTACCATATATAAAATAGATAACTAATAAGGGCCTACGATATAGCACAGGGAACTCTACTCAATACTCTGTAATGACCTATATGGGAAAAGAATCTAAAAAAGAATGGATATAGGTATCTGTATAACTGATTCACTTTGCCATACAGCAGAAAGTAACACAACATTGTAAATCAACTATACTCCAAAAACACTTTTTTTAAAAAGACACTATAGAAATCCAAGTTCTAACTACCTCCTGCAAGTTACTCATCAGTATATGCTCCTGTATGTATGCACAGTGCACACATTAATAAAATTCTGTCTTTCTCTTATTAAAAAAAACAATAACAAAGTACATGGTCAGGCAGGAGACAGGGAGAAGGAGGCCATTTGCCTGCTGGGAGTCTACCACCTGGCTGCCTCTGCATCCAAGTGCACTTTCCAAATGCTCCCTACCTCTCCCTCTTCTCTGTCTCTCTGCCTCTCTCTCTCTCTCCAGTTAAGAAGTACCCAGTACAAAGTGGTAAATGATACTACTTATGGGTGACAAGATCCCTGTGTTTCCAACCACCCAAGCCAGGATGGTTGGTGGAGAACTTCTGAGGAGTTCAGGCACATTGATGGCCCTGATCATTCTTGATCAGCTGAGCATCTCACTACCTTTCAAGTATGCGGCTAAGATCGTCATGGACTCCTTGGGTCACAGTCAAGGAGGGAGATACTGTAATTGCCTCCATTTTACAGAGGAAGAAGCAGGATAATAGAAGTTAAGGAATGGGAGTTAAACCCAGACCTTTCCTGTCTGGTATCTGAGGTCAGTTTTTTAACTACTGTCTTAAACCCAGGTTATGGAGAAGAGAAACCTAAGGATGCCTTTCCCAAGAGTATGTGCCTCTTGTATGGAGCCCCAGGAATGCACCAACATAATTTCCCACGAGCGTTCTCTTCTGATAAATCATGGGTTTCTGTGTCTTAAAGCATTTAGGAGAAGCCTGCAGCTAATTAGACCTGAGGGTGAGATCCAACATATTAACAGATAGGCAGAAAAAGAGGAGTTTTTTCTTTTAATTATGCTTCTATTAGTCACATCTTGTCTCCCTAATTTCTTTTTCTTGAATTCCCAGGCTCCAAGATTTTGAAGTCTATTTGGGGGAAATTACTATAAATAGATTCCATCCCAATAAGGCTGAAATGGCCTTGGAAGCACCTCATCCATCCCCTTCCATTTACAGATGAGGACCACAGAAGGGAAGTCATCTTGCCAGGATCACACAGAGCCAGAGCCAGCCCCTTGGTCTTTATATCCTCAGCTCCATGCTCCCTGCAGGAGACCAATGTCATTTATCTTCTCTTTGAAAAACAGAGGATGGTGTTTCCCAGGAAGGATGAGTTCCAACTCCAGTGATCCTTATTTACAAAGATGCTAACTCCATTTGCTTTGCTTTGCAGGTCTCAGGTGGTGGTGATGTGGTAGATTAATAGCCTCTTTGAATATGAAGACATGAATTGGGCAGCAGCTGAGTGTAATAGAAAATAAATTTGAGAGTCGAAGACTAGGGTTGGGATTCTGGTTCTACCACTTGCTACTTGTTTGATCTGGAAGAGCTCTATAATCTCACTATGCCTACACTATTCACCATGGTACCCTAGGTGTCTATGGCAGAGCCTGACACATATTAGGTGACACCACCATACATTCAAACATAACTCATCCTTTTAAAAATGTCATTGAATAATTGTCATCATGGTCTGTGTATCTGGCTGCCTGACTCAACTTTATAGTAAATCTGTGACCCTAGGAAGTAAGTTAATAATTCAGAACCTCAGTTTTATTGTCTGGAAAATAAGAGCAATAATAGGATCCATAAAAAAGATGTAGCACATATATACAATGGAATATTACTCAGCCATAAAAAGAAACGAAATTGAGCTATTTGTAATGAGGTGGATAGACCTAGAGTCTGTCATACAGAGTGAAGTAAGTCAGAAAGAAAAAGACAAATACCGTATGCTAACACATATATATGGAATTTAAGAAAAAAAAATGTCATGAAGAACCTAGGGGTAAGACAGGAATAAAGACGCAGACCTACTGGAGAATGGACTTGAGGTTATGGGGAGGGGGAAGGGTGAGCTGTGACAGGGCGAGAGAGAGTCATGGACATATATACACTAACAAACGTAGTAAGGTAGATAGCTAGTGGGAAGCAGCCGCATGGCACAGGGATTCCGGCTCGGTGCTTTGTGACAGCCTGGAGGGGTGGATAGGGAGGGTGGGAGGGAGGGATATGCAAGAGGGAAGACATATGTATATGTATAACTGATTCATTTTGTTATAAAGCAGAAACTAACACACCATTGTAAAGTAATTATACCCCCATAAAGATGTTAAAAAAAAATAATAATAGGATCCACTCCAAGGAGCTGTTGAGAGTGCGGGCATAGAACCTGGTACCTAGCAAACTCTTGATTATCTTTCTATGTACATGTAGGGAGAGGAGGAAGGAGGTGGAGACCCAAGTTCAGAAGGGACCCTATTTTGAATGACCTTGAATGTTACACTGTGGAATTGAAATTTTTCTTATGAACATCAGATTTTATAGAACTAATTCCAAATTGTGCAAGTCTTGGGAAGCTTGTTTCTACCACGTAGAAATGTGTTCATGACAAGCATATCAGAAAGGCTTCCTTCCCTCCTTCCTTCCTTTCTTCATTCTCCTTCTCCCTTTTCTTCTTTCCTTTTCCAGCTTGGACATCAGATGGTAGGTCTCATTTGCAAACTTTTCCCTTTTGGTTGCCAAATCCCCAACTAGCTGCCCCTCCCAGAAGCAAATTACCTAACCCTGAGTGGGTGGTGAACACAGGGAGAAGTTTAAATCCATCCCACTTGGCAGAAAAGCAAAAGCCCCAAATCTTATTATAATCTCCTGTTCTCTCTCATTCTGTTCCTCGCCACCAAGGTAGTTGGAACCTCTGTCTTCAGCCTCCTCCTCTCATCCTGTCTGATTCATGTGTTGATGTCTCGATTCTGAGCCAGCTGCTGCAATGAACTGCAATATCAAAGGCAGGATTTATTAGCAGCAAAAGCATCTGTCAGGAGAAAGTAGGAGAGGCTGAGGAATACTCCACAGGAAGAGAGATGGGCCGAGCTCAGACTGAACCATGAGTGAGGCCGTTGTACACTGTTATTTACTACTAATAAAAAATAACCTCGGGCTTCCCTGGTGGCGCAGTGGTTGAGAGTCCGCCTGCTGATGCAGGGGACACGGGTTCGTGGCCTGGTCCGGGAAGATCCCACGTGCCGCGGAGCGGCTGGGCCTGTGAGCCATGGCCACTGAGCCTGTGCGTCTGGAGCCTGTGCTCCACAACAGGAGAGGCCACAACAGTGAGAGGCCCGTGTACCGCAAAAAAATAAATAAATAAATAACCTATGTGCTAAGTGCTTCTAAACACATTAGCTTTGATTTTCTTAATATCCCTATGAAGTGTGTATTATTATTCCTATTTTATAGATGAGGAAACTAAGATTCAGAGGCATTAGTGGCTTGCCCAACTTTGGATATCTAGTCATTAATAAAGCTAGGGTTTAAACGTAGGTCTGAGGTAATATAAAGTCTGTGCCCTTAACCTGAACTTTCTCCCATTCGAAGACCCTCACCTAAAAGGAAAAGAAATGAGGGACTATTCTTTGCACATTCTCAGGATTAGAACGGGAATCACATATTAAGACACGTGGAGAAATGTGTGAGGATTGCCATGTAATTTATGCAGGAAGCAGGGAGAGTGCACTGGCTGGCATTAGGCAGAAGACTTACCCTATAGGTCAGAGCAGGTACTGAGAAACTCAGTCTGGCTGCAAATACTGACCTCAGGGGTGCAAGTAAACAACTGAAGTCTGGTGTTAAGGCATAAACTTAATTTCAATCGTCTGAGATTGTAGCAGACCCTAGTAATACAGAGGTTAGGTGAGCAGGTAATCCCACCTGGTGACTCAGTTCTGGGAATAGGAGTAAAAGATTAGACTCCAGCCCTGGTAAGGAAGGCTGGCTAGAGGCAGGCAGAGCAAAGAATTCAGCACCTTGGACAGCGAGAGAGGCCCTGGGGTAACTGGCAAAACCTAGGAGCAGGGCTCAATCACGTTCAAGGCCATTCCTGCACCGAATAAAAAGGAATCAAGGATGCCATCCATGTACTTGAGCAGTTAATCCACAATCTACCAGCAGAAAATTGCAATGTAGCATGATAAGTGGTAGCTATCATGGGGAAGCATGTATTCCCATGAAGGTGCAACTATATCTCAGTTTGAAGTGGTGATATCAAAGAAGTCTTCATGGAATGAGTGCACGTTGCCATCTCAGCCAAAGGAAGAAAAGGGTGGGAGGTAGAGGGAAGTCTGAGCAGAAGGGGCAGCAGAGACAAAGACTTGAAGGTGGGAAACTGCCTGATGCATGATGACAATTAAGAGTTAGATTACCATGACTGGAGGGTGAAATGCAGATGGGGTGAGAAGAGAGAGGAGTCTGGAGAGATAGAAAGAGAAGAAAAACCTAAAAGAGCTTTGAAAACCCTGATGAGGAGTTTGGGAAATTATAAATACCAAGGAACGCTGGATGTCTGGCTTTTCTTTCAAAAAGAGAAGAAAAGATCTGGCAACACCTGGACCCATGTTGCTATATAACTTGGAGCTGAAGAATAGTTGTCCCATTTAGGATGTTGAATGTATTCCAATTTCCCATACCTTCCTTCTTCATGCTCTAGCAGGCCTTGGTAGAACAGCTGAGTTTTACTTTGAGTATTTATTTCAAGCAGGAGAGTGACATGATCTTACCTTTACAAACATCACCCTGACTTCTTGAGGAAGGAGAGATTGAAGGGAGAATTATCAATTAGCTATCAACATTCTATAGGTGGAAGATAATGGTGACCTGAATCATGATGATGGTGGACATGGAGAAAAGGATGGATGGATGGATGGATGGATAGATAGATAGATAGATAGATAGATACAAGGAAAAAGGAAGGGAGAAAGAGAATGAGAAGGAGAGGGAGAGAGAGAGTTTTTAAGGAATCATCTCACTCATAATTGCGGAGGCTGCCAAATGCAAAATCTGCAAGGTAGACCAGCAAGCTGAAGATTCAGAGAAAAGCTGCAGTTCAAGTCCAAAAGCAAATTGGCAGAATTCCCTTCTCCTCATGAGAGGTCAGACTTTTTTCTACTAAGGTCTTCAACTGATTGGATTAAGCCCACCCACATTATGGAAGGTTCATTTCTTTACTTAAAATCTACTGACTTAAATGTTAATTTCATCCAAAAAATATTTTCACAGAAATGTCTAGAATAATGTTTGACCAAATACCTGGTTACTACTGCCTAGTCAGGCTGATACATAAAATTTACCATCACAGAGAGGAATTGTTCAAGTTTGTTAATATCAAAACACCTATTAGAGATTCAAGAGTGAGTATCAAATCTTGCCTGCCACCTGCTTTGGTAAATAAAGTTTTATTGACATACGATCACATCTATTTATTTATGTATTGCCCATGGCTGCTTTCATGCTACAATGACAAAGTTGGGTATTTGTGACAGAAACCATATGGCTTGCAAAGTTGAAAATATTTACTATCTGGCCCTTTCTAGGAAAAGTGTGCTGTCTCCTGATATAGACAATTAAAGATATGTGTCCGGAACTCAACTTTCAAGTCTGCATTGGAGACAGGAAGGTAGAAGGAGTGTGGATTGGAAATGGCATGCGTATCTGGACAGGGTTCTGAGGAGTCCTAACGTTTAGAAGTCAAGCAGAGTGTGATTGCAGAAAGGAATATGAAAAGAGGTAGCCAGTGAGGTTGAAGGAAACCCAGGAGAATGTGGTGTTACAACGGCTCAGAGAGGAGGAAATCTCCAGAAGGAGGTAAGTTATGTCAACTTCTCCCTAAATGTAAAGTAAGGTGGGGACCCCTGGACTTGGCAACATGGTGGGGAGGGGGACATTGATGATTTTTGAATCATGTCAATGAAGTTGTGAAAAGGAAACTAGACTGAAATAAAATGAAAAGCAAGTGAGACATAGGGAAGTTGATCTATCAAGAATAGACAATGTTTTCAGGAAGTTTTGCCGTAAAGTAGAGAAATAAGATGTTACAGGAAGGGGGTCATGGATTTAAAATTAAATATTTTTGTTAAACTCTAACATATATAGAAGATAGCATAAATCATAGGTGTGCAGATCAAACATTTTACACAAAGTGAACATACCTATGTAACAACTACTCAGATCATAAAACAGAATATTACCAGCAGCTCAGAAGCCATCTATTAAAGACTGTATGTTTGTGTCTCCCCAAAATTCATATGCTGAAACCCCAACCTCCAATGTGATGGTGCTTGGAGATAAGGCCTTCGGTATGTAATTAGGACATGAGGATGGAGTCCTTGTGATGGGATTCTTGTCCTTATAAGAAGAATAAGAAGAGAGCTTCCGGGGCTTCCCTGGTGACAAAATGGTTGAGAGTCCGCCTGCCGATGCAGGGGACACGGGTTCGTGCCCCGGTCCGGGAAGATCCCACATGCCGCGGAGCGGCTGGGCCCGTGAGCCATGGCCGCTGAGCCTGCGCGTCCAGAGCCTGTGCTCCGCAACGGGAGAGGCCACAACAGCGAGAGGCCCGCGTACCGCAAAAAAGATTAAAAAGAAAAAGAGCTTCCTTCTTTCTCTGCAAGGAAACAAGGAGAAGATAGCCACCTACAAGCTAAGAAGAGGGCCTACCAGAATGCAACCATTCTGGCACCCTGATCTTGGACTTCTAGAAATGTGAGAAGTATATTTCTGTTGTTTAAACCATGTAGTCTGTGGTATTTTGTTACAGCAGCCAGCGCAGAATAAGATGCCTTCCTTGGACACCCTACAGTCTCTGGTGTGATCTGCTCTAGAGATGAACTTTCAGGTTTTGTTTGCTTGATAAAGTCTTTATTTCACCTTCATTTTTGAAGGAGATTTTCACAAGGATTATATTCTTTTCTTTCAGCATTCAGAATAAATCATTACATTTTCTTCTGCATTCCACCATTTCGGTTGGGAATTGAACCATCAGTTTTACTGTTATCCTTTTAATATAACCTACCCCTACACCCTCTTTTGCTGCTTTTACAATTTCCCCTTTGTATTTGGTTTTTGCAGTTCTCTACAATGTGCTTACATGGGTTTGGGTTTTATGTTTGTTTGTTATCCTGCCTGGAGTTTGTAGTGATTCCTGAATCTATAGGTTTCATCTATTTTGAAAAAATCTATTTTCACTCTGTTCTCTCTGTGTGTCTCTATCTCTCTTTCTTTCCTCTCCTTATGAGATTCCAATTACACAAATGTGAAATAATTTCATTTTGTCCAATATGTCTCTCAAACTCTCTTTTTATTTTGAGTCTTTTTCCTTTCTTCTTAATACAGTCTGTATTATCTTTTATAAAGTCCTGTTTTCCAGGTCAATGATTTTTTCTTAATTTGTTATTAAACCCAACCACTGAATTTTTAAACTTAATTTATTTTCTTTCTTATTTTTTGATTTTTAATTTAATATATGTTTCAGTTCTCTGGTAAAATTCTCCACCTTCTCACCTATTCAATTAAACATATTGATCAGAATTATTTTAGCATCTATGCCCCAAAAGTCCAATACCTGAATCATCTATGGGTTGTTCCTATTATAGTTCTCCTTGGTTCCATTTCTTTATGTGCTTGGTAATTTTTTATTGTATGCTGGACATTGTACATGAAAAATTGTAAGTCTATGAATGATGTTATTTTCCTCCATAGTATTTATTTTAGCTACTGTAAGACAGATTGAGATAGATCATCTTAATCCAATCAGGTATTGAGGTAATTTAAGGCTGGGTTTCAGACTACATAAGATCCTATATCTAGTTTACCTTTATTCCCAAGGTATAACCCTTTAGAAGTACCTACTAGACTCCTGGGTGTTTTCAGGGCCCTGGAAACAAAAGCTTTGCTTAGATTCTAAGCCTCTTAATAGCACTTCTTATTCAGGTTCTTAATCTTATCCTGTGATGCTTATGAATTGGCAAATGTCTTTGGGGAGAAGCTGCCACAGAGTTTTAGGCTTACCTCTCACTGGCATCCTGGCCTCTCAATTTCTGGCTGCTTTAGTAACTTAGAATCCCAATTTTCATTTTCCTAGTCCCAAGAGACTGTCAGAAGTCTGTTTTCTGTTACTTTTTGCTCCAGTTCTTGACATCCTGACTCTTTGTAATTAACAAATATTTTTATTATGGTAAAACATGTATAGCATAAAATTTACCATTTTAACCATTTTAAAGTACACAGTTCAGTGTATTAAATACACTCACATTGTTGTGTAACCATTACCACTATCCATCTCCAGAAATTGTTTTATTATCCCAAGCTGAAATTCTATATCCATTAAACTTTAACTCCCCATTCCTCCATTCAGCCCTGTTTCCTCCATCTTAACAGGAGGAAAGCCTAAGAAGAGTAAGCAGGTATGAGTAGATTAGTGGTGAGGTAGTGAACAATTTCCTCCATTAACTTTTATTTTCCCAAAACATATGAAGTCATATCATTGTGAAAGAATAGAATAGGAGGCATGGGGAATGAGAATGAAGGGTCTGAAGAGAGAAGAGAAATGATGAAATAGTCCTCTTGAGGATAGGAAGTAGTCTTACTCAAGAAGCACTGTAGGGTGGTAGAGCATCCATGTGAGGTGTGTGGTCATGAATTTTAAGTGGAACTGGTTGGTCTGCCTGTTTGATTTTTTTCCTCAGTGATGTTTAGCTAGTTAGAGGAGTTTAGCCGTCTGAATGAGATGAAAGGAGAGAGAGAGAGAGAGAAGGGAGTTGCGCTGTTTTCAAGGGAGTAATTATAAAAGTGAGTCATGAAATCTAAGCTGGATAAGGAGACAAGCAAAGATAGAAGATTGATGAACGGTGGAAAGATAATAGGGGTAATGAACCAGAGGACTGTGAACAAGGAAGAATTGTTGTGTTGAAGATTCTGCCATAGATGAGCAGGAATATTGAGTGACGGTTTGACTGAGTTCTTTTAAATATATTTTAGATGTGCAGAAAGGATAGCATTACTGGTAGTACAAAGTTCAGGGTATGAACACTGGAGTGGGTGATAGAGGTGGAATAGAACAAAAGGTGGTTGGAGGAGAGTAGGTCAAAGAACCAAGTGACTTAGTCATATGAATTTTTTGGCCACCAAGAATGATAAGAAGAATTGGGGTAGGAAGAAAGATTGTGAGCCAGGAGCTAATAGACTCAGTGAATAAAGAAATCCAAGGGGTCTCTGCCTCCAATTTTAGACATACTTCATTCTCTCTCTCTCTCTCTCTCTCTCTCTCCTCAACTCTGTCAAAAGGCATCCAATGACCGGTAGATCAAACCTCCTACCCTTTAAAATAGCTTTATGCCACCCTGAGATAATCCTCAGAAATTTATCTGGATTTCCATGTGCCTCATTTTGAGAAGAGAGTCTATGTACTGGCAAAGCCAACATTAAACTACTTTGGGAATCTAGTTTGTACCTACTCAAGTTCTCCCTAATTAAAAAAAATCTATGAAGGCCTGGAGAGAAAGTAACTACACAGGAAACGTGGAGTTCCTCCCCATTATCCATTTATCTTATTGAGAAGTGGCTATGTTGTTTGGGTGGAATTGACTCTATTCAGGTTAATCAGCCTAATGTCGTTCCCTTTGGACATGATTGCCTTAGTGTTAGGCAAGGAAACTAAGTTCTAGCGATCAGAGTGAAGCTCGGAACTTCTTATGGCTGGGAAAGAGGAGCTTTCTCAGGATCTGATATGAATTCCAGACCTGCTTCAGCTATTTGGCTACCATGAGGACAAAGTTGAGAGGGCAAGGCTGGAGGATGACAGAAATTGGAGAAGAATGCTGATCCAACAATTCCTGAAGCCTAATGACCCTAGACTTCGTTTTTTTTTTTATGAACCCATAAAATTCTGCCTGTATTTAATCCAGTTTGTTTAGGTTTTCAGTAAATTGCACCTGAAAGAATCCTTACTAATACAGAAGTATTTGACATGCCCCCTTCTTCACTTTTACCAAAAATAGCTGAAGTCAGAGCATCTTCAAGATGGATAATCATATTTAACCAAGGCTGAATCATGACCAACGTACACACTGATAAGCTCATGTGCTGTTTTCTGCCATGCTTTTGGCAAAAGTTCTCCAATGGGAGTTCTCCAGTAAAATAACTGAATGCTGAGTGACCTGAAGATTTAATTTGATTTCAGATGCACCTGTTCTCATGAATGTCACTCTGGCATGGCCACAGAGGCTCTGGTCTGGTTTCAGGCAAGGAGCAGATATTGTGCAAACACACATGCCACCATCACACAGGTTCTTCTCTGCATATGCAAGCTTCCTCCGACATTATTTTTTCTTCAGGCCTATGCTCCTTGATATTGGAGCTGATTTAAGCTGCTGGATCGTGAAATATAGCTTTGCTCTGATGCCTTGAGGGAACTCAGTGGAGAGACCACTGGCAGGTGATTAGGTCAGAAATGCAGCCGTATCAG
Source organism: Neophocaena asiaeorientalis asiaeorientalis (assembly GCF_003031525.2). Taxonomy (NCBI): domain Eukaryota; kingdom Metazoa; phylum Chordata; class Mammalia; order Artiodactyla; family Phocoenidae; genus Neophocaena; species Neophocaena asiaeorientalis. Next base: position 3,761,454 of record NW_020173198.1, read on the forward strand.
ACATGCCTATTGACAATCTAATTTGAAAGCCAAGAGTTTGCCTTGCCTATTAGGCTGCTCTAGTTGGCCTTATCACTGTGCACACCTAATGAGGAAAGAGACTCATAAAGTGTTCGTGGAAGAACAGTACTTCCTTCTAAACTGGCTACTGAGCTGCTTGTTGCATAAAGTACCATCTGATTTACCTACTGGAGGGAAAGTTGATGTTAAAACAGCTGCAGGATCTAGGGAAGGAAACAGCCTAACTAGACCCTTCTTTAGAAACCTGGGCTTATTGGACTAAGGAGCTAGCGGGACCCGGGATAGAATGTGTAATCCTCTTTGCCAGTGTTTTACTTAATAAAAAATGAGTTTTAGCTTCTGATTTCCTCATCTCCGTTTGTCTGCAGTTGTTTTTACAACTTCAACATGCAGAATAGACCTTCTCAGAAGCTAAGACGTCAGATGAGGAATGCACCAGCATCTCCATTTGCATCATTTGCCTCGAAATAGTATTTTAGACATATGTCTATCTTACAGATTGGGAGGCTAAAGCTGTAAACTTATCCAAAGTTATAGAGCTAATAAATGTTGCAGCTGAAATTTAACCTGAGCCCTCCTGATAGCAAACTCTTTCCCCTTTACCAGAGGTTCTCAATCCTGGCTGCACATTGGAATCACCTGGGCACCCTTTTAAAAATTACCAGTAAAGCGATCCTACCCAAGTTTCCACCCAGTTCATCAGAATATTTTGGATTGGGGCTTGGACATCAATATTTTATAGGATCTTACCAGATGAGCTTAAGTTGCTGCTGGAGATGAGAAAAACAGGGCTATCGCAGAGAATCTCAAACTTTAATATGCATATAAATCATTGGGGATTATTGTTAAAATGCAGATCCTGATTCAGTAGGTCTGGGGGTTGGGCCTGAGATGCTACACTTAATTGATTTGCATTGAGAAAACCACCAGCATATGCAACTTTCTACAAACTTGCCTGCTATAAGAAGAGTGGGTTCCTGGGCTTCCCTCGTGGTGCAGTGGTTAAGAGTCCGCCTGCCGATGCAGGGGACATGGGTTCATGCCCCGGTCCAGGAAGATCCCAACTGCATTGAGAAAACCACCAGCATATGCAACTTTCTACAAAACTTGCCTGCTATAAGAAGAGTGGGTTCCTGGGCTCCCCTCGTGGTGCAGTGGTTAAGAGTCTGCCTGCCGATGCAGGGGACATGGGTTCATGCCCCGGTCCAGGAAGATCCCACATGCCATGGAGCGGCTGGGTCCGTGAGCCATGGCCGCTGAGCTTGCATGTCTGGAGCATGTGCTCCGCAACGGGAGAGGCCACAACCGTGGGAGGCCACGTACCACCAAAAAAACCCCAAAACAAAGACAAAAACAAACAAAAAAGAAGAGTGGGTTCCTTGGCCTGATCCCCAGGCATTCCCTGTGAATTACAATCAATGGGAGGTGAACCTGAGAATCTATATTTTTAGCAAGTATCACAGGTCCTCTTTTGATCAAGTAAGGTTTAAAAATAAACACTAGGTATGTAACAAAATGACCCCAGGAATGTTTAAAGAAAATATTTTTTGCTTTTCTTTGGGTTTGAAATGAATCTCATCTTTCTTGCTGAATCTTGGAAATTTGCACTGTATCTTCTAAAACTTGAAAGCTAAACTTTGGTTAGTGTTAGGTCCCTGCTATTAACTATAGCCATTGTTTGTGTCAAGGTTCTTGGGACTTGTTTCCTCCATTTATAAAGTGAGGGTTTTCCCACTACTCAGCCTCTAAGAATGTTTCTATACCATATTATAGGAAGAAGGTTAGTGAAGTAGACTCCTGTTGTTTGCCTCCCTGGAAACTCTTCCACGTACTTCGAGAAGCAGTCCTTGTTTTCATTTGAGGGTTTTTCTCTTCTCCCACTCTCTGACCCAGCTTCAGGAGTTGATACGTGTATTAGTGAGAGTTCTCCAGAGAAACAAAGAGAGAGGGAGAGAGATAGATGGAGAAAGAGAGACAGAGAGAGAAAAAGAGAAACAGAAAGAGAGAGAGAGAGAGAGAGAGAGAGATGTGTTATGAGGAATTAGCTCATATGATCATAGAGGTTGAGAATTCCCATGATCTGTCATCTGCAAGATGGAGACACAGGAAAGCCAGTGGTATAATTCCAGTCTTAGTATGAAAGCCTGAGAACCAGGGGAGTTGATGGTATAGATCCCAACCCGAGGGCAGAAAATGGCATGCAATGTCTCAGCTCAAGTAGTGAGGTAGAAATGGGTGCTTGCTCCTTTTTCCACCTTTTGTTCTATTCAGGCCTCAATGGATTGGAGATGCCCACTCACATTGGGGAGGGCCATCTACTTTACTGAGTCCAATTCAAATGTGAAATGTTCAGGAAACACCCTCAAAGACACACCCATAAACAAAGGCCAGTCAAGGTGACACATGAAATTAACCATCACACCATAGCACACAAACTAGACCTAAGTCAATCAGTGTATCCCACACCCTTGGCCCACAATTGGTTCAAGAATCGGCATGTGAATAGGTTTGTGACCCAAATAAAGTAAAACAAAACAAAGAAATAGAGTCTTTTGCTTCTGGGAGAGAAACAAGTCCTCTTTCCCCATTGGGACTGAACCTGCTTACATGTGAAGAGGGGCTGCTGTATTCATCTTGCTTTCTGAAAGAGAGTTTGGGTCACTGAGCTTGAGAATGAAAGCAACATAATAACAAAACTGAAACTTCAACGAAGACAACCAAATCCTGGATATATTGCTTAGTCCCTGGATCCAGCTATGCCTGAAGACATCCCCCACTGATTTTCTACTGTGTGAGCCAATTTGGATTTTGTGCAAGCCAGTTTGGATCGATTGCCCTTTTGCTTGGAACCAAAGCACAGTTCCCTGGTGTAGTTAGTATTTAGAAGGTGACTTGGGTGTACGCCACAAGAATATGGAAACTGACCTAAAGCCTCAAAGAATATACATAAAAACTGGTACATGAGCAGAAAAGGCTACCCCCACTGGATGTTTTTCACCACTTCATAAGGCAGTAGGAAACAAGAGTGTGGTTTGCAAAGGTAACTGTCTTACATAATAAGAGACAATTTCCTTTATCCATCATTAGAATATTTGAAAAATTCAGAGAACTCTTCCTAGGACTGTACCTTCTCACTTACATCCTCATCAGACCCTTTAGTGGCCATCCAGTGAGTTCAAAGACTACAAATTTTTGGTATTTTTTGAAAGATTCATCACTAGTTTTTCAAATAATAAAACCTAGCATATAACGTTTGATCAGTTATTAGTAAGGACAAAAACGTTCTTTTCCACTAGAGCAGTGGTTCTCAGTCAGGGGTTATTTTGCCCCCAGGAGACATTTGGCAATATCTAGAGATGCCGTGGGCTTTCACACTGTGGGAGGGGGTGCTGTTGGCATCTAGAGGACCAGGATTGCTAAGAGTGTTGCTAAATATTCTATCCTCTACAAGAAAGCCTTCAAACACAGAACTATTTAGCCCAAAATTACAACAGTGCTGAGGGTGTGGACGCTCAGTCAGCTAGAGGTCTGATTATGCTTGCAGTCTTGCACCTACATTAATCATGGTTGAATCAGCACAGGAGAGGTTCAATATCCAAATTTGTTACCACTTTCTACCAAATTAGAGAATCCCAGTGCACTACTAAAGATTGCTGAAAATATAAAATATTTAGTAGCTTTGTTGTATAGCAAGGAGATACATTGACTGTAAATAGACCAAAAGAGCTATTCAGGAGCCAAGGAAAATCAGGATACTAGCTGCTTTCTCTGATCCTTATGCCTTTGATTAGCTATCTTTCATGGTACTTGCCTTTTGTCTTTACCTGTTCCAGTCCTCTCTCCTGTTGGCTAGCCAATTGCTTCCATATTTCTGAGGCCAATTGGTGTGGGTAACGACCACAACAAAGGCACAGGTAACACAGCCACCTTTAGTTCTCAAGGATCTCAAAAACAGCTCATCAGTAGGCATGACTTAGAAATAACAATTCTTTCCATTTGTATAGATCTTTAATGTCATCAAAGTGTGTTCACATACATAGTTTTAGCTGGTCTGTGGTGTAGCTTTGTTAAGGAAGATAAGATGGGTGCCATTAGTCTGAATCTAAAGGTAAGGAGATACAGGCTCAGTATTTCAGCTACTTCCCTGATGTCACACAGCTGTTAATAGGAAGAACCAGGTATAGAGCCTGGTTTCTGTGACTGCTACTCTCATCTTATTTTTAAAAAGATGTTTTCTTGTTCTGATTTAAATTAGGAAAGAGTTTATGTTCTGATTAACTAACAAAGCAATGAAAGAACTTGAAGAAACACTTAAAACTCTCCCCATTTCCAATTTCTGAAGCAATGGTTCTCAACCCTGGCTATGTATTAGAACTATATGGGGATCTTTTTTAAATGTAATGCTAGAAATTCATCCCCAAGGATACTGGAGTGGTCTGGATTAGGCTATAGACATCAAGGTTTTTCAAAAGTCCTCCAGGAACTAAAAAAAATGTAGTTGAGCTAAGTAACTTTGGAAAATGGTATTTTGACCAGAAACTGTAAGGCTAAAGATAAAAAAAGTTTACATAAACACTGAACTCTATTTTTTAAAGTGTTTATCATAGGGATATGATTACCAGTTCTCAAAGTACTTTCATCTACACTAGAGTTGAACAAATAAGTAAATGAATGGTAGATAAGGGGATCCAAATATTTCACTATCAGTGAAAGAAATTATAAATAAGCAAGGAGGAAAGGGGAGAATGAATCCTGAGGTATTGGACTAGAGACAGAAACATTGGTATGAACTTGTATTTAATTTTCGAAATATTATCTGTACATATATAATTATATACTGCACACAATTATTATATATATCTACATATAGGTATTACATACATGTATATGGAAAGAGAGAGAAAAAAGAGAAATAATTATAGATATATGTGTATACGTGGGTTATATACATATATTTCCTAGTTCTGTTTGCTGAGAGGCCCCAGAAACAGTGACACCTCTGCAGCAATGAGAAAACCCCGCCCAGATCTCCATTTCTTAATATCATCCTTCTTGGAGAAATAACTGATTCTAAGGCTGGGGCAGGTACTATACAAGATGAGATTGGAATATCTTATAGTTCCAGAAAGTAAAGAAATGCTCAAAAAACAAAGGTAGGGACACGCCAAAGGGACACACGAGCAAACCAGAAAAAACTCTCAATGGCCAAGGCTGGAACACCTTGAGTAACAAAGTCATAGGGTATTAAATTACAAGCCAAAGTATAAAACAAATATACACAAATCCATACTGATATAAATAAATGACTGAATCTATAAATAAATAGGAGAGAAGAGGGCACCTTCAAGATGGTGGAGGAGTAAGACATGGAGATCACCTTCCTCCCCACAGATACACCAGAAATACATCTACATGTGGAACAACTTCTACAGAACACCTACTGAATGCTGGCAGAAGACCTCAGACCTCCCAAAAGGCAAGAAAGGCCCCACGTACCTGGGTAGGGCAAAAGAAAAACAGAGGCAAAAGAATAGGGATGGGACCTGAACCTCGGAGAGGGAGCTGTGAAGGAGGAAAAGTTTCTGAAACCATTTCCTCTAAGATCAAGAACAAGACAAGGTTGCCCACTGTCACCACTATTATTCAGCACAGTTTTGGAAGTTTTAGCCACAGCAATCAGAAAAGAAAAAGAAATAAAAGGGATCCGAATTGGAAAAGAAGAAGTAAAACTGTCACTGTCATCCTAAAGATGCTGCTAGAAAACTACTAGAGCTAATCAATGAATTTGGTAAACTAGCAGGATACAAAACTGATGCACAGAAATCTCTTGCATTCCTATACACTAATGATGAAAAATCTGAAAGAGAAATTAAGGAAACACTCCCGTTTGCCATTGCAGCAAACAGAACAAAATACCTAGGAATAAACCTACCTAAGGAGACAAAAGACCTGTATACAGAAAACTCTAATACACTGAAGAAAGAAATTAAAGATAATAAAAACAGATGGAGAGATATACCATATTCTTGGATTGGAAGCACCAACATTCTGAAAATGACTATACTACCCAAAGCAATCTACAGATTCAATGCAATCCCTATCAAACTACCACTGGCATTTTTCACAGAACTAGAACAAAAAAATTCACAATTTGTATGGAAACACAAAATACCCTGAAAACAAAAGCAGTCTTGAGAAAGAAAAACGGAGCTGGAGGAATCAATAAGGACAGGACAGGAATAAAGACTCAGATGTAGAGAATGGACTTGAGGATACGTGGAGCGTGGAGGGTAAGCTGGGTCGAAGTGAAAGAGTAGTATTTACATATATACACTACCAAATGTAAAATAGATAGTTAGTGGGAATCAGCTGCATCACACAAGGAAATCAGCTCGGTGCTTTGTGACCACCTAGAGGGGTGGGATAGGGAGGGGGGGAGGGATACCAAGAGGGAGGAGATATGGAGATGTACGTATATGTATAGCTGATTCACTTTGTTATACAGCAGAAGCTAGCACACCATTGTAAAGCAATTATACTCCAGTAAAAATGTTAAAAAAACTAGTAAGTTATCAGCTAAAAAAGAAAAAATAGAAGAGACAAATCATCCTCACGGAATAATTCTGAATATATATATGTTTTTTCCCCTGATCCAGAAGGTGGAACTTAAACCTCACCCCGTCAAATGTGGGGTGGACTTAGTGACTCACTTCCAAAAAATAGAGTATAGAAGGGGAAAAGTAGTAACTTAAGAGTGGAGAGCCCTGGCAGACAGCATCTTAACCCAGCGATCAAGGTTAACATCACCAGTGACTGTTGGTGGCGTATGGTGAGAAGGGCACATCACCTCTGGCATTATTCCCCAAAGTCCATAGCCTCCTTCTAATCATAGAAAAACATCAAACAAACCCCAATTGAGAGACATGCAATAAAACACCCAGGACTCTTCAAAACTGTCAAGGTCGGGAAAAATAAGGAGAGACTGAGAAACTAACATAGACCAGAGGAGAATAAGATATGATGACTAAAGCAACATGGTATCCTGAATTGGGTGCTGGAACAGCCAAAGGACATTAGTGGAAAAAAAATACAGTCTGGAGTTAGTTAAGAGTAATACTCTAATGCTAATTCTTTAGTTTTGACAAATGTACCATTGTTATCCAAGATATTAACAATAGGGGAAACTGTGTGAAGGATATGCAGGATAATCTGTACTATCTTTGCAGAAAACTTTCTGTACAATCTAAAATTATTCCAACATTAAGTAAAAGTTTACTTAAAATATGTAATTTCCCAGTATTAAAGTTCATAGTTGCTCTGGGGGAAAATTTCCCCTGTTATTCCTAACATTCAGCCAGTGTTGAGAACCATCTTCCCAACAATACTTAAGAAGGTAATCTTCCTATATACTGTATGATATCGCTTTATGTGGAATCTAAAAAATACAACAAACTGGTGCATGTAGCATAAAAGAAGCAGACTCACAGATATAGAGAACAAAATAGTGGTTACCAGTGGTTGGGGGGTGATGCCAATAAGGGATGAGGGAGTGGAAGGTACAAACTATTGGGTGTAGGATAGGCTCAAGGATGTGTTGTACAACCTGGGGAATATAGCCAATATTTTGTAATAGCTGTAAATGGAAAGTAACCTCTAAAATTGTATAAAAACTTAAAAATTAAAAAAATTTTTTTAAAAGTTTAAGAAATGGTAATCTTCCACACCAGTCCATTAGTGTATACGTTCAAACACCTAAAAATATACTTACTTTGAAAATCATCAATGTTTGCTTTAAATAGATCATACTAAACACATTTCTTTGCAAGTTCTTCTCATTTAGTTGCATAATGTCCCATAATAACATACATATGCCACCATTTAGCAGACCATTCTTTTCTTGATACACATTTAGTGTGTCACACTCTGTTTTCAGTATGTCCCACTGTCTTATTCCATAAAATATGTCTGTGATGTTGATGTTAATGCTTTGGGCTAGTATTTTCATGGATGGTTTTGTGATCCCTCCCTGACAAAAGGTAAATTTTCTCTTTTTGTCTGTTGCAAATTCTTTTCTGTTCCCAACTGAACAATGGCACATTCTGAAGGGTTGCCCACATCTCTGATTTTGGATTCACTCTTTGCCCTCTCAAGCCCTCATCTGAAAAACCATTGTCCCCTGTGCACTGAGGCAAGAGGCATTGTGCGTTGCTCGGCAACATAGGGGCAGTGAGAATGAAAAATAGGTGAGTGGTGATCGGTCAGAAACATGCTCACAGGGCAGGAGGATGGGATGAAGGGAAATTAAGACCAGGACCGGAGAAGGCAGTGGACGGGTCCAGACACTATGTCCCGGGAGAAGCATTCTTTGCTCCTTTCTTTACCTGGCTGACTCAGGGATGGTTACAAGATGTAAATCAGATCCAACCCCTCCCTATTCCATGCTATTCGAACTCTTCTATGATTTTCATTTTCACTTGGAATAAAATATAACCTCCATACTGTGACCTCAAGGACTTGTATTTTCTGCTTCTCCTGCTACTTCTCTGGCTTCACATCACGCCTTTTTCTCACTTGCCTTACTCCCGACACTCTGGTCACCTGTCAGTTCATGGAGGGCGTCCATCTCTGTCCCATCTCAATGCCTTTCTACTTGGGTTTCCTTGAGTATTTGAATGATTGGCACCATCTCATCTCTCACTTCTCACCTATGTGGTCAGCCCTACAGACAAGACTTATCTCACCACCCTATCCTAGTATTCCTGTTAGTGTCCAGTATTGCACCTTGTGTATTCCAGTCCTAGCACATTTCATAATCTGCGAAGTCTTCTATTTTACATGCCTTTTCTTCCCTAGAGTGAAGTTCCGTGAGAGCAGGGACCTGATTATCTGGTTCATCTCTGTATCCCTAGCGTCTGACACATAGTAGATACTCAATAAATATTTTAGTGAATGGATAAACAAATGCGTAAATAAATGTGACATGTCTGAGATATTTCCCTATTTGTAAGCTAACAAATTAGCCTGTTTTTGTTTCATAGATGTTGGTAAAGACAAAGACTCCTGGGCCAGAGATGAAGGAAAGTTTATCACTTGCAGCAATACCGATAGCCAGCGTATCAGCATACATAATGGTTCCCTGAGCCCCGATTTCCACAGGGTGATGCAGCGAAAATAAGATGACATCTGCACAAGCATAGGATGCGTTACAGGAAAGGAATCTGCGCTTAGGAAAGCTGAATCTTTTATAACAAGCAGTAAGCGTGCCTGCTGAAAGCAAACCTATTCTACACTCTAGAGGGAGACACTCTACCTTCCAAGGCTGATTACAAACATCCTTGAAAAGATGGTCCAGAATAAAGCCAGTCCCTTTGCTCTCATGACATACAGAAAAGCAAGAGATCCACGAAGACTCATCTCCTTTGACTAGTACCTCCCCATTTCCCCCTCCACCCAGATTTTGGCAACCACCACTTTACTCTCTGCTTCTGTGAGTTTGACTATTTTAGATTCATTGTATTAAGTGGTACCATATAGTATTTGTCCTTCTGTGTCTGGCTTATTTCATTTAACATAATGTCCTCCAGATTCAGCCATGTTGTCACAAATGACAGGATTTCCTCAATAAGAAGGTTAAACAAAGAATTGCCTCTTAATAGAAAGAATGGATATTTCATTTCAGGGTTTAGGACCCATTTATCCTGATTTATATAAACAGACCTGGCACAGTAATAATTAATTCAGACTTGAGTATTTCCCAAATAGTCTTGCATATCCTGTAGAATTCTCACAACAGGTGTGGAGGTGGAATGCAGTCTCCTCACCTCAGAGATGGGAACAGAGTGCTTTGCAAAGGAGCAGGATCCCAACATGTGGTCTAGAATTCAAGGTGAAGTTCTTGGGAGGCAGGTGGACAATAGTTAATATAAAGTAGGGAAGACCAACGTGGACATTTGACTCTGTGGACTGGGCAATCACAGAGTTATGAAGCTCTGTGAGGATGGGGACAGCATTCATCTGGCTCATCCTTGTGTCCCCAGCACCCTGTACTGTGCCTGCATATAGAAATCTCTCCTTAACTATTTGTTGAATTAAGGACTGGATATTGAAATGAATGAATAAACCAGAGGGGAAGGTTTTGGTTTTTTTCTAAACAAGCATGTAGTTTTTATCGTGGGGAAAGGGGTCCCCTATCCTGGAAATCTCAACAGCTACAGCTTGTCTCCTGATTCCCAGGCTTCGATGTGGAGAACAAGAATTAATACCCCATTTTTACTACATTTTCCTGAGAACCAAAACAAACAAACAAAAAACAACAGCAAAAAAAAAAAAAACCCTAAACTTGGCCTTTAGTAGGCTTGGCTGTGTGGAAGTGAAACTGTAGGCACAAAGGCAACTAGGTTAAGTTGGTTATAGCAGGTTAGGGAGAAGCACTCATATTTCTACCCGTAGATTGGCAAGCACTTTTTTAAACATTTAATTATGAAAAATGGTAGTGAGGCTATGAAGAAACAGTGACTTTCAAGTACTGCTGTTAAGAAAGTAATTTGGCAATATCTGTTAAAACCAGCAATGCTCTAAGTGATTCCATTATTGCTACCTGCCCTGGAGACACACATGCATATGTACTGCAGCATTACTTACTTTAGTGAAAAGGTAGGAACAACCTAATATCCATTAGCAGGGGAATAGTTAAATAAAATAGAATAAAGTGGTATAGAGCTATGAAATGCGATATTTTTGAATGAAAAAAAATCGTCTCAAGAATGATACCAAAAAAACCCACATACACAAAAAGAGAATGATACAGAATAATAACATTGATTTAAGACACAGAAAGATTCTATTGTATTTATTTGTTGTATTATTATTGTTATTTATTGCATTCTATTTGTATACATGTAACAGATACTTCCCAAGCTGAAGGTAACCACTACCTCTGGGTATGGGAAGAAGAGACAGTGATTGGGTTGGTGATCAAAGGCGACGTTACCTTCATATGAAAAAAAAAAATAACTTACTGGGAGAATGAATATATGTGAAATGTAGAATAGCAGTTAACTAGGGGCATCATCTTATTTAAATTTGACTATTTGAGTCCTGTCTTTGCCACTTACTAGCTGTGTGACCTTAGGCACATTGGTTAACCTCTCTGTGCCCCATTTTCCTCATCTGTAACATGGGATCATAATAATATCTGCCTCATAGAGCACTAAGGAGATTTAAAGTGTTATTGAAAATACTTAGAAAGGTGCCTAGCACATAGTAAGCCATCAATAAATGTTAGCTATTAATATGTTACTCATATAATTAAAATCAATTTAAAATATTATTCAAGATATAAAGGAAGGAAAGAAGAAAAGAAGGAAAGAAGAGTTTATGTTGCTCTTTCCAAAGTAAAGACAGACTTTGATCAAAGGAGTGTGTTTACAAAACAAAATGTCTTCTTGAATCATCTGGAAATGTCATCCTCTTCCTCCCACAATTGAGGTAATTATCGCGGCTGGGAGCTATTTCTTTAACACATACCCAATCATGATGTGGCAGCCCAAGAGTTCAGAGACAGGGAAATGTCTTTCTCTCTCTCTCTCTCTTTTTCTTTTTAACATAATCTAAATTTAACAAGCCCATTAAAGCAAATGTTTCAAGTCGACATTGAACTGATTACAATATTTAATAAATCCTACCCCCAAAGGAGGGCTTTTAACTGCCAGCCAGGAATCAAAGTTGTACTATATTCATCCCTTTTGTGCCAAGATCTTGTGGGAGTGTGAGATGGGGAACCCCCTTTGTGCTCCATCAAAGCAGGGAAGTAATTATGATCACCTTTAAAAGTGCCATTTATAGTTCCCAATTCACTTCATAATGCTTGAGAAAGCTGGGATCCAGCTTCCACCCCCGACCCCCACAGCAGAGTAAGACACTATTTCAATGGGGAGGAAAAGTCTCATCCTTCTGAGATGCTAAAACATGGCCAAGGATGTCTAGTTCTCACCCTGGGTATGTGACATGGGGGGTACAACCTCGCCGTCCTGGACTTGGCTCAGCTATAAAACAAAAGGATTTAACCAAATGAGGATTTGCTTTGCTAATTTATGCTTCTGTGATTACAGTTCCAGAATCACTGCCCTTTGCTAAGTGACGGGGGGAAGGACAAATTTCCCATGAAATTGATTCACAGCCTTCTGCTTCCCATGTGCAGATTATCTTCCTACACATTGAGGTCTTCGTGTCAAAGTTAAACTGCCTTCCTGCTGGGGTCTGCAAGGGAGAAGCTTGGTTCATTAGTGTGGCAGGTGGATTGGGGTCTCCCCATTCTGGAAAGGTCTTTCCTGCTATGAGGAAGAGGGGAACCTGCAGACTGGAAATAAAAATGGTGGCAGTGGATCCCAACCATATCCGGGACTGTCCTGGAGAAGAATTGCATCTCTCAGTTTGTCTGTCTCTCAAAGCACCCGAGGATATCAGTATCGCCAAGCCTCTGTGCATCTGGGTCTCTGACTCTTGCCTACATCTTTTTTGGATGAGGCCCAATCCTCCCAGGCATATATCTGTCTGTATACCTGCAGTTTTTTTTTATCTCCCAAGGGGCAGCTCTTTTGCTGTTCCTTGGGGGCATGTGTCCCTTGGGTGTTAGTTCCTCAATCTGTCTCTCCATTTCCTTCTCTTTCCTGTATTTTTTTCTTTGGGGTTTGAAATTTCCTGACCTTTGTGGCTCATGGCTTATGTCTAAAATAGTTGGGGCTTTTAAAGGTTCAAATTTTACAGCCAGATAAAAGAAAAAGTCAGCCTCTGAAAATCCCAGTGCAAGGCACCAGCCCAAGGGTAAGTGCCCTTGACAGCCAGCATTCACTGCCTTAGGGGAATCCTTCTTCCCTCAGAGGCCCTCAGCCAGCAGGCCTGATGGGAGATACTAAGATGAATCAGCCTAGCCCCAGGTTCCCCAGAGGAAGGGAGAGAAAGCCAGAGAGCTATGCATCATCTGTGTTTTCCTGCCTCGTGTCTGTGGGCTGCTTAGAAAACAGTCCAGGGAGGTCCCTATATCAGATGGGCTGACGACCTCACGCCCCTCTAGTTCCCAGGGAAATCACGCTTCGGTCGATCATAAGATTTTCTTGGAACACTAGCCTGGGCATAAATACACAGCAGAAAGGCGTATGCCCTCCTGCAAGATGCACGGTATGTTCCGGAGGCTGTCAGCCAAGCTGATCTCTCCTTCCCATCCCTCCTCCAGAACCCGGCTGCTCAGGGAGGGGCAGGAGGCTGAGACACAGAAGGACTGTGCCTGCTCAAGCCACGTGTCCTTCAATTAGCCATTACTGCGTTGTTCCTGCCAGTTTCACCCCCAGGTCTGAGGCTACATGAGGGCACAATCTGGTTTGTACAACAGGATCTAACACGAGGCTTGGCGTGCAGTCAGGAAAAAAATCTATTTGCTCGATGTGTAAAAGGTGGTTTAGGTCCCCAAAGAGAAGCAGAAGGAGGTCTCAATCCAATCGGAAGATTTTACAGCCGCCCTCTCCCCACCTTTCCTACCAGGGCTACATCCTCCATACTCTCCGCATTTTTCTTCTTCAAAAAAGCAAAATGATACGTAAGAAATAAGTAAAATGGCTGCTTCCAAGGAGGAGCTGGGACACATCAGGGGCGGAAAGGAGACTTAATTTAACCTGTATAATCTTTGATTTAAAACAATCAGATACAGGAATTGTCTTATCAGATATTAAGATAAGTTTAAATTTTGAATACAAAATATAATACTACACATGGCAAAGCATTTTAAAAGTACAGCTATATCCAATGACAATGAAGTTTCCCATCTACCCTTCTGGATGGCAGAATAATGGTCCCAAGAGATGTTCATTTCCTACTCTCTGCAACCTGTGAATGTGTCACCTTACCTGGCAAAAGGAACTCTCCTGGGCTTCCCTGGTGGTGCAGTGGTGGAGAGTCCGCCTGCCGATGAAGGGAACATGGGTTCGTGCCCCGGTCCGGGAAGATCCCACATGCCGCGGAGCAGCTGGGCCCATGAGACGTGGCCTCTGATCCTGTGTGTCCGGAGCCCTGCAACAGGAGAGGCCACAACGGTGAGAGGCCCGTGTACCAGAAAAAAAAAAAAAAAAGGAACTCTCCTTATGTGAGTAAGCTCAGGATTTTGAGTTGGGAAGATTGTGCTGGATTCTCCAGATGGATCCAGTGTAATCACAACAGTCCTTTTAAGAGGGAAGAAGGAGGGTGACAGTCAGAGTCAGGAAAAGAGATGTGACCGCAGAAACAGAGGTAGAGAGATGCAGGACCATGAGCAAAGGAATATGGCACAGTCTCTAGAGGATGGAAAAGGCAAGGAAATAGGTTCTGCCCTAGAGCTTCCAGAAGGGATGTGGCCCTGACCACCCATTTGAGGACTTCTGACATCCAGAACTGTAAGATAAAGGGTGTTGTTTTAAACCACTGAGTGAGTGATGATTTGTTAAAGCAACAGTAGGAAACTAATACAATCTCTGACTTCTTAGTTCCCCTTCCCAGAGGCAATTTTCTCCTCCCTGTTCTTTTGTCTCCTTCAAGAAACAATATACAGCTGACCCTTGAACAATGTAGTGGTTAGGGGCTCCAACTCCCCTGTGCAGTTGAAAATACACGTATAACTGCAGTCAGCCCTCCTACCCAAAATTCTGCATCCGTGGATTCAACCAAGTTCAAGATCATAGAGTACTACAGTATGTATTTAGTGAAAAGAATCTGTGTATAAGTTCAAACCTGTGTTGTTCAAGGGTCAGCAACATACACACACACACACACACACACACACACACATATATACACATATATATAAATTACTATATTGCAAAATATATATACATACACACAAGCATATATGTGATAGATACGTAAATGCAGAGAGGGAAATGGATATATAAATACATAGGTAACATGGATAATGTATATGTCATATCTATAAAATATAAAAGATGCTAAGAATATGTGCATAGGTATGTACGTATATTTGCTTTGTTTTACACAAATAGCATGTACCATACATCTTTCTTCACCTTGCTTTTTTCTCCTAACACTATATCTTGGAGACCTTTCAATATCAGTGCACATGGATATGCTTTATTCCTCCAAATAAATATTTCAATAAAAAATAGCAAGAAATTTCTTGAGACATAGTGTGTTTTGATTTCTTGATTCTAGCTACACTGTCCTGCTTCCTAGGTGCCCCTTCTTTAGTTCCCTGAAGGACCTTATTGATAATTCAGTGGGTGGTGATAGAGGGGAAGAAAGTTGTCTTGTTTCTGATATTCTATCCACTTCTCTCTGCCCCCCTCTTCTCATAGCTGGTACCTCCTTCTAATAGAAAGAAAGCACAATCAGGCCAGAGGCACTTGTGTACGTAGTGCCTGGACACAGTGCACTTATCCCATAGACGGATTTAGTCCATTTGGAAATTACCAGCCCCAAAAACACTCACGTCTCTGAAACCAGGGAGTCCTGGGTTCAAATTCTGGCTGAACACTTACTAGGGGTGTGAACTTGCCCTGCTGTTTCACCTTCAAAGACAGTCTCTGAGTATATCAGTTTCATCTCTTAGTGGAATATCAAATTAAATGAGACATCACAAATAAAGCACCCAGCACCATGCCTGTGTTGGAGGTCCCCAAGACTGCCCTCAGTTTTCAGGATTCTCTAGAAAAACTCAGAAAAACTGTTATACTCACAGTTATGGTTTATGACAGTGAAAGGATACATATTAAAATCAGCAATAGATACATAGGGTAAAGTCCTTCCATTCGTGTTCTCCATAAAGAGAGAGCTTAATGCTCCCAGCAATGTCATATGACAACATGTGTGAAGTATTGCCAGCCAAGGAAGCTCACACAAACCTTGGTGTCCAGAGTTTTTATCAGGGGTCAGTCACATAGGATGAAGCAGCCCTCACCTCAATGTCAAATTGATACAGCATGTTCCAAAGTCCCAGGCATGAAAAAAAATGATAATTTGCCCTACATCACATTGTTAGCATAAACAACCTGGCATGATCCATAGTTCAGACATACAAAGATGCTCTTATTGGAGAGAAATATTTCAAGGATATTCACAGGCCATCTTCCAGAAGCTGGTCAAGGACAGGAAAATCTTTGGTATGTGCAGGCTTTGGGCAAATCACGTCCGCTGAGTTAAACCTTCCTGCACAATGGCTATCACAGTAAATAAATAAAGGTTTGTTTCTCTCTTCAAAACCCTCCCTTCGAGGGGGATGGCGGAGGAGTAAGACGTGTAGATCACCTTCCTCCCCACAGATGCATCAAAAATACATCTACATGTGGAACAACTCCTACAGAACACCTACTGAATGCTGGCGGAAGACCTTAGACTTCCCAAAAGGCATAAAAATCCCCATGTACCTGGGTAGGGCAAAAGAAAAAAGAGAAAACAGAGACAAAAGAAGAGTGATGGGACCTGCACCAGCGGGAGGGAGCTGTGAAGGAGGAAAGGTTTCCACACACTAGGAAGTCCCTTCACTGGCAGAGATGGGGGTGGGCAGGGGCGGGGAAGCTTCAGAGCCACAGAGGAGAGCGCAGCAACAGAGGTGCAGAGGGCAAAGTGGAGAGATTCCTGCACAGAGGATTGGTGCTGACCAGCACTCACCAGCCCAAGAGGTTTGTCTGCTCCCATTCCCGGGGCGGGCGGGGGCTGGGAGCTGAGGCTCGGGCTTTCGTCAGATCCCAGGGAGAGGACTGGGGTTGGCGGCGTGAACACAGCCTGAAGAGGGCTAGTGCGCCACGGCTAGCTGGGACGGAGTCTGGGAATAACTCTGGACCTGCCTAAGAAGCAAGAGACCATTGTTTTGGGGTGCACGAGGAGAGGGGATTCCTTCCCTGTCTGCCCACAGAAGGCAGAGCACGGCCTAAATGAGCTCCAGAGACAGGCGTGAGTCGTGGCTATCAGCTCAGACCCCAGAGACGGGCATGAAAGGCTAATGCTGCTGCCGCTGTCACCAAGAACCTTGTGTGTGAGCACAGGTCACTCTCCACACCTCCCCTCCCGAGAGCCTGTGCCACCCGCCACTGCCAGGGTCCCGTGATCCAGGGACAACTTCCCCGGGAGAACACATGGTGCGCCTCAGGCTGTTGCGATGTCACGCCAGCCTCTGTAGCTGCAGGCTCGCCCTGCATTCTGTACCCCTCCCTCCCCACAGCCTGAGTGAGCCAGAGCCCCCTAATCAGCCACTCTGCTAACCCTGTCCTGTCTGGGTGGGGAACAGATGCCCTCAGGTGACCTACACACAGAGGCGGGGCCAAATCCAAATCTGAACCCCAGGAGCTGTGCGAATGAAGAAGAGAAAGGGAAATCTCTCCCAGCAGCCTCAGGAGCAGCGGATTAAAGCTCCACAATCAACTTGATGTACCCTGCATCTGTGGAATACCTGAAAATACAACAAATCATCCAAAAACTGAGGTGGTGGACTTTGGGTGCAACTGTAAATTGGGGTTTGCTGTCTGCAACTGATTTCTTTCTGATTTTTTATGTTTATCATAGTAGTTTTTAGTGTTTGTTATCATTGGTGGATTTGTTTACTGGTTTGGTTGCTCGCTTTTTAAAAAATTTTTATTATCATTTTATTTATTTATTTAATAATTATTAAAAAAATTTTTTTTTTCTTTCTTTTCTTCTCCCTTTTCTTCTAAGCCATGTGGCTGACAGGGTCTTGGTGCTATGGCCTGGTGTCAGGCCTGAGCCCCTGAAGTGGGAGAGGTGAGTTCAGGACATTGGACCACCAGACACATCCCAGCCCCAAGTAATATCAATTGGCAAGATGTCTCCCAGAGATCTCCATCTCAATGGTAAGACCCAGCTCCACCCAACGGCCAGCAGGCTCCAGCAATGGGTGCCACATGCCAAACAACTAGCAAGACAGGAACACAACTCCACCCATTAGCAGAGAGGCTGCCGGAAATCATACGAAGTTCACAGACACCCCAAAACACATCACCAGATGTGGTCCTTCCCACAAGAAAAAAAGATCCAGGCCAACCCACCAGAACATAGGCACCAGTCCCCTAACCAGGAAGCCTACACAAGCCACTGAACCAACCTCACCCACTGGGGGCAGACGCCAAAAACAATGGGAACTACGAACCTGCAGCCTGCAAAAAGGAGAATGCAAACACAGTAAGTTAAACAAAATAAGAAGACAGAAAAACATGCAGCAGATGAAAGAGCAAGGTAAGCACCCACCAGACCAAACAAATGAAGAGGAAATAAGCAGTCTACCTGAAAAAAGAATTCAGAGTAATGATAGTAAACATGATCCAAAATCCTGGAAATAGAATGGAGAAAATACAAGAAGCATTTAACAGGGACCTAGAAGAACTAAAGCGTGAACAAACAATGATGAACAACACAATAAATGAAATTAAAAATTCTCTAGAAAGAATCAATAGCAGAATAACTGAGGCAGAAGAATGGATAAATGACCTGGAAGATAAAATAGTAGAAATAACTACCACAGAGCAGAATAAAGAAAAAAGAATGAAAAGAATTTAGGACAGTCTCAGAGACTTCTGGGACAACATTAAACACAACAACATTCAAATTACAGGGGTCCCAGAAGAAGAAGAGAAAAAGAAAGGTTTTAGAAGATATTGGAAGAGATTATAGTTGAAAACTTCCCTAACATGGGTAAGGAAATAGTCAATCAAGTCCAGGAAGTGCAGAGAGTCCCATACAGGATAAATCCATGGAGAAACACACCAAGACACATATTAATCAAGCTATCAAAAATTAAATACAAAGAAAAATATTAAAAGCAGCAAGGGAAAAACAACAAATAACACACAAGGGAATCCCCATAAGGTTAACAGCTGATCTTTCAGCAGAAACTGCAAGCCATCAGGGAGTAACAGAACATATTTAAAGTGATGAAAGGGAAAAACCTACAACCAAGATTACTCTACCCAGCAAGGGTCTCATTCAGATTCGATGGAGAAATCAAAACCTTTACAGACAAGCAAAAGCTAAGAGAATTCAGCACACAAAACCAGCTTTACAACAAATGCTAAAAGAATATCTCTAGGCAGGAAACGCAAGAGAAGGAAAAGACATGCAAAAACAAACCCAAAACGATTAAGAAAATGGAAATAGGAACATACATACCAATAATTACCTTAAATGTAAATGGATTAAATGCTCCAACCAAAAGACATAAACTGGCTGAATGGATACAAAAACAAGACCTGTATATATGCTGTCTACAAGAGACCCACTTCAGACCTAGGGATACATACAGACTGAAAGTGAGGGAATGGAAAAAGATATTCCATGGAAATGGAAATCAAAAGAAAGCTGGAGTAGCAAGTTTCATATCAGACAAAATAGACTTTAAAATAAAGACTACTGCAAGAGAAAAAGAAGGACACTACATAATGATCAAGGGATCAATCCAGGAAGATATAAAAATTGTAAATATTTATGCACCCAACATAGGAGCACCTCAATACATAAAGCAAATGCTAACAGCCATAAAAGGGGAAATCAGCAGTAACACATTAATAGTAGAGGGTTTTAACACCCCACTTTCACCAATGGACAGATCATCCAAAATGAAAATAAATAAAGAGACAGAAGCTTTAAATGAAACATTAAAGAAGATGGACTTAATTGATATTTATAGGACATTCCATCCAAACAAACCAGAATACACTTTCTTCTCAAGTGCTCATGGAACATTCTCCAGGATAGATCATATCTTGGGTCACAAATCAAGCCTTGGTAAATTTAAGAAAATTGAAATCATATCAAGTATCTTTTCCAACCACAATGCTGTGAGACTAGATATCAATTACAGGAAAAAAAATCTGTAAAAAATACAAACACATGGAGACCAGACAATACACTACTAAATAACCAAGAGATCACTGAAGAAATCAAAGAGGAAATTAAAAAAAAAAACCTAGAAACAAATGAAAATGAAAACACAATGACCCAAAACCTATGGGATGCAGCAAAAGCAGTTCTAAGAGGGAAGCTTATAGCAATACAATCCTACCTCAAGAAACAAGAAACATCTCAAAGGAACAACATAACCTTACACCTAAAGCAAATAGAGAAAAAAGAACAAAAAAACCCCAAAGTTAGCAGAAGGAAAGAAATCATAAAGATCAGATCAGAAATAAATGGAAAAGAAATGAAAGAAACAATAGCAAAGATCAATAAAACTAAAATCTTGTTCTTTGAGAAGATAAACAAAATTGATAAATCATTGGCCAGACTCATCAAGAAAAAGAGTGAAAAGACTCAAATCAACAGAATTAGAAATGAAAAAGAAGTAACAACTGACACTGAAGAAATACAAAGTATCATGAGAGAGTACTACAAGCAACTCTATGCCAATAAAACGGACAACCTGGAAGAAATGGACAAATTCGTAGAAAAGCACAACCTTCTGAGACTGAATGCAGAAGAAATAGAAAATATAAACAGTCCAATCACAAGCACTGAAATTTAAACCATGATTAAAAATCTTCCAACAACAAAAGCCCAGGACCAGATGTCTTCACAGGCGAATTCTATCAAATATTTAGAGAAGAGCTAACACCTATCCTTCTCAAACTCTTCCAAAGTATAGCAGAGGGAGGAACACTCCCAAACTCATTCTATGAGGCCACCATCACTCTGATACCAAAACCAGAAAAAGATGTCCCCAAAAAATAAAACTACAGGCCAATATCACTGATGAACATAGATGCAAAATCCTCAACAAAATACTAGCAAACAGAATCCAACAGCACATTAAAAGGATCATACACCATGATCAAGTGGGGTTTATACAAGGAATGCAAGGATTCTTCCATATACACAAATCAATCAATGTGATAAACCATATTAACTAATTGAAGGAGAAAAAGTATATGATCATCTCAATAGATGCAGAAAAACTTTCGACAAAAATCAACACCCATTTATGATAAAAACTCTCCAGAAAGTAGGCATAGAGGGAACTTATCTCAACATAATAAGAGCAATATATGATGAACCCACAGCCAACATCGTTCTCAATGGTGAAAAACTTAAGCCATTTCCTCTAAGATCAGGAACAAGACAAGGTTGTCCACTCTCACTACTATTGTTCAACATAGCTTTGGAAGTTTTAGCCACGGCAATCAGAGAAGAAAAAGAAATAAAAGCAATCCAAATCGGAAAACAAGAAGTTAAGCTGTCACTGTTTGCAGATGACATGATACTATACATAGAGAATCCTAATGATGCTACCAGAAAACTACTAGAGCTAATCAATGAATTAAGTAAAGTAGCAGGATACAAAATTAATGCACAGAAATCTCTTGCATTCCTATACATTAATGATGAAAAATATGAAAGAGAAATTAAGGAAACACTCCCATTTGCCATTGCAACAAACAGAGTAAAATACCTAGGAATAAACCTACCTAAGGAGACAAACATTGCAGAAAACTCTAAGACACTGATGAAACAAATTAAAGATGATACAAACAGATGGAGAGATATACCATGTTCTTTGATTGAAAGAATCAACATTCTGAAAATGACTATACTACCCAAAGCAATCTACAGATTCAATGCAATCTCTATCAAGCTACCACTGGCATTTTTCACAGAACTAGAACAAAAAAATTCACAGTTTGTATGGAAACACAAAATACCCTGAAAACAAAGGCAATCTTGAGAAAGAAAAATGGAGCTGGAGGAATCAGGTTCCCTGACTTCAGACTATACTACAAAGCTACAGTAATCAAGACAGTATGGTACTGGCACAAAAACAGAAATATAGATCAATGGAACAGGATAGAAAGCCCAGAAATAAACTCATGCACGTATGGTCACCTTATCTTTGATAAGGGAGGCAAGAATGTACAGTGGAAAAAGAAAGCCTCTTCAATAAGTGGTGCTGGGAAAACTGGACAGCTACATGTAAAAGAATGAAATTAGAACACTCCCTAACACCATACACAAAAATAAGCTCAAAATGGATTAAAGACCTTAATGTAAGGCCAGAAACTATCAAACTCTTAGGGGAAAACATAGGCAGAACACTCTATGACCTACAGCAAGATCCTTTTTGACCCACCTCCTAGAGAAATGGAAATAAAAACAAAAATTAACAAATGGGACCTAATGAAACTTCAAAGCTTTTGCACAGCAAAGGAAATCATAAACAAGACAAAAAGACAACCCTCAGAATGGGAGAAAATATTTGCAAATTTAGCAACTGACAAAGGATTAATCTCCAAAATATTGAAGAAGCTCATGCAGCTCAATATCAAAAAAAGCAAACAACCCAATCCAAAAATGGGCAGAAGACCTAAATAGACATTTCTCCAAAGAAGATATACAGATTGCCAATAAACACATGTAAGGATGCTCAACATCACTGATCATTAGAGAAATGCAAATCAAAACTGCAATGAGGTATCACCTCACACCAGTCAGAATGGCCATCATCAAAAAATCTACAAACAATAAATACTGGAGGGGGTGTGGAGAAAAGGGAACCCTCTTGCACTGTTGGTGGGTATGTAAATTGACATAGCCACTATGGAAAATAGTGTGGAGGTTCCTTAAAAAACTAAAAACAGAACCACCATATGACCCAGCAGTCCCACTACTGGGCACATACCCTGAGAAAACCATAATTCAAAAAGAGTCATGTACCACAATGTTCATTGTAGCTCTATTTACAATAGCCAGGACTGGAAACAACCTAATTGTCCATCGACAGATGAATGGATAAAGAAGATGTGGCACATATATACAACTGAATATTACTCAGCCATAAAAAGAAATGAAATAAATTTATTTGTATTGAGGTGGATGGACCTAGAATCTGTCATACAGAGTGAAGTAAGTCAGATAGAGTAAAACAAATATCGTATGTTAACACATATATATGGAATCTAAAAAATAACATAAAATTGTTCTGACGAACCTAAGGGCAGGACAGGAATAAAGACTCAGATATAGAGAATGGACTTGAGGATACGGGAGGGTGGAGGGTACGCTGGGTCGAAGTGAGAGAGTAGCATTGACATATATACACTACCAAATGTAAAATAGATAGCTAGTGGGAATCAGCTGCATCACACAGGGAAATCAGCTTGGTGCTTTGTGACCACATAGAGTAGTGAGATAGGGAGGGTGGAAGGGAGATGCAAGAGGGTGGGGATATGGGGATATATGTATACATATAGCTGATTCAATTTGTTATACAGCAGAAACTAACACAACATTGTAAAGTAATTATACTCCAATAAAGATGTTAAAAAAGCAAACAAACACAAACCCTCCCTTCCTTCCAACTCAAACAAGACACCAAGCTCTGTCTTTGTGCGAAGCATTTTGTTCGGCGTCATCCTACTTAAACTTCACAATGATTTTCAATGGTATCACTTGGTTTCCTATTTTACAGAAGATGAAACCAAGCCCAGAGAGGTTGAGTAATTTATTTAACATCACACTTTCACTGTGTTCAGGGAGAGGATTCAAGTCAAGACTCGGACAACACAGCCTATACGATAATCATTTCTGCTTCACCCACATTTACTAAAATGGGGACCAAACAGACATGACTGACTTAGCGATTTGCATGGATGCCCAGCAAATAAATGAATTTTTTAAATCTTTTTCTTCCCCAAGAAAGACTTCTGTGGATCCTCAAACTTAATTCAATCTACTTGTCAACACAGTCACAAGCAATTTGTACTAAGGACAATCAGGAAGAAATGGAGACTTAAGTAATGAGAAGTGGATGAAGACAGGGTATCTTATTTGCTGCCACAGGCCAGTGGACACCCTGTCCTTGACCAAGAGGATGGGAACCACTTCCTCTGCCAACTGTCAAGGAGGCTCATCCTAGACAAGCGCCCGATTGCTCCCATGACGGGGGAAGTAGCAGACTACGATGTTTGTAAGAAAGGCATTTTCTGAGGGAGAAAGGGCATGACATTTGTACAGTCTTTTTTTTTTTTTTTTTGCGGTATGCGGGCCTCTCACTGTCGTGGCCTCTCCCATTGCGGAGCACAGGCTCCGGACGCGCAGGCTCAGTGGCCATGGCTCACGGGCCCAGCCGCTCCGCGGCATGTGGGATCTTCCCAGACCGGGGCACGAACCCGTGTCCCCTGCATCGGCAGGCGGACTCTCAACCACTGCACCACCAGGGAAGCCCTGTACAGTCTTTTAAATCATTATTTTAAATGTTAAATGTTTCAATTTCTTGGACCGTGGACAAATTCCCAAATCACACTATTATTTAAAGCTTGCACAGTGGTGCATTCTATTGCTTCTTTGAAGTATACAGGAAAACTGTAATAACAATTATTTAAAATTTATAATAGCTATTTTCCTAATATGTATTATAAGTTGCTTGAAAGCAAGAATCATTTCTGACTTAGTCATCATTATAATATCAATGTCCACAACAATGCCCAGCATGTAAGAGACTTTCAAAAAATGTTCGATGAATAAGTACATGAATAAATTCATACAGTGTAATAAGAGGTGTGTTCTCCTTAAGGATAGCTTCTTACACCCTCTGGGAGGGCTGACCACTTAGGGATAAAATATTGTTTTATCAGGATAGGCAGAAGTGTATATGGACTGAATTGTGTATCCCCAGAATTCTTATGGCCAAGCCCTAATCCCCGGTGTGACTGTATTTAGAGATAGGATCTTCATGGAGGTAATTTAGGTTAAATGAGGTCATAAGTATAGAGCTTTGATCCCATAGAATTAATGCACTTGTAAGAGGAGACCCCAGAGAATTCTGTCTCTCTCTCTCCACCACACGAGGACACAGTTAGAAAGTGGCCATCTCCAAGCAAGGAAGAGAGCTCTCACCAGAAACATTTGCCGGCACCTTAATCTTGGACTGCCGAGCTTCTAGAATTTTAAGAAAATAAGTTCTGTTGTCTAAGCCACTCGGTCTGTGTTATTTTGTTACAGCAGCCTGAGCAGACTAATACAAAGGCTGCAGAGGTTAAGGGCACCTGCCCAGAAACCAGATTTGCCTGAGTTCATTCCCCATTTCTGCAACTTACTACCTCTGTAAGCTTCATCTTATTAATGATCCTTTCTGTGCCTCTATTTCCCCATCCATATGATGAAGATTATAAAATTAAACTATCTCTCAAGGTTTTGAGGATTAAAGAGCTTATTGTTACAATGGAAAGGCTTAGAACAGAGCCTGGAACATGGTATGAGCTATATGAATGAGATGGGCTGTTTCCAAAGATGGCCAGAGCAAGGTCTCATTTCACATGTTTTTCTGCAATGAGAGCTCACCACTCACTCATGAAGAAAGAGGTGGAGTCCATGGTCCCTTTGCTTAAATATGGGTTTTCCCCATGACCTGCTTGGACCAATACAATGGGGTAGGAGAAAGCTGTGTAACTTTAGGCTTTGAAAGATCATCTTCCGTCTTCATCTCTTGGAACACAGCTTTTTGGAACTCGGTCACTATGCTGTGAGGAAGCTAAATGGTCCACTAGGAGGCACAAATGCAAGAAAACCAAGACCCCAGCTCACATCCCCAGATGAGCTCCAAATGGCATCTGACACCAATTGTCAGCCATGTGAGTGAGGTCATCTTGGACCTCCTAGCTTTCCCAGAACATCAAATAACACCATTTGAAGCAGGAATACCACCACCACCAAACCCACAAAGTCATGAAAGTAATAAAGTGTTATTGTTTTAAGACATAAAATTTGGGGTGGATTTAACATAACAAAAGGTAACCCAAACAAAACTTAATACCAAAAGCTGTGTCCTGTGTAACAAAAACCTAAAACATGTGGCACTAGCTTTGGGATTAGAAAACAGCATAGGCTGAAGGGCAGGGAGGAGACTGTTAATAAAGGCTGGAAAAGCAGTGAGAAAATTGTTGTTGGAGGTTTAGGTAAAGGAGACCCGTGCTAGGTAATAGCACAGCATTTGGCAACACTTTATCTATAGCAAGATGAGACATAAAAGGCATAGCAAATACATTTATGAATCTGATTAAGGAGATTTTCTGAATAATATTGAAATTACCAAATGGCTTTTTTTTTCAGCTGCCTATGATAAAGTATGGGGGAAATGATGATCTAAAGAAGGAAATGGTCAATATTCAAGCAGAAATTAGAGAAAATATTCTCAACCTAGGATTTGCAGGTTTAAAAAATAAAATTGTTTCTATTTCTCAGGTTCTCTATGGAGTCAAAGAGTCTCAAAGTAAAAAAAAAAAATCTTGTGGTAAAGACCAAATCTAGGATATTGCCACTAAAACAGAGCCTCAGGTCAAGATCAAGTAAAGGGTTTGGCTGTAACATTCGTTGTTAAAGCCTCAGAAAAATATAAAGAGGTATGTCCCAGACCCCACCACTAGACAAAAGGACTTCAACTAATGTGGTACTGCAGGATCTTGACTACATCCCAAAGTAGAGAGACATCTTTCCCGTAGAGATCTGTGAGGGTGTTTTTTGTCTGGTAGTGTGAACCTCAACAAAATTCATAAAAAACAACACAGTTTTAAAGAGAATTGCATTAATAGGAGTGACACCAGCTTGAACCAAAGAGACAAAGACAATTCAAAATGAAAAAAAAAAAAACAAAAAACCTCTGGGCCCCCAAATTTCTATGAGTAGGGAGTAAGTGTAGACAGAAACTCAGCTATAAAATTTTCTAATGGAAAAGAAAAAAGTTACTCAGAAGGAAAACTCCAGAGGTCAGAGACCAGAGCTAAGAGTTACTGAGAATGATTCCAGGAAGCAGAAATGGATCCTAATCAATCCAGATCCTCTGCCTGCAGAGCGGGGAGACGTGGCAACATGCACATTGGATTTCAGAAATGCTATGGCCCAGTGGTTACCATGAGCCTCCCACTCAGGCTGCTTTTCTTGTTCTATTTGCTGAGCTTGTGGAAGCAGATAGATTGTCTCTTTGGCTCATAGGCCTCTTCATCTGAGGAACTATGTCCAAGGAACTGAACCCAAAGATCCTCATTTGGATTTAGGTGACAAGATCTTGAACCTTGAAGCTGAGCCTGATGCCATAATGAGATGGGAATATTAGTGGTCTTTGGAGGAAATGAATATAGTTTGCATGCCAGAGGAATACTACTCGTGGCCATAGGGTGGACTGTGCTGGATCTTGTTTCTAATAGTTCCAGCCATGCTTTCATTCCACATGCCCTTTGCAATGTGATCTTAAGGATGTTGTGACAGTGACAAATCAGAAACAACCTAAGTGTCCAACATCAGGCGATGGGCAAATTGTGGTTACAGGGCATTAAAATAATGTAATAGTTGAATACTTAACAACATAGGGCAAATAATTCTCATGACAAAATTTTAAATAAAAAAGGCAGAGTACAAAATAAGTGTATATATATTATAATAATACAATATATATTATATATGTATACATGTGTGTGTGTGTGTGTGTGCGTATATATATATATATATTTATATATATAAAACCCCAAATGTAAAGAACATTATCATTACCTCCTAAGTGGGATAGCAGTAATTTTTGTTTGCTTTTTTACCTATTTGCATTTTCTAAAAATGAAATTTGCAAAATTGGGATGTATATATTTTTACTTTTTCATAATTATATATACACATACACACAGCAACACCGTGACACTGTCATGTCTCCTGGATTCTTGGATTTCAGAGCTCATCTCCTTTCTAATGAAAATTCTGAGGGGTCGGGTGTGTAAATTCCATCATTGAGCCTCAGTTTCCTCATCTGCAAAATCCAAGTTGACCCTGTGACCATTTATAATCAGTGGAGTGTGGTGGGAGAGGACCATGCAACTTGCGAGGCTGGACCTGAAAGGGGCTGCAGCCTCCACCCATATCTATTGGAATAGTGACCGGGGAGAGGCCCACATGGAGGAGAACAGAGACCGAAGTGGCAGCTGAACTCCCAGACAGCATCCAACACCAACTGCTCACAGTATCCATGAGGCCGTTTTTGAACTTCTAGTTTTCCTGTGCTGGCCCATCGTCACCTGAAACAGAGGAACCATCTAATCAAATCCCAGAACTGTGAGACATTATAAGTTGCTGTTTTATGTAAGTATGTTTTGGTGTAAGTTATTACACAGCAACAGGTAACCAAAATAAAGAGTGCTTATTTTTACTCTGATTTTTAAAAAAATATATTTCCATGTTGTTTCATTTTTCCTTGCCTTGGGTCAGGCTCATACTGGATTCAGTGGAGAAATGGGCACTCAGTATGTTCAGTTGTCACTCAATCTTTGCTTGCAGTGAAGCAACTCTGCAAATCACCTCTTACACAGCCTGCTGGAACCCAAATTGAGTCACAGATTGAGAGACGCAAGGATGACACAGATACCTGTCAGAGGATATGATAAAGCTTAACAAGGATGAATGCAAGGCCCTGAATTTGTATGAAGAAACCAGCTGCCCAAGGACATGTGGCTTAGCAGAAACGCACATTTAAGAACTCAACTTTTTGTTTTGCTTTTTTTTTTGCATTAAGTTTATAAGTATTGCAAGAGTGATGAGGCTGCCAAAAAATCTGATGCGATTGTAGACTCTCTTAATAGAAGTAAAGCACCCAGAATAAGGATGGCTATACACTTACTGTAATGGGGTCAGACCACATGTAAAAGATTCAGTGTTGCCCAAAGCACTGGAAAAGTGAGATGGACAAACTTGAGTAAATTCAGGGGAGAGTGGCAAGACAGTACTCAAGGAGACACGTATTACTCTCAATTTTAAAAATCTTTTTTTTAACATTATTGGATTATAATTGCTTTTCAATGTTGTGTTAGTTTCTGCTGTATAGCAAAGTGAATCAGTTATATGTATACATATATCCCCATATCCCCTCCTTCTTGCACCTCCTTCCCAACTTCCCTACCCCACCCCTCTAGGTGGTCACAAAGCAACGAGCTGATCTTCCTGTGCTATGTGGCTGCTTCCCACTAGCTATCTATTTTACATTTGGTAGTGTATATATGTCAATGCTACTCTTTCACTTCGACCCAGTTTACCCTTCCCCCTCCCTGTGTTCTCAAGTCCATTCTCTACATCTGCGTCTTTATTCCCGTCCTGCCCCTAGATTCAAATCTAAAAAAAATCTTGAATTAATGAGTGTGTAGATGGATAGTTCAATGAATAAGGGAATAAATGTTAAACATTTTAAGGTAGCTACACCATGTCTTGATTTCATCTATGTGTTGAACAAATACTTACTAAACAGATACTGAATTCTGAGCATTCTTCTAAGCATTAGAGAGAGAACAGTGAGCTTCCCGCCAGCTTGTACCTTGTATTTCAGATAAAACCAAGTAAACAAACAAGATAATTTGGGAGTTATGTGTTGTGAAGCAAATAAATAGGGTTGATTGGGTAGAAAACGTCTGTGGTATCAAAAAATTTTCATTTTTGGTTATTCAGAGAAAGCCTCTCTAAGGAAATGACATTTGAAATGAGACTTGAGAAGTATCTTTCTAGACAGCAGGAACAGAAAGTGGAAATATCCTCCATCAGGGACAAGTTGGAATGTTAAAATAAAAAGAGAGGAAAAGCCAGTGTGGTTGGAGCATAAAGAGAAGAGGAAAGGGGTGTGAGCTAAGATTAATCAGGTGGGCATGTCCATCCTGAACTCAAATGTTGTCCCACTGTCCCCAAAGTATTGTTGACCCTGCCATATTTGGGGGCTTGAAGTCAGATTTGGGGCTTGACTAATACATAGAAGATATAAGGAAAGGGACTAGAGAAGCAGCCATAGGAATATTCTAGTTCCCGTAGGAGCCGTAGCCAGCTCTCTGGAAGGCTGGCATGTAAAATTTGGGTAGGAATAGTGTCAGGCTTTATCTGTCCCCAAGAGGTAACACTGTGATATCAGTTGATGGAAACTATAGGGGTTGTTCAGCTCAGCAAAGCTGATATGTGTATGCGCATACATATCTCTAGACAGGTAGGTAGAGACAGAGATGGAACAGTAACAAAAACATTAGGGGAATTTACTGTTTTATGCTAATATGGGGGTGGAATCTTCAGGCACCACTTGATCCAGGGGATCAAGTGCTAATGTGAAGATTTGCTTTTACCCACTTCTCGGTTCTGAGTAGTTTCATCATCAGCCTCTACAAGGTGGCCTTTGTCAGTTCCAGACTTGCATCCTTCAAAGGTCAACTACAAAGTGAAGATAGCGTCACATCCCCCAACAGTTCAAACGATTGTCATGGGTCTGAACGCCTCTGCTCTCAGTCACATGCTCATCCCGGGGCTAGTTACTGAGGTCAGAGGATGGGGTACACTATTACCGCACTCACGGGCCTGGGGGTAGAGCGGGTTGACTCCCCAAAAAGACTGAATTCAGGGTATTAACAGAAGTAGGCTGAGAGTATTTGGAACGGGAATAACAGAGCTCCATTGCACCGTTGCTTCATTAATATACACAAGAATCACCCAAGAATCACCCGGGGATTGGTTAAAACGAAGATTCTATTTCATTAGGTCTGTGATAGGGCTTGAAACTGGCATCTGTAATAAACTCCAGATAAACCCAATACTGCCGGTCCAGGGACAACACTTTGAGTACCAAGCCATTATAACGTATGTTACTGCATCCCAGAGGCTGGCTGATAACCATTCCTAATAATAGTAAGTGGTTGGGCTAAGCGGGGAGGGAGATTCTGCCTCAACACAACATATTATCAGCCACTTCTCACCACTGCAATAAAGGCCTTGGCTTTCACTTCCAGAGGGAGCCTGTCTCTTCCTTGCCTGATGGAGGCATAGATAGAAAGGTGGTCAGATATATACAAAGTGTAGTAGGAGCCCCTGGGGCTGCTCAGTCATATTCAGGGTACGTGAGGACAGATAAAGATGTCCCTGTTACCTGGATGCCTTTGTATAGAAGCCTGCATTCCTCAGCGTTTACACAATTCACCATTTGGATCAGAGAAACGGCCAGAGCTTCTGTTTGTATTCTATGAGTGAGATTCATTGGAGAAAACCAGAGGTCAACGTAGAGTCATATAATTTCATGGTTGAAGACTTTAGCCCATACTGCATACTTCTCAGATAAGGTGTTTATTGATGTAGGGGAAATTTGAACTTTGTTGGACAAAGGAGACCAAAGTCTTTTACTTTCTAAATACCATGTTAGTCTTTTAGCCAAAGGCTTACAGTCAGCCTTCTGCGTCTGGGTTTTAAAGAGTGTAGGATTTGGGAGGTATCTGACATGAGAGAATCATTGAGCCTTATAGAACATGTCTACAACTGGATCAACTCTTCCAAGTTTTATGCCAGACAATCAATAGCTGATTCGATCAGGATTTTAGCTATAACAAGGAATGGTTATATGTTTGTCATTAGGGGCATTTGATTAATCTTTTCATAGTTGATCCAATATTGGATTCAGATATTGGCCACAATGATTATCAAGCAGATAAATAAAACAAACACACACACAAAATTTAGTATTCTTCAAGAAGCTGTGATTATGTCACAGGGTTGTGCTATGACTTGTAATAGTAATTTCAGCCACATTTCACAGAGAGACAAAATATTGCTCAGCGAGGCCAAGGAAACTTGAGTTCATGGTATGGGGTAGAAGTTGAGTTTCAAGCCATATATCCCAGCTTCTTTGTACATCTGCATGGTCTGAAATCAATCTCCCTTGTTAAAATAAATGATGAGGATTTATTTCTAAAGTATCTTACTTCATTTCATTTAATCATTTGATTTTTAAGTTCATCCATGTGTTCCGGTATTACATTCCAAAATGAAACCAAATCTATAATGGAAAAAATAATCAGGAATATATGAGTATTTTCCTTAATTGAATGGACTTCCCATGAGGACAGAGAAAGTAGGTCTTGCCCAACATGGATCTCTATCATCTAGCACAGTGTCTGGCACATAGGGGGCATTTGACTCTATTATTAAATGGATGATATAGTAGATAACTGGATTAAAATATCTAGAAAGACATATTTTTCCTCTCACAGAGCTGAATCTCTGGTGGGAAGATAAAATTGTATAAGGAAGTGAAAATATGTGTGCAAAGAAACAGAGGCATAAAATTGCCTGGTGTGTTTCAAAACAGGCAAAGATTTTGATACAAATAATGTGATGAATGACATGGTGGGGAAAGGTGAGAAGTTAAGTAGGAAAATGGGAGGGGAGCAGATTATGATATCTATTTGCCACACCTTTTCAGTTGCAAGTGGCAAAACCCAATTAAAATTGGTTTAAGCATAAAATAAATTATATTGGCATATGTAACTGAAAAATCCAGAATATCTGGACCAGGCATAGTTAGATATAGATGTTCAAATGATGTCATTAAATATATATTTTGTTTGTTTGTTTGTTTTGGTTTTGGTGGGTTTTTTGCGGTATGCGGGCCTCTTACTGTTGTGGCCTCTCCCGTTGCGGAGCACAGGCTCCGGACGCGCAGGCTCAGCGGCCATGGCTCACGGGCCCAGCCGCTCCGCAGCATGTGGGATCTTCCCAGACCGGGGCATGAACCCGCGTCCCCTGCATCGGCAGGCGGACTCTCGACCACTGCGCCACCAGGGAAGCCCTAAATATATATTTTTTAATCTTATTGGAGTATAGTTGGTTTACAATGTTGTGTTAGTTTCAGGTGTACGGCAAAGTGATTCCATTTGCAGCAACGTGGATTGACCTAGAGATTATCATACTAAGTGAAGTAAGTCAGACAGAGAAAGACAAATACCATATGATATCACTCTTATGTGGAATCTAATTTTTTAAAAATGATACAAATGAACTTATTTACAAAACAGAAACAGACCCACAAATATTGAAAACAAATTTATGGTTACCAAAGGGGAAACGTGGTAGGTAGGGATAAATCAGGACCTTGGGATTAACATACACACACTACTGTATATAAAATAGATAACCAGAAAGGACCTACTGTCTCCCTACAGATTTTGGTTTGGTTTTTTGTTCTCATTTTCACACAGGCTCTCTCTCGGAGGTAAAAGGGTGAGCAGAAGTGGCCCCAAGCTTTCATCCTCCTGGTTGAGGAATCCCACTGGAAACAGATACCCCTTTACCCATGGTTTGAACAGAACACCAAGGTCTGATGCTTGTTAGCTTTGGTCCAGGAGGTTAGGTCACATGTCCATTCTTTAGCCAATCAGTGGAGCCCAGGGAATATGGTATTCTCATTGGTCATCCTGGATCATGTTTTATCTCTGCATCCCGGAAGTATAATCTGTCCAACTCAAATGTCATGAATTAAATAGGAATTCTTGAAGAAAGACAAGGTCCAGTAGAAGAGCAACCAGACAAAATAAAATCATAGCATGCTGTTTAACCCCACTTATAAAATTCTACAGAATGCAAACCAATCTAGAGTGAAAGAAAGAAGATCAGTTGCTTGTGCAGAGAAGGAGTAGAAAAGAGGAATTACAAAAAGGGCAAGAGAAACACTTTTGAGGTGATGGATATATTCACTATCTTGAATGCTTCTTGGATATAACCATATGTCAAAATTTATCAAATTATATACTTCAAATGTGTAAGTTTATTGTATGTCATTTATACTTCAATAAAGCTATAAAATATTGTAAAAAGAGGGGAAGGATAATGGTCAGGCAAGTATACCACAAAGCAATAAGGAATGGGCACAAGTGTTTAATCAGAAGAGTCATATAATTAGGAGTTTTAAGATCATTATGGAAACTGATGAGAAAGTATCAGAGTGACAATGGTTAGGGTAGAAAGAAGAAGACCCATTAGGAGGTATATTGGATGTTCCTTGTGCCCCACCTTCCATCTCTCACCCTTTCTTGTACTCGAGGCTTTGGTTTGGCAGCCAACTTTGTGCAGGTGTAACCTGACAGCCCCTCACCTCAGCTCTAACACATATCTCATGTTCTGTCCTAAATCTATTATGTAGCCAAAGCTGGGAAGCCTGCAGCATCCATCCTGGCATTCATGTATGCCCACCCTGGGAAGTATATGGGAGCTGATGCCCCATGAGGGTGAAAGTCAAAAGATAAGTGCTCCCTCTTCTATCCCCTAGATGTGTAATTTCTTATCAGGTTTTAATCACCTCCTCGGAAGGTTTCAGCTGAACCAAGCCCCAGCTGCCCACAGCAATAACCAGCTTAAGAGTGCCCTCTTCTATTGGTTTCCCTCCCTTCTCTTTCACTCCCCCTCAGTTGCTTATAACACTGAACTACCTGCATGAAAGTTGCAGTCTCTGCTTTCTAGGGTTTTAGAAAACTTGGATAGGATGATAGATGAATGTGATAATCTAAGTGAATATTGCTGAGAGCCTGAACTAAAGCAATGGTAGTTTGAATGGAGAAGCAGGGGAAGATGTATCCAAAGGAGAAATGATAGGACATGGTGATTAGACTTAAGGAGAGTGGGAGAGATCATATGCATCTAATTCATCCAGGAAATCAGTAGAATCCCGAGGAAACCCAATGAAAAGAATGATCGAATTATCAAATTGTCACATGTCAAATTACCTCGGACCGATGATTCTGAGAAGGAGTTAGTACTTCAATTTGATGAACATTTAAATTGTGGACAGTTTAATTTAGACTGTTATTTTTTGTAATGCTACAATGATTGATTACCAATGGTCCCAAGACATTAAACAAGATACCTTTTATGCACTGATGTGAGAGTTAATGACATGGAGGAATTTGGATAGGCATATTGGTGATGGCTTATCTTTGCACCATGTTATCTAGGGCTGCATCTGGAAGACTTAAGGCCAAGGCCTGGGATCATCTATTGGCTCATTTACTTACATGTCTGGTGGTTGATACTGGCTATCAACTGGGGGCTTCCTAACATTATGGCTGGGTCCCACGCTCTTGGAGGGAGACAATAAGTCATGCAGTATCATGCTATTGTTCAAAACAGCCACAGAAATCTGCCTATGTTCAAGTCAATGGACCATAGACCCTGTATTTTGATAGAGGCTTATCAATGTCACACTGTACAACGTGCATACAGAATCACGTGTTAATTTTCTATTACTGCTGTAACAGATTACCACAAATTTCGCAGTTTAAAAGCAACACATCTTTAATCCTATACACAGTGCTTTCCAGCAGAAATATAATGTAATCCACATAGGTAACTTAAATTTTTCTAATAGCTACATTTCAGAAAGTAAAAAGAAACAGGTAAAATTAATTTCAATAATATATGTGTTTAATTCAATGTATCCCAAATGTGATCATTTCAACATAAAATTAATATAACAGTAATTGAGATATTTTACATCATCGTACTAAATTTTCAAAACTCATTGTGTATTTTACACTTACAGCATATCTTAATTCAGATTGCTGGCAATCAGACTGCATAACTACAGACACTATGTTTGAAGTTATTCTGATGGTAGTCTCTAAAAATCGAAATAATAAGCTGATATCACGTATACAATCAAACGTCAAAACCCTCACCTCCCAGAGAGATTCTTCAGTTTTAGAGGTTAATACTCTAGCTTCTGTCTGGGGAGGGGGGTACATTCTTCTTATGAATCAGGAGTAGGGTTAAGGGTGCAGTAGGGGGAATAGTAAACTATTCCAGGCTGACTCAGCAAAGGGTCCTCAATCATTTGCCTTAAATTTGGCCACTCTTCTCAGTTCTCTTCTCTATATTAGCCAACTGTGCTGGGAGTAGGTAATTGGGTGAAATGGTGTCAACTCAGTTTTGAAAAATAGAATTTCACTCCTTTCTTTCTCCCTCTGGTGCTGACACAATATCAATCCTGAAGGGTGTGTCCCCAGCAGATTGATAGATGGACACAGCTTACCTTTAGTATCCTTTGCCTCCTTATCAGCTTCCTTACTGGTCCAGGGGCCCTGAACAATGTCAACATAACTGATCCTATCCCAGGGAAAGATGAGTTGCGGATGGTAAAGACATTTTCCACACTCACAACATAGAACATACGTCCTTTCCCTGCAAGTTCTTCCTATTCTAGCTACTTAGAAAACCCTTGCTCATACCTTCTTGACCAGACACAAATGTTAATTCTCCTTGGGAAACCTTCAGCACCACTAATCTCCCTCTTTCTCCATTCCAAATTCCCCTTTATATCTTCCTCCTATTAAAGCCCTTAACACTTTTTACTATGATAGCTTATTCCTTTCTCTGCCACCCCAAGATATTATTACATTTTCCAAGGAAAAGATTATGCCATTCATCTCTTCATTCTCTGTGATTATCACAAAGTTTTTCCCATAGTAGATACTCAGTCACGGGGGCTTCTCTGGTTCACTGAATAGAGGAAAGCTAATTGGCCCACATGGGGGAATAAACGTGTGACATTGGCTTTATCTCCCTGAGTTTGGAGACAAGATTTGCATGCTTTTGTTGTCCTGGGTCAAGGGAACCACACGCACTTCAAGGTACTGGGGGTTGAATACAGGGATATTTGACAATACACCTCTTTAGTTAGATAAAGGGGAGCTATTCATATACTGTGGGAAGGGAATCATTGAAGTTCCTGGCCCCTTTGTCTTTGACAATAGTCTTTCTGAGCAGCAGAAAAAGAGAGCCTCTAAGAAGGTGATTCATGTGAGCGCCTGCTGGGGACTTCAAATTGATCTTGGCAAAGAAAATGTCATTTCTCTGCCTGACCCTTGGTTTCAGAGAGAAATATGGAAAGGAGAGTTTCAAACAGACTGAAGAGGATACACGAGATTATTTTCAAGGAAGACAGTAAGACCATCTGAGGGTTAAAACAAATGCATTCATCAACTCAGTAATTAAAGTTCATTTCCATACTACATTGCCTCCACAATGAGTTGCCTTGTTGATTGTTATCATCTTCAACAATGACACACCTGACCCTCTATGTGACTTTTATTCGTTGTTTCATGTATTAATAGCATACATACTATTTGCCTGACACTGTCCTCGGTTCTGAGGAAGTAGAAATGAATCAGACATGGTCCCAACCCTGAAGAAGGTTGTATTCTAGTGGAGAAACATGTATAAAAACATGAAATTATCATCTACTGTCAGAAATGTTCTAATAGAGATAACAATGAAGCATACTGGTGATACAGAAAAACGTATTCACTTTTTTTTGTCACTTTGTTCATTCAAGACATGTATATTAGCAATGAACATGTGGTGTACCAGGCTGTGGGGTTACAGCAGTGAAAAGAACTAGTTGCTATTTTGAAAGGTCCCTGAGCTGATAAACACTTGGATTGTTCAGAGATCTGAAGAGATAACAGAACTTAGTGGTCAAAGGCAGAGTGACATAAAATGAAGTTGCAGAGCTGGGTCACAATCATGAAGGGCTTTATAGGAAATGCTAAGAAGTTCGTTTTTCATGTTTCTTTTTTTCTAGATGAAGGTAAACAGGGAGTAACAAAATATGATTTATATTTTTCCATGATCATTCTGGCTGCCAAGTGAAGAATGGATTTGGGGTGGTTGAGGGTAAAAGAAAAGTTGAGATTTGAAGCAGAGAGATCAGTTGGGAAGTTGTTGTAGTCATTTAGGTGAGAAATTATGGCACATTAGACTTGGATATGGCAGCAAAGATGGAGAGAAGATGGGTGGGAAGGCATTCTTCAGATGTACAATAAGGCAGGGATAAGCAAGAAGAATCCAGGAAAAGGGGGAAATGTGTAAAAAATATGGAGGCAAGAAACAGTTCAGGGAACTTTATCTTTTCCTGAGTCACCAATACGGGTATAATCACACCGGAAACATCACAGCCACCATCACCATAATCATCACCACCAGCTACCCTCACTACCCATCATCGTCACCACCACCAACCACAATCATCACCATTATCTTCGCAACCATAATCATCATCATCTCTACCATTATCACCATCACCTTCATGTCTTCAATCTGAGTAACCATCATAGTGAACAATAATTTGTCATGCACAATAGTTTTAGTTTAAAAATGAATTTTCATCAGCATGAATTCATTTGAATTTCTCAAGTTGGCTCATCAATTTTGAGTTCCCAATCTCTAAATGCAACTTCCTTATATGAAACCTCTTTCCCCACCACTGCATTCCTTGTCACTGGATGTTCAGTTCCTACACACCTCTCCATTGTCCTAAAGTCTTTTATCTCTCTATCTTCTTGTGCCTTCCTTCCTAGTTTTATCACTTGCTCTGACATTCCAAAGTTGTCC
This sequence comes from Neophocaena asiaeorientalis asiaeorientalis, assembly GCF_003031525.2. Classification (NCBI taxonomy): domain Eukaryota; kingdom Metazoa; phylum Chordata; class Mammalia; order Artiodactyla; family Phocoenidae; genus Neophocaena; species Neophocaena asiaeorientalis. The sequence goes on from NW_020173198.1 coordinate 3,799,656, forward strand.
TTTACAGCACTGTAGGTTTAATCATTTGTTTGATATCACGTACACACTAACAAGTTCTTAAACTTGGATTACACAAGTATTCAATTTTTCTGATTATGAACATCACGAAATCTTGAAGAAGGAATCATAATTCAAGTTTGCTTATTTAATCCCCTTAGGAAATAACTTACACTTTTCAAATCAGCCCCACACCATCCAAGCCCCAATATCATCTTTTTTTTTTTAACACCTTTATTGGAGTATAATTGCTTTACAATGGTGTGTTAGTTTCTGCTTTATAACAAAGTGAATCAGTTATACATATACATATGTTCCCATATCTCCTCCCTCTTGCGTCTCCCTCCCACCCTCCCTATCCCACACCTCTAGGTGGTCACAAAGCACCGAGCTGATCTCCCTGTGCTATGCGGCTGCTTCCCACTAGCTATCTGTTTTACGTTTGGTAGAGCACTGTTGGTGGGAATGTAAATTGATACAGTCAGTATGGAGAACAGTATGG